>NC_135642.1:24538419-24866669 GCF_053574225.1 Canis aureus
TAGATTTATTTATTTTTTTTTTTGAAAATGTAGATTTATATAAATGAATAAAAAGAAATGAAGAACATTGGCGATACTATCTACATTAACAAATAAAATAAACTATTATTTTGATTTATTTCAAAGATTACTCAATATTTTAAACACAATAACAACTAGTCCTTATGTAATAACTAAAAAAAAAGTAACAATTGCAGAAAGGTCTGGAGGACAGTCCTGGAAATATACTGTTGTAAGGTTCTTATACTGTGCACAAAGGAAATGATATTGTTTGTAGATTATGACAGTTTAAAGCTGTGTACTATAAAAAAGATGTGTACTATAAACACTAATCACTAAAAACAAAAATATCATAGCAACAAAATAGATAAATTTTAATTATTAAAAAATACTCAATAAATCCAAAACAGAAAAAAAGATAAAGGAGGTTTAAAAAAACAAACAGGGAAATTAAATAATAGCAAGATGATAGATTAAAACCTAAACACATCAATAATCACATTCAATGTAGAAAGTCTAATACCAGGTTTAAAAGGCAGAGATGATCATATTGAACAAAAATACAAGATCCAACAATATCCAGCCTACAAGAAATAAGAAGACACAAGTAGGTCTATTACTTATAGGTCTGCTACTTAGAACACTTCACCAAGAACAACAGGGCTCCCATTAATTAATTTGAGGTGCACACAAAACATTTGCATTGACGGCAAAATAACATATGAAAGCATATTCAGTGTCATTAATCATTTAGGAAGGCAAAACTACAATGAAACACCATTCCATAATTAGTAGGATAAGTTATTTGTCTCTTTTTTCTTCTCTGCATTTTTTTCTTGTACCAATCATTATATCTGATATACTTTGAATTATATCTCATTTTGTTATTTCAGTAGTTGCTTTAGGATAGTATTGTATATATCATAAAATTATCACAGTCAACTTATCAGTGATATTATACTTCACACGTAGTATTAAAACTTCTGGTTGTCCCCTTTAGACTTTTATGCTTTTATTGCCAGGTATTGGCAAGGAACACTATGGCAGGTTAAGAATATAAGCTGGTAAAACCACTTCAGAAAACTGCTGGTCTCTTAAAAAGAAAATATGTGCCTATATGAAGATATATAGCAGATTGCTTTGCAATAGATAAAGACTGAGCACCCAAATGTTCATCAGTATGTAAATAGATAGGCAGGTTCTGGCATATGGATAGTACTACTCAGTAGTAGAAAGAAATGAAATATTGGTATGTACAACATGAGTAGATCTTAAGCTAAGTGAAGGAATATATAGTTTACGTCTTAAACTAAGTGAAGCTAAGTGAAGGAAGTATATAGTTTACGTCCATTTATATAAAATTATAGAAAAAGAAAATAACAAACTAACAGTAAACTAATAATGTAATATATCAGATCAGTGGTTGCCTGGGGAATGAGAAAGGGAAAGGATAAGAGGAAGTGATTGCAAGAAGTCCAAGTAAACTTTGGGAGGTGATTGATATGTTAATTATATTGATTGTGGTGGTGCTTACATGGATGAATATGTGTGCTCAGACCTGGTAAATTACACATTTTAAATATATGCAGTTATTTATATGCCAGTTATACCTCAATAAACTAAGTAAAACGTCATTGAAAAAAGTTGATTTCCTCACTCTATTAACGGTAGTACATTAATTATGCGTTTACACTTATAAATTCGTGATACAGAATTGCTTTTATAAGATGACGATGTTGGTGATGACAACCACAACAGTGGTGTTGTCCATGACCTCTATCATTACCACCCCTTGTGTTCTGTCAGTATTACAATGTTCTACACATTTAATAGCATTAAAATTATAAAGAAACTCAATGTCATAGACATTTCTAACTTCACATTTGCAGCCAAAAAAATGAGTCTCAGACTTTCCTAAAGTTATAGGTTTGGTATAAACCCTAGCCTCTGCCACATTCTTTAAGTACTTGACTCTAACTAGAGTCTGCTGGAGGGGCTCATTAGTATGTAATAGTGTTGTAAATTTTTCATTGCCTATTGATTTGTATATATAATAAGGCGTTACTCAAAAGAATGTGACATCTACCTTCACTGATGTTTTTTTGCCCCAGTAGTTACACAACATTTTAGGTGTCTTTTGTTTTATTCCATAATGATTTTCATGTCTTTTATGTACATTAGTGTTGTACTAAGTTTTGAGCTTTTTGAGGGAGAGAACCTCCTAAAATAATGTTCGGTAAAAAGTTAGCGTAGAACTATATTTAATAATTATTTTTTAAAATTTGTAAAGTTAATTTCTACCAGTGAAAATGTCTTTTATAAACTTTATTTTTCATTTCCACTATTGTTTAGCCCGGTTTCTCCCTTCTTTCTATTCCTTCAATGACATTTTTTTCTCCAAGAAATTCCAACAACAGATCTTTCTTTTCTGTGTATGCTACTAGAGCATCATTTGGTGAACTCAAACATTTAATTTTTATTAGCATCTGTAGTATCTGTTTTCCTGCCTGATGAAAGTTCTATAGATGCCTTTAGTCTTCATGATAGGCTTGTGGGTTTTTTTTTTTTTTCAGTTATATTTCTACCTGAAAAACTTTGCTTCTTTTGATTAGAATTGGACCTGAAGGGACAAAAAGGACAAAATGTATTTTGATTTGGTTAAAGCACTAAAATAAGCAGTAAATGTAACCTCTTGAGCATTTTTATTATGATAAGATTGTGTCATCCTTTTTCACTTTGTCCACATAGTACTAAGGATAAAACTCAGGTCAAATCAATCAAATTTAGTAGATCTTGAAGATCTCTCTGGCTTCCCCAATTTCATTATTAAATTATTTGGTATTTAATTTGCCCTCCCATACCATTTGTCAGTATCTTGATTAATAATCTGGCAAGTTTTTGTGAATGCACTAGTTGTCATTGTTCTAATGTAATGGAATTTCATTCTTTTTTTTTTTAAGATTTTATTTATTTGAGAAAAAGAGCAAGAGAGAGAGAGAGAGAGCGCGCACGAGTGGGGGGGAGGGGCAGAGGGAGAGAGAGAAGCAGGTGCCACACTGAGCAAGGAGCCTAACCCTGGGATCATGACCTGAGCTGAAGACGGACCCTTAACTGACTGAGCCACCCAGGTGCTCCTCTAATGGAATGTCTTGTACTTGCCAAGTACAAACTAGGACACAGACAAAACTTGGTTATATAAAATTGGTTATTAGTAGGTTGAGTCATATGAAATTGCTGATATTCAACTCTGCTGACCTATAGAAATGGCAACTTCATATGATTCAATTTAAAATAATATTTTCCATTAAAATTTTACCTGAATGATCAATCTTAACTTTTTATCTGGTCGATAGTGGTTGTTTTGTACTTTTTCTGCTAATCTAAATTATGTGCACAGTTGATCAAATTGAGTTGTTTTATATTTATTACTCAAACTTTGGAAAGTTTGAAAACAGTCAGATGCTTGGCTCAATTTTTCTTCTAGCTTTTTGTAATTACATAAATTCCACTTAGTTTCAAGACACTTGAGTTTTCATTTTAGTGATAAAGGTTAGCTAGTGTAGATGCCAAAATATCGTGGATGCTGTCAGGTGTTTTGTTTGTGCAATAGCATGGTATTTTATTTTTCTTTTTGGATTTCATCTCTTGACATTTTCTGTATTATCCAGCTCAAAAGGGTTCCAGAGAGGACTACAGTATAATCAATGTTAGTATTTATGAATTCTTAAACCTGGTTACTCCATTCCAGATAATTGATTGAAGCTTAGATTTAAGTAGAAAAGTTAATTGGAATGTAAGATTTCCTAACATCTCTTCTCTTTTTTAACAATTCCTTGGTGATCACTGCAAAAGTCTTCCATAAACTGTGCTGTATTGCTGATATTTGGAATGAGAGGTTTGTTAGCTAGTATCATTTACCTTTATGATTGTTATTACTGCCCGAGGATAGTGTTCAGATAAAGTCTGATCAGACAGTTGTTGTAACTGCAACATGTTACTGACATTTTCATCATTGCTTTAAAGTTTTTTGGGAGTACAGCAACTCTTCTTTTCTAGCAAAGAGTAAGGGAGAATCTAAGAGAAAGGCAAGTTAGGTGCCATAGAAACTATGATGACTGATTCTGTTATCTTCCCAGAGATAAATTCTGGCTATTTAGTTGAATCCTTTTTCTCTGTCCAGAAGTAGTCATAAGCTCTTGAGGGATTTCTTCAATATGCAGGAGGGAGGGGGAGGATAAGGTGGGTGTAGAAAAAGACACTTTTTATTAGTTCTTTGTCTTTGTCTTTGTCTTCCTTTTCAGATGGACTAGTATGGGAAGGAGGAATGCAATGCACAAATACTGTATATACACATTTCATTTAATGTATAATATAAATATGCTCCTTAAAGTCAATATAATATAAAAAGGTAGGTTTCACCTATCTGATTAGCAAAGATTTAAAAGTGACAATACTCAGCGTTTGTGAGAGTATAGAAAGAGTTACAAGTGTAAACACATACATGCTTTCTGGAGGATATTTTAGTAATACAGGAGTGATTTATGTGTATCTATATGCAGATGTGTATGTGATTAATATACACACCTTCCAACCTAGAAAATGCACTCTTAATAATTTGTCAGACTAAACTATTTTTTACAAGTTCATGAAAATATACATACAAAGTGTTCTGTGTAGTGCAGTAACAGTAGATGAGAAACTACGTAAATGCCCATATACTATCTATAGGGGTGCATAAACTGAATAGATTAGGGCACATCCATATAATGCAGTATATCACATCACTAAAAAGAATGCAATCATGTGTGTATGTCTAGATGTACATGATATATTAAGTTTGAGAGTCAAGATGCCAAATGGTATGTATAGTATAATCCCACGTTTGTAACAATTCAAGTTAGATACACTTATATAGAGAAAATAATGTGCCAGATCTTTTAAAAGTAAACACTAATAGTAAATAATGTTTGCATTTAAATACTGACAATGACATTTAATAAGTAATATACTGAATACAAATATATAATAACATGAATTGTGTTCATTGCAGTGAAAATTGGTAAAGGAGTACTCAATCTTTTCTTAAAAGTCTGTAAAGCATCTATCTACTTATAAAGAATGACTATAGAGGGGATCCCTGGGTGGCTCAGCGGTTTAGCACCTGCCTTTGGCCCAGGGCGCGATCCTGGAGTCCTGGGATCGAGTCCCACATCGGGCTCCTGGCATGGAGCCTGCTTCTCCCTCCTCCTGTGTCTCTGCCTCTCTCTCTCTGTCTCTCTCTCTATGTCTATCATGAATAAATGAATAAAATCTTTAAAAAAAAAAGAATGACTATAGAATATTAGTGATGATAAAAATGGTTCATATTTATAAAGCACTATTATTTTTTCCAAAGTATTTTTTTCTTTTTTTTCAAAGTATTTTTATATCATAATTTTCTTTACAAATCATTCATTGTGCTACCTAGTATAAAAATGTTTATCACTTCTTTTCCTGAAGTAAGAAAGTTGGATAACACTTAGAAAAATGCTTTTAGCATAAGAGTTTTAACTCTCAAGATGCAAATGCTAGGCCTCTCAGAGAAGATCAAAGAAGTTCTGAAAGGAATAAGAATGAGAACCACAGAAGTACTTCTAGCTAAGTATGTAGTTTTACATATGTCTCTATGGTACTTTCTAACCTAAGTTTGGCATAAGTTCTGGCCTGTTTGCTCTTCCATTTATTCCCTGACGTTTACTCTGTATCTCAGGGCATTAAACTCCAAAGGTTACATTTCCCAGATGTTCTTGCTCACTAGGTTTAGTTGTGAGAAGGCTCTTGGATAAGATCAGAGGTGGGAGGACAGGAGAAGCCTACTATTTTTTTTTTTTTTTTTTTTTTTTACTTCTCTCTCTGCCTTGGACAGCACCACCATTATTTGAGCCTCCTCCATGATTCAAGCTCCTTTTGGATGGGACCCCCTCTCTGTAGTCCCTGTTCCTATCTGTCCTTTCCCATTGTGTAGCAGTGGCATCCTTGTCAGTGAACCTTTCTACACAGCTGGCGGGAATGCAAAATAGTGCAGCCACTATGGAAAACAGTATGGATTTTTCTTAACAAATTGAGAATAGAACTACCATACGATCCAGCAATCCCACTTCTGGGTATTTACCTTAAAATAAAAAATTGAAATCAGAATCTCAAAGATGTTATTAGAACTCTCATGTTCATTGTAGCATTTTGGTAGTAGCCAGGCTGTGGAAAGAACCTAAATGTCCATCAATAGGTGAATGAACAAAGGTGTAATATATACATGATGGAATATCATTCAAACTTATAAAAGAAGAAAATTTTGCATTATGCACCAACATGGATGAACTTTGAGAACATTATGCAAAGTGAAATAAGTTAGTTACACAAAGACATTGTTTGATTCCACTTAAATGAGGTATCCAAAGTAGTCAAATTCATAGAATCACACCCTAGAATGGTAGTTTCCAGGAGCTAGGAAGAGGAGGACTTGGCAAACTACTAATCAAGAGGCACAAGGTTTCAATTAAGCAAGAGAAATAAATTCTAGACATCTCTTCCACAACATTACACCTATAGACAACAATAGTATATACCATATGCTTAAAAATTTGTTACGGGTGTAAAACAAATTACAGAGCTACAGTAATGAAAATAGTATGACAGTGTCATAAAGACATATAGATTAACAGAATAGAGAGCCCCCAAATAAAACCTCACCTAAAACAGTATTTTTCTTTTTTTAAATTTTTAAAGATTAATTAATTAATTTATTTATTTATTTATCTATGATAGACATAGAGAGAGAGAGGGGGGCAGAGACACAGGAGGAGGGAGAAGCAGGCTCCATGCCGGGAGCCTGATGTGGGACTCGATCCCGGGACTCCAGGATTGCGCCCCGGGCCAAAGGCAGGTACTAAACCGCTGTGTGACCCAGGGATCCCTAAAACAGGAATTTTAATAATTGAATGAAATTTTATCACATTAGCATACATCAATTAATCAATTTCCTGTTTTGATAACTAGACTAAAATTTTTACTGTTTCCTGTATCTGCAGTAACTTGTTCTTTACTGTTAAAGGCAAATGATATTTATGTTTGAGTGATAAAGCTAGCTACATTAGTCAGCTATAATTAAAAACCTACTAAATGCCCACTACCCTTCTAAATGTTACATATGTAATCATTTTTAAAAGATAATTATTGCAATTCTAACTTTATAGATTTGAAATAGAGACTAAATGTAACTGCATAACTTGCCCAAAGTCATGCTGCTAGTAAGTGGCTCAAATAAAATTTGAATCAGGCAGATATTTTCCAAGCCTGTTCTATTACTCCATCATACCTGGTACACCTTACCCTTGAAAGTAAAATGAAAAGCATAGCTTTGGGACACCTGAGTGGCTCAATCAGTTAAGTGTCTGGCTTCAGCTTAGGTCATGATCTCAGGGTTCTGGGATTGAGCCCTGTATCTGGCTCCCTGCTCAGCTTCTCCCTCTCCTTCTGCCCCTCTCCAACCTGTTTGTGCTTTCTTTCGGTCAAACAAAAAAGTCATTTTTTAAAAAGAAAAGAAAATGGCATAACTTCAATGAATCACAGATCTTGACTCTTAATACTTAAATTTTACTTTAGAGGTCATTGGCATACAACTTCTTTATTTCATGGACAAGTTTAAGAAGAAAAAAAATGCATGTCACCACTTAAAGTCTGACTTGGGAAAATAATGTCTTTATTCAAATGTCAAATAAATGTCAAACACACCAAATAGACTATTTCTCACTTCAAACAACTGGTTCAATTTCAGTTACCTAATTATACCATTAATTGGAACATGCATTTTTGTTACTATTTAATGAACAACAAAAAGAAGAGTGTGATTACTCTTATCTATAATATTTATTATTTTTTTTATTTAAGTGTAGTTGACATGCAATGTTACATTAATTTCAGGGGTACGACATAGTGATTCAACAACTCTATATGTTATGCTATGCCCACCAGAAGTGTGGCTACCATCTGTCATCATACAATGCTATTACAATAGTATTGTACTGTACCTTTTGTTCCCGTGACTTCTTCATTCCATAACTGAAGCCTTAAACTCCCACTCCTCTTCCTCATTTGCTCGTCTTCCCGCACCCCTTTCCTCTAGCAGCCATCAGATCTCTGTATTTACATATCTGATTCTTGTTTGTTTATTCATTTGTTTTTTAGATTCCACATATGAGTAAAACCATATGGTATTTGTTTTCCTCAGTCCAATTTATTTCACTTAGCATAATACCCTCTACATCCATACATGTTATCTCAAATGGCATGATCTCATCCTTTTGTAGGACTATGTAATATTCCAGTGTTTGTGTGCGTGTGTGTGTGTGTGTACGTCTATATCTTCTTTTCCATTCGTCTATCATTGAATACTTAGGTTGTTTCCATATCTTGGCTATTGTAAATAATGCTTCAGTGAACACAGGGGTACATATAGTTTTTTGAATTACTGTTTGTTTTCTTTGTGTACATACCCAGTAGTGGAATTATTGTATCATATGGTATTTCTATCTCTTATTTTTTGAGGAACCTACATACTGTTTTCCACAGTAGATGTACCAGTTTACATTCCCACCAACAGTACACAGGGTTCCTTTTTCTTCCATATCCTTGCCAATGCAAAATAGAAAGCTTTTGCATAGCAAAAGAAACTATCAACAAAAGCAACCTACTGATTGGGAGAAGATATTTGCACATAATATATCTGATAAGGGCTTATATCCAATATAAAGAATTTATAAACCTCTACACCAAAAAACTCCCACATGTTAAAAAAAAAAGTAAGCAGACTACTTGAATGGACAATTTTCCAAAGATGATCTGAAAATGGCCAACAGACACACAAGAAAGGTACTCAACATCCCTAATCATCAGGGAAATATAAATCAAAACCACAATGAGATATAGCTTGAACCTGTCAGAATGGCAAATCAAAAAGATAAGAAATAAGTATCGGTAAGAACATAGAAGAATGATGTGATATTTCCTTTATTTTTTTAATAAGCAATATTGAATATCTACTTGCTATAGGTACTAGGGATTGAAAAATGAAAAACAATAAAAACAAAACCAACTCCCAGGGAAGTTTCATTCAGAGGTGATATTTTATCTGGGTCTTGAAAGGCAGGTAAATGTTCATTTGGTGGAGGAGTAGGGAAAAGAAATCCTTGTCCTAAGAAACACAATGAAGAATGTGTCAGAGTTGAAAAAATATATGGTCAAATAAATGGTGAATAGAAACCACACACATCTTGCATACATGCTCTTACACACCTTATGCATATCTCCTGTTTTTGAGAGAGCCATTTGATCCTCCAGTTTTCTACCTGCTATTTTTATTTGAAATATATCTGAGATATAACACCATATGAGTTTAAGGTGTACAAAACCTCAATTTGATACCTTTATATATTGTAATATTACTATTGTGCCTCTATCATATCACGTAATTATTTCTTTTTTTGTGGTGGGAATAATTAAGATCTAGTCTCTCAGCATATTAGATGATTATTATAATCTTATCTATATTCACCATGCTGTGCATTAGCTCTGCAGGCCTTATATATCTACTAAGTGCAAGTGTTTGCCCTTAAACAAAACCTGTCCTGTTCTCTCAGCTCTAGCTTCTGATAGTCACCATTTTACTCTCTTTTTACTAGTTTGGTTTTGTAGACTCCACATATAAGTGATACTGTATATATCTCCTAATCTCTGTCTTTGGAAGTCTTTGGAGAATGTTACTCTCATTTCACAGTAAAATGGACACTGAAGTATTTGTCGAAAGGTTTTTTACCTTTATTATTTTAACATCATTAATTTTGATTAATGCTAATTTTAATACTATTTAATAATTCTTAAGATGGCTATTAAAATAATTCTGCACATTACTTTCTGTGAAGAAAATACTAGATATAAAGATAAAATATAAGACTTTGAGGTATTCATAATCTAATTGGGGGGCTTGAAGGCAGGGCAGGCAAACATGTCTGTCTTACAAGGAATTGCTTTGCCCTTTGGTTCTCTGATCCGTTACAGTACAAAGTCTTCTTTCAGCCAGCCCTTAAATGCCAGTGCCTGAATTCCTCCTCACCTCCTGTCCTTTTTCAAAAGTGCCACTAAGAATATAATTGATACCTTGTTCTTGTTTTTACCATCTTCTTTGTCATTAATTTATAATTGCCCAATTACTATAAAGGAAAACCTCGAGAAAACCTAATAGTGAAATACTGGGGACTGTGTTTTTTTTTTTTTTTTTTATCCTGATTCCCAAAACTAAATTGTCCTTAAAAATACAGGTGGGAATAGTTGCTGTGCACTGTCCCTGGGTTTTGAACTTAGAGTTTGTTCATCTGCTGTAATAGAATTCAAAGGTGAATAGGGTTGGGATCTTAATTCAGGAACAAATGAAACATCAATATGGCAAAGGAAGTAGGTTACATAATTCATAATAAATCACTAAAAGGAAATGTGAACACTGAGTGTCTCGCAGTATTTCCATTTGATGGGTCAGAGTTTAAGGAATTAAGCTGTAACTAGAGAATTTAATTACTGTTTAAAAAGCTGCTGCTACTGCTTTGCCTGAGGATGGTTCTTACCGGTGTCTGGCTGCTGATTTTCTTAGTCAATATTCTGACTTGAAGCCTGAGTTGAAATGGGATTATTTACAATTACCTCAAATACACGTTTGAGGTTGTAACATAAACATGAAGAATAAAATAGCAAATCTTTACTAATTCTGTCACCTACATTTCAGTATATATCCTTATAGCTTGTTTCAATGCGTGCATACACACACACGCGCGCGCGCATTTATTCATGTGTTTTTAATCACTCAGTGTTAACCAAACCCAGTATGATACTATTTAAAATTTGGAATTCTCATTTGTTTCACTTAAAATGTGTGGCTACAATTTTATATAATTTTAATAGACATTTTTTGGTAAAGATTTTATTGATTCATTCATAGAGAGAGGCAGAGGCATAGACGGAGGGAGAAGCAGGCTCCCTGAAGGAGCCTGATGCGAGACTTGATCCCAGAGCCCCAGGATCACTACCTGAGCCAAAGGCAGACACCACCTAGGTGCTTAGATGTGATTTTTAATATAACATCACTTCCTTTTGGCTTTAATTCCTGACAGAGTTGCCCCGTAAGATGTATTTTACTTCATAAGATCTCAGTATAGGTGCAGTTTTCATTCTTCAACAACTGTTAATATGCTACATTAGTAATGACTTCCCATCAGAGTATGATTACTTGGGTAAGGGCTTCTTTCTCTCCATCGCATTCTGGCTTTATGGACTTTATGAATTTATGGGCATCTTTCAATGTAAAGCAATTTTTCTCAGAATGGGTTGAACTCTGATAACTTGGGTAAGGTGTGGGTTTTATTTTGTTTTGTTTTCTTGTTTTGTGTTTTTGCTTTAATCATTGGAGATAGTAAATTGTAAATCCAAAAATATTTGCGTTGAGACCATTTGCAAAGTTGGAATAAATAATTATAAAGAAATTAGTCATTTGGATGGCTGCCAAAAAGAAATTGGCCAAATAGTAATTGGTTCTATAGAGATTACAGTTCCTATGAATTAAAGACAAAACACAGACACGCACAAAAATCCTGAGTCCTTTAGGGAAGGCAAATGTTCTCCTTTAATTTGGGAAGAAATAAGATATTTTATTTCTTCTCTTATTTCTATGGAAACAAAACCTATCTTTAACAGTAAAAAAACATAAAATTAGACACATGAACCACTCTCTAAGAGGGGAATTATTTTTACGTACAGGAAAACTAGAATGCAAATGGTTCTAACAATATTTATTTATCAAGAGTTCATGCAGTAAAATATCTTATTCTCTACTGTTAAAAAAAAAAAAAAGAAGCCGGGTTCACAAACTGGTAAACTAACCCAGAAGTCTTGGTTAGCTAACTTAACCAAGTTGAATATGATCTAGGAGAGGAAGATTTAATGGGACTATGTTTTTTCTATTGTACATGACAGATTTTTTTCTTATATATGAGGATATTTCTCTTGCTGTCAAATTTTGTTTCCTATGTGAACCTATCATTTCCCACCTGAAATGCAAAACTTTGTTTTTTAATAAAACTCAGGGTTTATGAAACATGTTAAATAGTTAAGTGACATAAAACGCAGGAAGTATAAAAAGAGTAATAGCTCATAAATTAAACATTTTAAATTATTTTATATACAATCAAGCAAAATGAATTTCATAGTTTATTATTTTCCTACTTGGTTTTATTAGAATTTCATTCACTTTCACATTAAGACGTATTTCTTTATTAATAAAAAGCAGTTTACTTCTTCAACAAGAATTCCAGGTATAAGAATCCGGTATAAGCTAGTACAGTAACTGAATTATTCCATCAAAGAACAGAGCTTTTCTGTTCTAATTTTCCTGTTTTAATGTCTTTAGTGAAAGCTGTCTTCTATCCTTATTGCAGAGAGATAAAAGAGGAAAACATAAGAGATAAGACTAGAAGACTTTGGCTTATATATTTTATCAGCAGAATTATGTCAAGTGGTCATGTTCAGTTACACGGAAGGCTGAAATACTGCCTAAAAGTAGAAAAGGAAAAGGAGAGGTTGAAAGGTTGTTGAGGGAATACATTTACAGTGTCTGCTACCTTCCACCTCATTGACTATTCAACATTTTATACAACCTTCCTATCTCTATATTTAATTTAAATAAAATTAATTCATCCTCTCTGGTCCCAGGTAGGCCATTCCAAAACTTTTTCCAGTTACTGCATTTAGCAGTAACTAATCATTTTAGTCCATGATTTTTGGATAGTCTCTCCATCAGCTCCAGGTTTGGTTCTTTGTGATCTTGGGACTCTAAATTAAAGACAGGTTGTCATCTTCCCAAATTCCCAATGTATTATTATGACGAGTGAAGAAGATAGGGTAACAGCAATTTAAAAGCCTCATTCAGTAATCAGGTAAGTGGGAAAGACATGACCATTATTGGTACATTAGTAAATATAGACTCCAACTAGACAGGTATACTCAGGACTTTCTGATCCTAGCAGCAGGAGTCACAGTGACTTGGCTAATCAATCTGCAGGCCCTTGTACTTTCCAGATGAATTTCTTCTCTCCATTTTCCTCCAGGTACTGGGTTCAATGTCTGGGGAGACCTTCCTTGCCCAATTTGTCAGTGCCCTCACTCTAAGCAGATTCTCTGGAAAGTGAAAGCAAATGAAAGAGGGCTCTAAAAATAATTAAAAGGTACTCACTTTGCAGGACCTATAGTAACATCAGAACAATACAGAGAATATTAGCATGACGCCTGCATGAGAATGACCTACAAATTAGTGAAGCATTCCTTATAAGATGATGATGACAAGAAGAAGCATTAAGAATAAGACATTTAGGGGTGCCTGGGTGGCTCAGCTGGTAAGCATCAACTCTTGATTTCAGCTCGTCATAATCTCAAGGTTGCAAGATTGAGGCCTGCATCGGGCACACATGCTGGGCCTGGAGTCAGCTTGGGATTCTCTCTCTCTTCCCTCTGCCGACCACCTACCTCTTAGGTAGGGGGAGGGAGCATTAGTACAGCTGTGGCAAGCCTGAGGTACATTTGACAATACTGTTCCCTGGAAAATTTACCAAGATTCCAGGAATTGGGCTTTAAGACAATTTTATGAATAACCATATAAGCCTGAAAACTTTCTCTACTGCTGGATCCTCGGTTCTTATTTCTTTCTTTTGACCTGATGGTTGCTGCCTCAGCTTCTGCAAAATAGTAAGCATGCTAAGGTGTGAATGAATGCCACACCCCGATCTCATCTTTGCCATTGAAATGCCTTCATTGTCACTCAGAGACTTCCTGAAGGAAAGTGTTTGAAAAACCCAGGGACAACAATTACCTTTTTGAAGTTGCCCTTAGAAATCCTTGCTTGTTACATGTATATTACACTTTTGTATACAGAGGCAGCTGGCTTTTCTCAACCTTGCAGGGTTCCAAATAATCATATCCTCAGTCAATTTATATCACAGGACACAAGCAGAGTGAGCTTCTTTGGGCATAGCTGTGCTCCCTTGCATGTCTGCTTACAGACTGTCTGGATTTAGTTTGAGTGCATCTCCACTGCAGTGCATTTTTGAAAGCAGCAAAACATAATAAACACATGGAAACATTCTAAATTTTATTCCAGTCATTCACATAATAAAGCTTTGCTTGGCAAGTGCTCAGAGTTCCAAGGTATAGCAAGCAACAGTGTGACCAACTGTTCTGCTATGGCACTTAGAAATGAACTGGCTTTCTAGCCTGAGGTCATTAAATCTTGGCTTTCTGCCCCCATCATGTCCTCCATAGTCAGTTCCACATAAGCCCTGCTATCGAAGCTCCTTTGTTGCTTCAAAGTTACGACATTTGTTAAAATCCTTAGTTCCAAATGAACTAGAGTTCACTCTAATTAGTTGGTACAGAAAAAGATTATTTCATACACTGTTAGTTGCTTAAGACTTTTTGGAGAGGTCAGAGTGCCTGCCCTTGAAGCCTCTGTAGAGAAACAATGTCCAATTATATCACAGGGTTTCTTTAGAGCAAACAACATTGCCATCATTAATCAATACTTTTGCTACTCAAGACTAAATAGCAGACACTCTGCATCAAAATACTACTAAAGGCTCCTCCACCACTGTTGCCAAAAGAGCAAATTCTCAGAATAGAACTGCTGCTTCACTTTGTTGAATTTTGAGTTCAGATCTTGCTTGAATGCAAGTCAAATCTCTGGGCCGTCACTACAAAGGAATAGGGGAATGTGAGCTATCTAGCTTCAGTCTTGAAAAGATGAGGAACATAAGGAGGAATATAGTCAAAATGGAAGGAGGTGTTCATAGATGCTGAGCATCCATATGTGATGATTCTTCACCACACTGTCTTGAACTAATTTTCTGGTTTTATATGCATTGCAAAATCCTCATGTCATTTCCAGTATTTGCAATACTAGTCCCATTACTGTCTTTACTCTGCAAAGATAAAAATATGTTTCTGACAGCTTAAACCTGATACATAATAGCAAACATTGTCTATTTTTAAATATTCCTTACAAAAAGCTCTTTGGGAAAGATAAAGTAAGAACTGGCATATCTTTATGAGAAAAAAAAGAACCGATGTTAGTAATGTAAGATGTTAATAATAGAGGAATCTGGCTGGGGGACCTATAGGGACTCTTATGTCTTTACAATGTCTCTCTAACTCTATACTATCTAACTCTATAATTACTCTAAATTTAAAAATTTATTTAAGAAATGAAAAAATAGAATCAATGAGAAATAGAGATATTCAAATTCCTTTCAGTAAAATCACAAGAACATTATTGATTATATTTGTTCTAAATCCATTAATATCACATACACTTAATTTTGACATTAAAAAAGGAAGAGTATGCTTGGTTGAATTATAGAACCTCACAAAGTCTTGATCTTGTCTATATGTTAATGGGTGCTCAAAAAATAACTGCTAAGTGGGTGAATGAGTAGATAGGTATATGGGTGAAGAAATGAACTCTTGATGGCATAACCAAAAATATAAACCAAATTAATTAAAAAAATAATGGAAATGTGAGCAGGTATTTGGAAGGTTTACTTCCATCTGGTACAAAGGAGTCATTTCTAATAGGAATTTGAAAAGAGTTATTACAGTATTGTCTCACTCTCCATTTGACATATGTATATACATACACATAGAAACACAATGTGTATGTGAACATATACATTTATGAATTACAAGGAAAGGTTATACATGTATCCATATATTATATATACAAACACATATATATGTTATTACTGTCTTGTGTGGATTATTATTTGTGTGTATGTGTGTGTGTATGTATATATGTGTGTGTATATATATACACACATAAGTTCCACCTTAAATTTATAACAAAAACTAGGGCCTCAAATATTCCTAAAAACTAGACAGGATGTTTTGATTTTATTAAATAATAGATTCTAGAAATATTTACCAATCTTTATTATCTAGAGTTTGCTATTTATTGCACCTGTTATTTGCAAGTAAAAATTACATCACATATCTGTCTCCTAGGACCTACATGAACTCTGGTGATTTATCAAAAGGTGACAAAAAAAGGATTAATTTCTGATTTTGTGTTATTTTGCATTTTAAGTTTATGGCAATGCTAACTATTTTTATTGATATTCTAAGTTTTTCAATTTTCTAAGAATAATGCAAATGGGCTGGGAGATGGTTTTTTGTTTCAATGCTGATTTCTTTTTTTTTTTTTTGATTTCTTTTTTTCTTTTTGACAGCAAATAAATTAAAATCTAAGCAATTTTAAATAAAATTTTGGGTTAAATACCAAGCATCTCTCTACCTCAATATCCTCACTACTTTAATTTCAGGTGTGTTTTCTTTGGAATTCTGAGTTAGATAGGAGACAGTTGTGCTGTCATTTATTCTAATTGCTCTCCTTGGCTGAAAGTGGTTTTGTTTGCTGTGATGGACACAGTGTCATAGATTATTTTTCCTTCCCCACTATTTCTACCACATTTTAATAATAAAATAGCTATCAATTGAAAGAAAATTGGAGAAAATTGGAGAATTTATTTGATATACATGATATTTCTAAGAATGATAACATTATTTTTTCTTCAAATATAATAAAGAGAATTTTATTTTGGCAAAACTTTGCAGATTTTTAAATAAATATTTTTTGAATACTAGATGCATGCCAGAAATTGCGTTAAGAATAGAGATATTAACAAACTTAGATCTTCACTTCAAGAATAACTTATGTAATGAGGACATTATATTAATGACTACTATAGATCAAATGCTTAAGTGTGTGTCACTGTACTAACTGCTGTAAGATATTATTTCACTAAATTTCTATAAATATCTTCTAAGACAGGTAACATTAACCCCATTTTATAGATAAAGAAGCCAAGATTCAAAGAGGCTAAGTCAGGTAGAAGTAGTTAGTAGTTCTCAACCCTATTAGACCTAATGACCCCCTTTATATAAAGTAATTCATGATAACTTTTTTATGCTGAAACAATATGTAATTTCATCTATTAATATGATTTCAAAATAATCAGCACAATGTTCCAACTATAACATAAAGAAAAATGGGATGTTTTATTATTTTATTATTATTTTTAAAAGATTTTATTTATTTTTTTCATGAGAGACACAGAGAGAGAGAGGCAGAGACACAGGCAGAGCGAGAAGCAGGCTCCATGCAGGGATCCTGACGTGGGAATCCATCCCATGTCTCCAGGCTCATGCCCTGGGCTGAAGGCGGCGCTAAACCACTGAGCCACCCAGGCGTCCCTGACATATATTTTAACATAAAAGAGTAAACAACTACCCTGGGATACATAATTTAGTAGTTACATGCTTTCATCTATTGGTAGAATTAACATATATGTGATTCTCAACTGCAAACTGATACGAATACTTAGATTCAAATACTTGGAGTGATTATTTTGACATTGGTAGTATAATCTCTCAAAGTGAAAAACAGCTCTTAGTAAAGTTCTGAACAGCAACAACAACCAAAGTTTCCTTTGATTAGTTATTTAGATATTAGCTATTTTCTAAGAAACTTCAATATCTTAAAATACGCAAAAGAGTTAATGTTTTTATGTAAAAAAAAAAGTCTCAAACTGAATTTTCAATGCATTTTGCATTGTTATTAATGCCTTCGCATCATTTCAAATCAGGTAGGCTGTCTAGTAGATGGTAGGTGTCCAAATCCCTGGCCTACCTCACCTAATGTCACTAGTGCCTCTAAATGTTTATAAGAACAAAAAATAAAAGTAATTTTTAAAAAATCCCACAAATTGCCAAAGCACTCTATGTAGAAAGCTCTTGCATTGCATAGAAATAGTGGGGCTTTAATTTTCACATTGTCATGTCATATTGCAAACCTTATTCTTAAATGTGCTGTATTATTCTTGTCTTATAGGTTAATGGGAGAGAGAGAACTCTGTCAATAGTTCTTAAGTATTTTTTATGCCATGAATTCATTTGGCAATCTGGTGAGAACCATGGACACTTTTCAAAATCATATATTTGTAAATGCCTAAAATAAAATATGTAGAATTGACAGTAAAATCAATTATTTTGAAGAATATTTTTAGTACAGTGATAGTTACAAATATTACAACTTTCATAACAATGATAATAATACATATAAATATCTTAGTATTAGTGGTGACAAAATCTTCCAGGTACTCATAATACAGCGGTTGTTTATTGTTTATATTCATAATTGAAGGAAAATTAAAATGAAGTTATTTTATTATTTTTTCCTTTTTTCAAGTTTTTACTTAAATTCCAGTTAACATACAATGTAATACTAGTTTCAGGTGTAGAATTTAGTGATTCATCAGTTGCATATAACACCCAGTGCTCATCCCAACAAGTACCTTCCCTTAATGCCCATCTCCCATTTAGCCCATCTGCCCCACTTCCTTCCAACAACCCTCAGGTGGTTTTCTGTAGTTCAGAGTCTCTTATAGTTTGCCTCCTTCTGTGTTTTTATCTTATTACATTTTTCCTTCCTTTCCCCTACATTCATCTGTTTTGTTTCTTAAATTCCACATGTGAGTAAAACCGTATGGTATCTTTCTTTCTGACTTAATTCACTTAGCAAGATATCCTCTAGTTCCATCCACATCATCACAAATGGCAAGATTTCATTCTTTTTGATAGATGAATAATATTCCATTGTGTGTATATATATATATATATATACACACACACACACACACACTATGTATATAGTATCAGTATATATAAGTATCATTATATATATATATATACTCACACACCACATATATATATACGTACACACTCTATATATATATATAGTATTAGTATATATCAGTATCATTATATATATATACTCACCACATTTTTTTTTTCACATTTCTTTATCCATGTATCTCATGATAGACATCTGGGCTTTTTCCATATTTTGGCTATTGTGGACATTGCTGCTATAAACACTGAGGTGTGTGCACCCCTTCAAATCACTGTGTTTGTATCCTTTGGATAAATAGCTAGTAGTGCATTTTCTGAGTTGAAGGGTATCTCTCTTTTTAACTTTTTGAGGAACCTCCATACTCTTTCCCAGAGTAAACTGCACCAGTTTAATTTCCCACTAGCAGTGTAAGAGGATTCCCATTTCTCCGCATCCTTGCCAACATCTGTTGTTTCTTCTGTAGTTCATTTTAGACTTTTTTGACTGGTGTGAGATGGTATCTCATTGTGGTTTTAATTTGTATTTCCCTGATGCCAAGTGATATTGAGCATTTTTTCATGTGTCTGTTGGCCATTTGTATGTCATCTTTGAAGAAGCTTCTGTTCATGTCTTCTGCCCATTTCTTAACTGGACTATTTTGGAGGGAGGGGATTACATTTAAGTTCTTTATAGATTTTGGATACTAGCCCTTTATATGATATGTCATTTTCGAATATCTTCTCCCATTCCATAGATTGCCTATTAGTTTTGTTGATTGTTTCCTTTGCTGTGCAAAAGCTTTTTATCCTAATGAAGTCCCAGTAGTTCATTTTTGCTTTTGTTTCCCTTGCCTCTGGAGACATGTCTAGTGAGAAGTTGCTGTAGGTGAGGTTAAAGGGGTTGTTCCTTGTTCTCTTCTAGGATTTTGATGGATTCCCGTTTCACATTTAGGTCTTTCATCCATTTTGAATTTTTTTGGCATGTATGTATGGTGTAAGAAAGAGGTCCAGTTTCATTCTTCTGCATATGCAATTGCTGGATCATAGGGTAGTTCTATTTTTAACTTTTGGAGGAACCTCCACACTGTTTCCCAGAGTGGCTGCATGAGTTTGCATTCCTGCTAGTAGTGTAAGAGGGTTCCCCTCTCTCTGCATCCTCACCAACATCTGTTGTTAATTTTAGCCATTTGAACTGGTGTAAGGTGATATATCATCGTAGTTTTTATTTTTATTTCCTTAATTATAAGTGATGTCGAACATCTTTTTTTGTGTGCGTCTGTTAGCTATCTTTATGGCTTCTTTGGAAAAATGTTCATGTCTTCTGCCCATTTAACTGGATTATTTGGTTTTGGGGTATTGGGTTTTACAAGTTCTTTATATATTTTGGATGTTCTGAATTCATCCACTGACCCCATGTTGAAGATCCTTATACTAGAGTGAATGAATGTTCAGAGCAAATTAGAGCTCATCATTGATCTTCCTAACTGTCTCAATAGCTACAAAAAAAAAAAAAAAGTTAGAACAGGCGATGACCCGATGCTTAAAGAATGATTGATTAGCATGCAGAGAAGCATGGAGCAGAATGTATACAAAAGCCACAGGGTCGGGAAGCACCATAATAGGTGTGGGCAATGCTAACATAGTATGTGTGGCTTCAACAAGAGTAGGTGGAGAAAACTTGAAAATGAAAAATAAATTAATGCGTGCAGTTTATTCTTAAAAACAGAAGGATTTTGTTCGGGCAGCCTGTGTGGCTCAGCGGTTTAGCACCACCTTCCTCCCAGGGTGTAATCCTGGAGACCTGGGATCAAGTCCCATGTCGGATCCCCTGCATGGAGCCTGCTTTTCCCTCTCCCTGTGTTTCTGCCCCCACCACCCTGTCTCTCATGAATAAATAAAATCTTTTTTTTTAAAAAAGGATTTTGTTCTAATTCTAATTGATTTAACAGTATCTTACATACTTACTGAGATTTTTAGTTTATTAAGTACTAGCACATAACTGCATTATCTTTTACACTCTGTGACATCCATAGCAATAAAATTAGCTTTATGTTTATGGTGCAGTATTTTCTGAGCATGGCTACGTTGCTCTAGATAACCATTGCAAATAGGAAATATATCAAAGAGAAAATACACTAAAGATTTTTGACCCATATTTGATTATATACAGTTCAGTAAAAGGAAATATGAAGGAATAGGGTGTGGTTATCCCTTATTAACATTGCTTAACTAACACAACATTTTTCAATATCCCTGACACCTGTAACATCCTATAGATAGAAAGGATCAGTGGGAACTCTCATTGATTAGATAGTATACTATGCCTTTCTGGGTTAGACAGATTTAGAATAAGTTGCTAACACCAAATGCCATTTAGAGCAGTTACCAATGGTTGTTAACTTATCCACATTTACTTTCAGTGAATGCCACAACTCCACAGATCGTATCAAAGTTAGAGTGTGGGATGAAGATGATGACATTAAATCCAGAGTCAAGCAACATTTCAAAAAGGAGTCAGATGATTTTTTGGGACAAACGATTGTAGAAGTGAGGACCCTGAGTGGAGAGATGGATGTCTGGTACAACCTAGGTGACTATTTTTAAATTTACTTGAAAAATAGTTAAATAAAATTTCAGAATATCTGTGGCCTTTGTTGTATTACCATATAAGTCAAAATAATGTCTTTCTACAACATTCTGCTGAAATAGTTATTCAAACTCAGTATTATTGAAAGATGTTGGTAAATTTGAGATGAAAAGAGAAAGCCTTTCAAAAATCAACTGGGTGTCTTTTAGGAGAAAAATACCCCATTCTTTGTATAGTTTCAAAAACTTTGCCAAATGTATAGGAAAAAAATAACATATGACTTTATGCTCTTTGACGTATTTCCTTTTGGTCCATTAATGAAATTTTAGCAATAAAGGAAAAGTTTATTTTGAATATCTTTTGAATGATGATATAAAAGTAGGATTTAGGTGCCAAAGCCATATATATGTGGACTTATGTTTATTCTGGTGATAAAGATATTGAGAATATCTTTAGTTGGCATGACTTTTTAAATGAAATTTTATTATGAAATCAAGAATTAAATAAGTTTTATTCTGACTTTTACAGTAATTGAAAAATAATCTAGAATCTTCAGTGCTGATTTAATAATAGTAAATATATATGGATCAGTTCAGTTTCTTTTTCTTTTTATTCAGCTCAGTTTCTATAGACATGACCCAAAACATCTTCTTAAAAATGTATTTGCGAGTAGTTGATATACAATGTTCCTTTAGTTTCAGGTGTACAACGTAGTGATCAAATCTCTATGTTAAGCTATGGTCACACAGGTATAACTACCATCCATCACCATGCAACACTATTACAATATTTTTTACTATATTCCCTATGCTGTACTTTTTATTCCCGTGACTTATTCCATAACTGAAAGCCTGTTTCTCACACTCCCCTTCACCTATTTTGCCCATTCCTCCAACCCCATTCACTCATATGTGGAATCTAAAATACAAAACAAATAAGTAAACAAAAACCAGAATCAGATCTATAAATACAGAGAGCAAACTGATAATTGCCAAATTCTTTTAGTCATGTCATCTGAAATGTTTTAATTAAATTCTAAGGGCCAATTGTAAATCATGAAAGTGTTTACCCAGTCCCAGGATTACGAAGAGTTTCCATTTTAGGATATCAATATAATGTAGCAAATTAAAAAATGCTTTTGGCTTTTTGAAAACCCACATACTTCAAATAATGTATTTGACAAAGTAAACAGATAAAGTCACAGAATTAATGAAACTCTAAATTATACAGTAATTTGAACAAAGGAAAGATATATAATTTACTTAGAAACAAATGATTCAAACTACACTGAGAACCCAATATCAAAATATATTTTAAAGAAATTTTCCTTAAAGAAAATTGGGGCCTCTACATTATTGATGCAAATTTTAGTTCAGTTATAGTGATCATTCTCCTGTATCTTGTTTATACTATGAGACAACTTTCTATATGAAAACAGAGATGTTAGGTAAGAGTAAATTTCAGACCATTAGCTCTGTGCAATATCATAAATTGTGTTTAAAGTGGGTTACTTACAGACTTTTTTTTGTAGTAGTAGTATGTTAGCATGTCCTTGAATCAAGGCAGTTAGAATTCAAAACAGAAATTCCTTAAAACATTCTTTTGACAAAAGAACAATTCTTTTGATGTTCTTTGCTTCCTGACAAATGTTTTTTGATGTGAGTATATTCAGTTTGCCAAGAAGATTGAATGAGCTATTAGTAAAATCAGTACAAATCAGCTATTCAGCTCTTATGCTGAAATGATCCTTCCATTATGGGGGAGGAAAATATGATGCAACAGGACGGGGAAATATTTCCCTGCTCACCAACAGTTTTTATGTTTGCACTCTCTTTGCTGATATTGGGAGTTTTAGGGGAAAGAAGAGAGAAGGAGGGAGACTGGGAAGGACCAGTTTTAGATTTGCATAAAATCCCTCAGTAGGTTAAACCCATATAGATACCATATTTGTACTCTTTTTATAGTGTTTTGTCCTTCATCACATAGAATTCATTCCACCATACAGAGGAGGACTTGGCCAAAAGCTCTGGTCATCTAAGTGAGGCCTGTGTCCCATAGATCTATGGGGATGATGATAGTTAAAATCAAAGAACCAGTAATGCTCCCTGGGACTTTGGACAGAGATCTGTGACAAGAAGATCCCAGGACTTGCTTTTTTTTTTTTTTTTTCTGGCCCCAGCAGAGAACTTTAATATTTTTTGGGAATCAACTATCTCCCAGCCAATAGGAGAAACTCTCAGGATCCTGGCACTCCTCAGGGGATAATCTTAGAACATAATGACTATCAAATATTAACATGAAGAATCAGCAGACATTCCACAAGAAGAAAGCAGACTTCATGATTTAACTGCATCTTTTATGACTATAAATACAGTTATACTTAGAAGAGGGTCAATAAGTTTTTACCACCTTCTCTGTCACTCTACCTCCTTGTGTTTTATTTGTGAAATGGGTCAGGTTGCTTCTTTATTTCATCTATGAAGCAGATATCAAATGTGAGTCCCCTATGTACATTCAAATTCTAGGGACTTAGTGATTATGCTTTTTTTTCTTTTAAAACTACTTATTAGTTCATACTGAACACACATATACATTATTTGATTGAATTGACTACATATTGATTTTGTCCAAATATACAGTTAATTCAACACATTAGTAAACCCAGGCCATAGACTGTAGGTCTTTAAGAATCACTGGTAAAGAAAACTATGAACAATTTTTGTTGTTATCATTGTTAGAGCTTTGACTCCTCTTTTCAAGCATAGAAAGAGAAGTGAAAGCTTTTAGATAAAATAGTTTTCTGGGTAATTGTATTTTTAAGTTATCTTTCTTTTAATTGCCTGAGCAATTTCATTGATAAACTGATCAAGTACACAGAAATTTGTATCAGAATGGCAAGGTCTCCTGATGAAGCTTTTTCATTTGAAGTATCTGTAATGCAATTTGAGGATTAGTGACATAATAGGCACATTATTTTAAATTGTGTTTACCAGGGTCTTAATGGCTAGTTAATAATCAAACCTGATCTAGAAAAGTGGCTTTTAGCAATGTAAGCCTTTTTTAAAGCTTTTGAGAAATTCTATAAGAAATATGGTATTTTCAAAAATGACCAATTACTTTTTTTGTTTTATCAGAGAAACGGACAGATAAGTCAGCTGTGTCTGGAGCCATTAGATTGAAAATCAATGTGGAAATAAAAGGAGAGGAGAAGGTTGCCCCATATCATATACAATATACATGTTTACATGAGGTAAGTGAATTGAATTGTATTAATAATAAAATCTAGAAAAGAAATAGGTCTTTATGGATCATACAACAAGCTTTTGGTTTAGAAGTATAATTGAATTAGGTTTGTAGAGTTGTTCCTAGAGTTCTGATCCTGTAATATAGCATGTGATATCATACAGCCTATGTATTACTCTCTGAAGAGTGAGCAGATGTCTTCTACTGAGAGTCAGAACAGACACGTGAGGCAGGTATTAACAAAAATGGCAATAAGATGATGATGAATAAGTAGACTGAGGAGGAAGAAAAACATCAAAGGCATTTGTTAAAAAAATAAGCCATGACAAATATTTTGGAAGCATTAAACATATAGTATGTTAGTAATGCAGGAACGTATCCAAATATTATTTTTGAGAACAGTGAGTTAGTGTTCAGATTTTATTGAAGATATAGTTGGGAGTATTAGAAATACAAAAATGTTGATATTGCATCAATGTTTTTTGGTAGCCAGTGTAAAAGCAATGATTGCTTTTTTTTTCTTTTTCTAGAGTAACAAAGAGCTTCATACATACTGAACCATCCTCCATTTTAATTACTGATTCCACAAACATGTTGGGAATGGAGAGTATCAAAATGTCCTTACTACCAAGGATAGTAGAGAATGTATTCACCCCAAAAGTAGGGCTTGGTTGGCTTAGTGTTTGAGACTACCCAATTTGAATCCAAAGGGCAGATTCACCTCAGTGTAGATATACTGAGAAATATAATCTTGGGTTTCTATTGAATGCTTTGCATCTCAGAGCTTAGAGTTGTCCACAAAGCCTTTCTCTTTGATACAAATGACACTTGTCGCATGTATCAGAAAATATGAAGTAAAGCTGAAGAATGTACCTTTCCCCATGTTCAGAGAGGTAAAGAAGAAAGTATCTTCCCAAAATAGAAAAAGATAACAGAGAATATTTGCTCTTTGCATGCAATTTTCCCTAAATGTATCTATGAAAATGTATATGTGGAATTATTTGCACTTCCATTTTACTAAAGGGGGAAAGGGGAACAGTATTTAAATCATATATACATTGCACATAATTAGATATAGGACCTAGACTTAATTTCCTGACTCCAATTTAGCCAGTGATATTATTCCTTTAGAAAAGGTCGTTCAGTTTTCAAATCAGTGAACTCCCTGAGCTGGCGAGATGGAGAGCCAACTCTGGTCTTTCAGTTTGGGCAGAAAATATTTGGGATCAGAGGAACAGCATTATTCTTTGCTTTTTAGAATCCTTTTCTGCTAGTCCAAGAACCAAAAAGAATAAAACCTGAGAAAGGACCCAGGCTGCATCCATGTAGCAGTTCCCAAACTTGTTATTTCCCAATACTTCCCAATATTCCTAAACAAGAAATTGTATGTAGTGATTTTTATTTCATTACAAACTTCTCATTCACTTGTAATCTCAATTCATTGTCCCGACTTCTACCATTTCACAGTCAAAGCCCTTTACACACTAAAATTCTGTATTAACATAGCTAAAAACACATTACTCATCCAGGGCCCTATAATTTTCTCTGAGCCCATGAGTGCAAAAATGTTCTAGCATGTAGAAATGCAAAAACTTCCTACTACAATGAATTGATAAATATGAAACATTTGAATCATTGATTCTTTGTATGCCTAGGCAGAAATAAAACCAATTTGCATAAATATGAGGTGAGTTAGAATAAAAACCCAATATATTCCTATTGCTTCTATATGCTGATGAAACATTAGATGCAATCACAATGCAAATATAAATTACCGAGAGTTACATTTACATATTTCTGGCCTATTCTGAGGAATTACTGAACAATTGAAAACCACTTACTTTTAGAATCTGTTCCATTACTTGACTGAAGTGAAGTCTAATGGTGGAGTGAAAATCCCAGAGGTCAAAGGGGAGGAAGCCTGGAAAGTTTTCTTTGATGATGCTTCCCAAGAAATAGTTGATGAATTTGCCATGCGTTACGGGATTGAATCCATTTATCAAGCTATGACGTAAGTACTCTAGAACATGTACATATTCAAAAATCTCTGTTGAAATCTAAAGAAAATGTAAGAAAAGCATTCATCTCCATTCTTCTAATTCAAATGAAATTTTAATTATAAAGTCAGTTACATATGAATGAACCTATTTATTCTGGCTACTCTCTCACACAGCTCTAAAGTGTTAAGGATTTGACAATTCACTACTACCATCTTCCCCAACCTTACTTTGTTCTTAGAGTGTTCTCTATTGGGAAACAGTGTTAGCAATACCTTGGAACTTAAAATTGCAAAATCTCTATCCTACCTACCCCAAACCTACTGAGTCAGAAATTCTCAAAGTGGGTCCCAGTGATCTGTGTTTTAATCAGTCCTCCCGATGGGTCTCATAAACTCTAAAGTTTGAGAACCAATGCCCTACTTGATATCTGAGAAAACTAAAACCTGATGATTGAAGTGCACTGCCCAACTTCACAGTCTGTTAATGTCAGAGATATATCCAAAGCTATTACAGTGTCTTGACCCAAACCATAGGATATATTCTTCCTTTCTATATTTCTATCAGTGCTGCTAATTCAGCAAAACTAAGATTTATTGAGAACATACATTCTGCAGTAAATGTGGTTCTTTTTTTTTTTTAAGATTTTATTTATTTATTCATGAGAGACACACAGAGAGAGGCAGAGGCACAGGCAGAGGGAGAAGCAGGCTCCGTGCAGGGAGCCTGCCATGGGACTCGATCCTAGGTCTCCGGGATCATGCCCTGGGCCGAAGGCGTAGACGCTCAACTGCTGAGCCACCCAGGTGCCCCAGTAAATGTGGTTCTATAGAAGTGACTATACAGACCTTTACTGAGGAGTTTCAGTAAGGGTTTAGAATTGGGTTGTACCTTGCCCACAGTATACTGTTTGAAACCTAGTCTAAGTGTATAAATGCATACTGTTCAGTTATATACCATATATAATATGTAAACTACTTATGTATATATATTAGAAAACTGTACTTTCATATTAATGATCGGATCATATTTTCATGTCAATCAAAGATGCAGACCCAGATCATGAGTCATTTGCAACCATCTGAATGATGGATGTGGATTGGACCAAAATCAATGCTCTTCTTCCAAGTTTACTGTTCTTAGCATTTAATCACTAGTTATAATTCTAGAGCAGAATATGTAAGACTACATTTAGATTTTTTTATGAATTGTATGCTTTTTTGGTTGACAGTGTCCTAAATCTAAATAATAAAGACTTAGAGATTATAGAGGTAAAAAGAAAGTTAGAGGTCATGTAGTTGAACCTCTCTCCAAATCAGAAACCCTATTGCTGCATCCATTACTGTGGTCATCATCCCTCTGCTTATTTGCATGCAGCAACAGCATATTGCTTTTCAGGCAACCTATTTTGTAATTGGACAGCCATAATGGAGTCTGTGACTTTGTCATCTCCCCTGTCCCATGTCAATGGCTATAATTCAGACTACCTAGTATCAGATTTGAGCACAGTAAAAATGCAACTATGATTAACAGTCTAAAATAAATGAACTATTCTGTGAGAAGGAAGCTATGTTAAAAACGACAACAACCAAACAACAGCAACAAGAAGACTGCTTCTGGAAATAGTGCCAATAAAAGAAATGATCAAGTTAAATTTATCCCAAAATATCTCTATGAGCTGATGTCACATTACTTCTTTGCCATGCTTCCTATATTCTGAGAAGCATAATCATGTTAATATAGAAAAAGGATTAACTGTATGACAGTTTAAAAGAGAAGAATCATCCTTCATTCATTTATCACTTGTATTTTTCTCTTGCCTTTAACCTAAGTAAACAGTAACAATAAAATACTTTTGGATACTTCCTTGGTATCAAGTGACCTGCATGTGAACTCATAATTACAAAGGGCCTTACAATAAGTATTTTTAGCTTTGTGGGGCCTATAGTCTCTGACACAACTGCTCATCCTGCACTCCAAGTGCAAAAACAGCCATAGGTATTAAGTAAACAAATGGGCATGGCTATATACTGACAAAAACAAAAGCAAAAACAAAAGCAACACACATACAAAAACAATAGGCTGGGCTTGGCTATGGCCTTAGATGGCTAACTTTTGGTCTAAAGAATGAGAGCAAGGCAGATAGGCATAAGAGGGGAAAATGTCTTCTATCTTGGTGATAAATTGAGAAATGCACTTTGATGATGACAAAATGCAGTAGATTATGTAGTTGACCCATTGAGGGTCTACTTCTAGATTATAGTTTTTTGTTGTTGTTGTTTTTTTTTTTTTTTTTTTTTTACGTACTGTAAACGTATTTCTTCTCTTCCTTATGATTTTCTCAGATTTTCTCTAGCTTATTCTAAGGGCACATATACATCAAACACACAAAATGTGTGTTTATGACTATTGATATGACTGGTAAATAAGGCTCCCAGTCAATTGTAGGCTTGTGGTTAAGTTTTTTAGAGTCAAAAGTTATATGTGGATTTTTGACTGTGCAGGAGTCAGTGACTCTAAGCCCTGTATTGTTCAAGGACCAACTATATCATATCTACTTCTGGTTATACATTTGATTTTATATTGATATTTTTATTTGTTAAATATTTCTTTCAGCTTTTGAGTACTGACCGAGATGGCCTTAACATTTCCCTCAACTTGATAAAACTTTACAGACTCTTTCTTGCCTCTAGGCCCCTAACCTCCCTCTCACCTTGACCCTTACAGAATCCAGAAGGGTTAAACCCAGAGGTCCCTGACCTCCCTTTTCTTATAGCATTTACTTTAGAAAACTTGTAATGGTAAATTCTTTGAATTATAAATTTTTCAAAAGCCTCTTGTCAGTTTTACAACCCAGGAGTAGCTTTCTCAAGGACCTGGGAGGCATCTCTCTCAAATACAATAATCAAGGAGGAGTATAGGCCCCTGGTCCCAGTCTCTGTAGGTGGGGCGGGGTAGGGGTTAGGAGCCTAACTTGGACAGGTGCCTTTCTCCAAGTTGTAATACTATTTCAGGGTATGAGTACAAGAGAAAATGTATCTTTTCTTTGGTTAACGTCAATTAGCAAACACAGGTAACTAGGATTCTCCCAACTCCAGTTCTTAAAACCTCCACTTCATCCCCCTTCCAATTCAGCACTTAAAAATATCCCCATCTGTCATTTCAGTGGAGTTGAGTTTGGACTGAATTCTGATTTCTCTTCCCTATTGCACACCCTTGAATAAAATCTTTCTGGCCTATTTCATGATGTCCAGTGCAATTTTGTTTTGATAGTACGAGTTTTAGCATCTCACCAGAATAAAAAATATTTCTGTTGTTTGACAGTTGGATAACTCCTAAAAAAAATTTGACTACAAACATAAATATGATCTCTTCATTTATTATTATTATTTTTTTTAATTTTTATTTATTTATGATAGTCACAGAGAGAGAGAGAGAGAGAGGCAGAGACATAGGCAGAGGGAGAAGCAGGCTCCATGCACCGGGAGCCTGATGTGGGATTCGATCCCAGGTCTCCAGGATCGCGCCCTGGGCCAAAGGCAGGAGCCAAACCGCTGCGCCACCCAGGGATCCCTCTTCATTTATTATTAATTGATGATCATTAGTTATTGAAACAGTTTTTATAGAAAACTATGCGCATACTCATTTTATATCAAAATGCAAATATTATAATTACACGTGTAATCTAGTTTGAGAGAGATAATAGACTGGTGTCACTTAGAGAGGTGCTTGAATTCAGTTCAAAGATTTCAAATTGCTATCTTGAATACAATAGCTATATGTTTATTACTGCCTTATAAAAAATTCTAGGTGCATGATAGAAACTCTGTACATATTTTTAATTGAGTGAATCAGAAGTAGAAGCTCTTTATTCTCAACTTCTCCTGGCACATTTCTTCATGTCAGAAGTTCGCAATTGCCAGGGCTCCTGGGTGGCTGTCAGTGAAATGTCCTACTCTTGGTTTTAGCTCAGGTCATAGTCTCTGGGTCTTAATCCAGCCCAGCATAGGACTCCACATTCAGCGGAGAGTCTGCTTGGGATTCTCTCTCTCCTTCTCCCACCCCTCATTCACACACATTCTCTCCCTCAATCTCTCTCTCCCTCAAATAAATAAATCTTAAAAAAAAAAAGTTCACAATTGCCAAAAGCATAAAAAATGGAACTTGAAAGATTAAGCTGGTGTAGGTATCTATTTTACCTTGTAAGTGTTTTAAAGCATACCATATTGATTATTTATAATAATTTGGAGAAATTTCAGAGTACTGACATTCTTCTGTTAGGTGTTGAAATATAACTTTCAGAGATTTTTTTTCTACCATACTTTCCAATTGATCGTCCTGTAATTGAATTATAATATGACTCCTATTGCTGACCAATGAATAACATAATTTTTAAAAAAGAGTTTATGAATAACCAACTATATCTTCAAATTTTAGTTGGTTGCCTGTTGAATCAGTAGTATTTACCTGTTATCTTGAAACTTTGCTTCAGGGGATGGAGAAAACTAACCAAGCAATAACAACAAAACCTAGAACTACACATGTCAAACTTACCTCAGAAGTATTTCCCTTAATTTTAAAAACACAAGATTAGGGAACTAAGCTTCAAAGAAGAAACGGATATCCTGTCTACCTAGTAAGGACATTTGCAAATTTGGGAAAGGACAAAACTGCTTAATTTCTGTGGGCTTTCCTAGATACGATTTGATCAAAAAAAAAATCAAAGCTCAGTTTCTTTTGATATTTAAAGACTCCTTTTGCTTAGCCAAATCCCCAGGTAACCTTATAATCTTCCTGTTTTTAGTAGAGATTGCCTGGTTTCTTTTAAGCATACTCCCATTTCTTTGAAGATGGATTTGGAGCAGATAGATTTGGGAACTGTGTATTAAGCCAGAGAGTCTGGATGTACATTATTAAATTTTCTTCTTGTGTATTTCTCATCATAAGAAGGAGGCTGAATCTATTCTGCTGGTAAATAATCTGAACATTAATACTGAACTTCCCAGTCCTCTAAGGTACCTCCTGCTTATTACAAGTGCTCTCTCCTTTTTACCACAAAACATTTTCTGTGAGGGTACAATTTATTAGCCCTATTTGTTGCATTAAAAAATGTACTTTTTGTTTGGGAACATTCATGAGAAAGGCGATCACAGTTTTCCTATTTGGACAAGCGATTGATCAAGGACCAGGAGGATTTGTTCCCACATGGTAAATTCAACCATCCATCTAAAAAAAAAAAAAAAAAAAAAAAGGTAATTTTCTGATATATGACAGTAGTAATGAAAGTGTTTCCTTTCCAAAGAAGTTCATCATTTTATATATTTTGCATCATGATGCTGAGCATAGAGTCTGTTGTTAAGTTTTTTTAGTAACTAGATGGAAATGAGACCGCCAAGGCAAGCGAGGGTCCAAGAACAGATTTTATTGCAGGCACCCTCGGGCGAGGTTCCACGACTCACGGGGGAAAGAGAGTGAGTCGAGGAAGTCGCGCCAAGACAAGGTGGTAGGGGGTTTACATAACGTTGTAAGGCAGAACGGTTTCCTATTGGTTGGCTCATATGCAAAGGAAGGATTGCAATCCAACCAGTCAGAGTGACCCTCACTATGCAAAGGAAGGATTGCAATTCGACCAAAGGTGACTTCCTCCTCTGGGGTTTGAAGGGCATTGGGTTCGGTTGGGGAAGTCCAAAGGAGAAGTGTAAGGGTCTGCTCAAGCTGTCAGCAGGTCATTGGTCCATTGGCGTCCCAAGTGGAGGTGGTGACAGGAACCTCAGCCATTTTGGCGTATCCACCATCTTGAGGAGTTTCCCTTCCCGCCTGGCCCCAACATCTATGTTCATCATAAGAATTTTGGGAGTCCTTCTATGCAAAAATATACACTCTTAAAAATGTTCTGACATACCTACCATTCACCCCTAAACACGTGCAGGGAATTCCATGTCAGCATCAGGGATTAAATTGTCCTTTGGAGGTAATTTCTGTCAAACAAATATATTTTAACTGGGTGTTTAATGAGTCTTTCATTTATTATAAAATGAAACCCCAGGAGTCTTACCAAGTCTAAGATTTTGTTAGACTATGGTCATGCATCCGTAATACCAAATGAGAAAAGCATTAAGTCAGTACTTTTCACTTTGGTGTCCTTAACAACCTTTACTTTGGTACTGGCGCTCTCAATTGAATTTATATTTGAACTAGAACTATGGGGATACAGTTTATTTTAAAGGCACTAGTCTATGCTTGAATCATGATCCTGCTTTCTGAGGAGAGTGCTGCTTAATTGATGAATGAATCACTCATTCCTGCAAGAAATATTTATTGAGGACCTCCCATGTGCCAAGGAGTTTTCTAGGCACTAAGGGATACATTACCAAAGAAGAAGGCAAGATCTGGTGTTTCAGGGAGTCCCTATTCCAGAAGATACAATTCATTTATTTGATAGACATTCTGAGTATTTAAGTATGAGGACTTATACAGGGATTTGGGATACAGCAGTAGAAGATACCTCTTGCTTCAGTGAGCTAATCGAGATCACAGAGGAAGAAGAAATAACAAAAAGACAGCATAATCGAGATATACATGGGTACTGTAAGAGCACAGACATAAAGCGACCAAACCCAGACATAGATGAGGAGAGGTGTCAGAGAAAGCTAATGGTCAGCCTAAGGGTCCCAGCCTTACCTGTTCTTCAACTTCCACCATTCCTCCAAACCTTGTGCGTTTCATTACTTTCCTGTCTCCCACCGCTGCCTTCACATTCAAAGCCTCTACAGCTGAGTTCAAGTAATCCATAGCATCCGTGAAAAATTATGATGCTTTTTGCCAAAAGTGGATCCTTAAATGTTTGACCCTTTTAGGTGACAAGCATGTGTGCCATCACTGAAATGCATGCTACTTTGAATTCTAGGGAGCAAACGTAATAAATGCTATTTTAGTGTATTTCTACCATTTGGAATACGGATAATCTTTCCTTTCATCTTGTATGGTTTCTCTGCCATCTCCAAAGGTTCTAAAAACTATTGTCATCTTTATGGTACTTCTTTCCAATCATTTATTTTTATTAAGAAAAAAAATGATCTTGAAATCTTTTAAATCAAAGGCATTTTAATCCCTTGAAAACCACAAGATGATGTGATTCCAGAGTGTCACTGAAAAGGCAGATGAGTTAGGTGATTGTCCTTCCCCTCCCCCTCCACATTGATGTCTACAAAACAATAGCAAGTAAGCTGAATCCAGATGTATTATTTGAAATACATGTGACTCCCCAACATTTTGCCAATAATCTTTGAGAATTAATGGTTGATAATATTGTAGCAATTGCTTTAGCTGAAAACATGCCAGTAACTGTGTCATTATTGGCAATTTAAGCATCATCATTTTTAAGTCTGTTACTCTAACTTTTCCCACAAAGCTGAAATTCCATTTGTTAAATTGGTTTGACACTAACCCCATTTTCTTCAAAAAGTAGTCAGGTGATTTAAACATTATTAATCCATTGTTTTCAATTGTGTCTGTGTGGGAAATGTTAGCAGTTTCAGAGATTACAATAGCACTTTTCGACCTATTTTATTTGAAGGTGTACTTTTTGAAGGAATTGTTTGCAACAAAGATCTATTCAGTCACTTTATTTTTTTTTTTTTTTTTAAAGATTTTATTTATTTATTCATGAGAGACACACACACAGAGAGAGAAGCAGAGACACAGGCAGAGGGAGAAGCAGGCTCCATGCAAGGAGCCCTGACGTGGGACTCGATCCGGGGTCTCCAGGATCAAGTCCCGGGGTCTCCAGGATCACACCCCAGGCTGATGGCTGCACTAAACCACTGCGCCACCGGGGCTGCCCTATTCAGTCACTTTAAATTGCTAAATGTACTTTAAATCCTGTTTTCCCTCTCCCTCCTAGAACAATATAAGTAGCACTGAAACTACAGCCTTTAAAAGGAATTGATTTTCAAGGAGATGGTTAGAAGCAAGAAACTTTGTCTTGGCAATTACCACACATAAAGTGAGAGGGAGGTGCTTTGCAAATTGAAGAATGTGTAGAAGCCTGTTAGCTAAAAACTCCCAAAGAGCAAAGGATGCCTGCAGATGACTCCCTGTTCCCTGCTTTCTGGACATCCCTATTAACCAGGGGCTCCAGTAGAATCAAATGTTGATGGTGAGAGGAAGTAATGTTTATGGCTGGACACAACCTGTTATCTGTATTCAGAAACGCGTAGCACATTAAAGCTTGGAAGGGTTAGATCTCTTCACTTCAAAGATGGAGAAACTGAATCTAAGAGTGATAAAATTACTTTTCTAAGATCACAGAACAGGATTAGAGTGAATTATGCCTATGCCATGGCACCTGTAACTCTAAATTAGCCACCCAGAATTTCTCCATCTACCCCACATACCTAAAAAAAATTTGTTTACCATATTTTCAAGGCTTCCAAGAAATATAGCCACTAATCCTGATTAAAACTTCTCCTTCTTTGAAATTTCTCTTTTTTTCCCTTTTCCTCTTTCCATCATCTAAGAAATGTGTACATTAATGCATACTATTATCTTGATTATACTGACTGCCTAATCATTTATCATTTAGGTTAAAAGTTAACGTGAAATGGCAAGTTCAAAGTAGACTATTGTTTGGTACCAGAGGTACCATGTGTACCTCTTGTGTACCATGATCCTAGTCACAGTTTCTAGAAAAGGACAGGTAGGGACTCCTGGATGACTCAGTTGGTTTAGTTGATTAGTTGGTTTAGTTGATTTCTGCTCAGGTCATGATCTCAGAGTTGTAATACTGAGGCCCACTTCTGGTTCTGTGCTGGGTGTGGAGTCCACTTAAGATATTCATTATCTCTCTCCCTCCTTCTCTCCCCCTCTCTCCCCTTCTTCCTCCCTCCCTCCCCCCTTCCACTCTCCTCCCTTCTTAAAAGAAAAAAAAAAAGAAAAAGAAAAAAGAAGACCGGTATTTTTACCAATCAGGGAAGAGGTTAAATTCATAAGAGTGACCTGGAAATTCTGAATTTCAGTGTTTTATTTTTAAAATTAATATCAAATGCTTAAACTTTTTTCCCCAAATGCCTAAACTTTTAATTTTATTATTACAACTCCTGATTAATTCCCCAGTCACTAATTTTAAGAAGATCATTTTAATGTAAGTTCTAAGAGGGCGCATCATTGTATCTTAAATTTTTAGACATATTGAGACATGTTCAATTAATTCTGGTCAATTAAGGAAATCATTTTTATGACTTGAATCTATATACCTTTTTCAAAGGTATAGGTAACAAACAATGAAACTTTTATTGCTTACAATTTTAATTATTTCCTAAGAAAAATGCCATTGTAAGGCTAATTTGATATCACAACTGATATAAAGGCCTAATGGAATGAAAAGTATCATTAAGTGACCTGCCAGGTTTTTCTCATTGTCCTTCTTTGGTTTCCACAACTTCACTATTCTCATCCCTGTTTTGCCTTAGAAATTATAAGTGAAAAATCATTCCATTAATACCGTCAAAATTAAGTCTCAATATATTTTTGTTAAGTGAATTCAAAGTGGTATATATTTTATATTAATTGTATAGTAAATTTTTTGCAACTTTGCATTAACCAGAAACTGGTAAGGTCTATGATAAACTTTGAAAGTAAAAACATTTTGTGGGTGATTCATTATTGACTTCTTTTATAAAAATCTTGTTTAATGATGTTTTAAAGAATAATATAGTTTATATACTTTTACATTATGTAGTACTTTAAAGTTACTTCTTTAGAAAAAAAAACATGAAGAAATTTTGTCTTTAGTCAAAGAGAAATTTTAAAGGATGTTAGATTACTTTGTTTCATGCTGAATGTTACAAAGAGACTTGTAAAATCAACAATAGGGCGAAAGTTGAATCAACATTTAAAATCTGTTTTATATAGATTTTTCTATATTAGGATAGATTAGGATAATAAAGCATGCTAATGGTAAATTATTTTAAAAATACAAAATGTATTTTCTAAATAACAAAAATCTCTAGCCCTATATGGAGATAACTTTGTGACCTTTTTAGTTAATAAGTATTTCCTGCCAGATTTTTGGTTGTTTCTGCTTTATACCTACATGTGCATGTGTGTGCATGCAAGTGTGTATGTTAAAATAATATGTAAAGATGTTTACATCTTAATTGTTTGGCAACTTACAGGGTTCCTTTGAATCAGTATTTGTTGACCACCTGGGTTAATTATCAGCATTCACCTGAAGACCTTAATCTGAAATCTGAGCCTCTAAAAGTGTTCCACTCTTTCCCATGACTTTATTTAAATACAGCTTTCCTTTAGATTGGAGAAAGATACTTAACCTGCTTCTATTGATGGGTTTTCCAAATATAAGAGCTGGATTCCGCCTCCTCCCCTCCCCCGCCCATCTAATCTAAACTAGCTGTGAATTCTTATCTTGCTGGATATCCCCAGGATATACTGTTGCCAGTGTTCTTTCTGCCCTTTTTTTTCTAACTAGCTTCAAATCCCATTGCCTATTCCATTGCTGTCTTACAATCTTGAGAGTTATATACCCTTTAATAGATAGTGAGTTGGTGCGGGAAATAAGAGACAGCTCTTTACTGTCTTGAGAAGCCATTAGTGTGGATTAGGAAAGTGGCTGACAGCCTTACTGGCCAGCAGCCTAGGTCCCAATCTCAGATATAGCATAAAAAGTGTGATGTTGCTAGAAATATCTCCCCATTTCCTCTCTAGTCAGGTTAATATTTTAGGAGCTAAAACACTAGTCAGCCACTGAACATCTCTCAATCTAGCAGGCTGCCCTAAAATTAGGCAAAGTCCTCCTGGATACTGGGAAATCTTTGACTAGTACTCTAATTTCAAATGCTTTTATGACTTGACATTCTTTTTTGTTTTTCCTGGATATGTCCAGGAAGTTTTGAGTGGAAGTTTTGAGTGAGTGAATCATATGTAGCTACCTACCTTTAATAATACCCAAGAAATCGGGCAGCCCGGGTGGCTCTGCGGTTTAGCACCGCCTTCAGCCCAGGGCCTGATCCTGGAGACCAGAGATCGAGTCCCACTTCAGGCTCCCTGCATGGAGCCTGTTTCTCCTTCTGCCTGTGTCTCTGCTTCAATCTCTCTCATGAATAAATAAATAAAATATTTAAAAATAATATTAATACCCAAGAAATCATCTCAATTAAATTTAAATCAGAAAGCAAAATAATTGTCTATCCTCTAAGATGAATATATGCCTAATGCTCTAGAAAATTTAAAATATACAGCGGTTATAAGCAGAATGTTATTAACCTTCAAAGTTATTGTTATCATTACTATTAACTGCTATGCACTTCAACAAATGTTTATAAAGCAACTATATGTTTTGATAAACTGCCACACTCAAGGTATCCAACCACATGCCCTGTATACTCTAACTCAACATAAATACCGTTGGCTCACATTGTTTTGTTTTCATTAATAAACATTGGTCAACTCCTGTGTGGAAGAAAATACTATGCTACTGGAAGGCTGAATAAGATAATAACCAAGCATGAACTAAACACATGCTGAAGGAAGCAGATGCATGTATAAGTAATACACAACACTGTAGAGAAGAGGAGGATAAGTTAAGTGAAATATAGAGAGATGGTTTTGAACGTAAATTGCCTGAACTCCAATCCTGAATCACCTTACTTGCTCTGTGACTTTAAGAAAGAAAAACTATTAGGGGGTGCCTGGGTGGCTCAGTCATTTGAGTGTCTGACTCTTGATTTTGGCTCAGGTCATGATCTCAGGGTCATAAGATCGAGCTCCATGTCCTGTTCTGTGCTCAGCGAGGAGTCTGCTAGGGATTCTCTCTCTCCCTCTTCCACTGTCCTTGTGTCCCTGCATTTCTTCTCTCTCAATCTCTTTCTCTCCCTAATAGAAATAAATCTTCTATTTATTCCTTTTAAGGAAAAAAAATAGAAAAGAAAAAATGTTTAATTACAGCAAGCAGGGAGGGAGTCAGACTCCAAAGCACTAACAAAACAAAGCAAAAACATAACATACCTAAGATGACCTAGTTTCCATGGAATTCTTGTGCTGTTCTTGGTGGGACACTAAACTGGTGTTCATATTTTAAGAGGTCATAATAAATTTTCAGATATAACATGAGTAAAATCAAGTTCAAGATTGTTTTGTTAGAAACTTTAGGTTTCAGAAAAATATTTGAGGGTTTTTTTTTTAATCTTGGAGCTCAAAAACAGTGTGATTCTGTGAGTTTTAGATTATCTCAAGATGCGTGTGAGTTTTAGACTATCTCAAGATTATTTTCTCCTTCTGACTGTGGTGTGTGAAGTGCTTAGTCATTTTGGAAGCAAGGCAGAAGTGTCATTTTTTGCTCCTATATCTTCCCAAATTGTTTTTTCCTGCTTCCAGTACCTACTCATTTCAATTTATCTTTATACCACTTCAGAGTCATCCTCCCAAATTTTTCTGATAATGTCAGTCCCCTCTGCAAGAATCTCCACAACTTCATATAGTCCATGTGAGAATTTGGAAACTCCTTAGCTTGTGACCAACAGAATCTGGCCTTGACCAGCACTTTACCTGGGTGGCCCCCAGCACCTCCTCACTTTTCATCCTGTTTCCTCTTCATGCAAACTCCTGTCATTCCACTAACATCTTGTGAAGGTCACAGTGATGTGTGTTTGTCAAGTCTAACAGTTTGTTTTCTGTCCTCCTAAGATTTTCTCACTGCACCCAACAACATCAATCACCCTTTATGTACAAATCTCCCATTCTCATGGTTTCTCTGATTCTAGTAGCCTGCCTTTCCTTTTACCCATCTGGCTTTTTTTTTTTTTTTTTTTTTCCATTTGGCCTCAGTCATAGAATTCACTCTTTTTTTTTTTTTTCTTTCACTAGTCCCTTGCATATTGGTGTTTCCAGGTTCCACACCCTGGCATTTCTCTTTTCTGGCTACATAATCTTCCTGGACGATGTTATCCTTCCTCCTGGTTTTGACTGACTCTGACATGTTGGTGACCCCCACATCTAAGTGTCCAGTTCAGATATCCAGTAACCTGGCAGACATTCCTATGTAAAAGCTCTGCAAGCTACCTTGGGTTCAACCCAACCGAACACATGATCCCTACCTCATAATTTCTTTCTCCTTTTTAGGTCCTAGCTCATTTGGCAAAGGTACCAGTTACCCAAACTGAAACCTTGGAACTTAACCATTTCTCTTCCCGACTTCTCATTCCTCACCAGTCACCAAGTCCTGGCAGTTTCTCTTCTCTCAGTGTTTTCAAATTCATTCCCTCCTCCATATTTCTGTAGTCACTGCCCTAGTTCAGACACCCACCATCTCTTCCCTAGATAGCCTCCTAACCGGACTCTCCAGTCTCACCTTCTTTCAAACCATCCTTCTAAAGTCTGCTCCCCACCAAGTTAATCTATTTAAAATTCAACTCTGTTGATGGTACTTTCTATCCATATAAACAGCTAGAGTTCCTTGAAGATATATATATTTTTTTCCTACATTGACTCTTAAGATTTTGGGTTTTGTTTGAAAATAATCTGATCTACAATATAGGTCCAATTTGCCTAACATATTTCATGAGACTCTCCTACACACTCTCTAACCCTGTCTTTGGTCTGACCAAGCATAGAATATTCTCTGGGAAATCTGGGCTCTACCAACCTAAAATTGCTAGGGTTCACTGTACACAATATTTTATTTTCCACATTGTGCCTTGGTTTTTATTATTCTATTCCCCAGAATACATCTTTTACCTATTGGTGACAATAAGCCCTGTGCTTGGTTTGGCTATTTCTGAGTCATGCATCAACCCTTAACACAGCCCTGCTTTGAGATCCATCAGGGCACAATATGCACACTCTAACTTACTCTTCCTTGGCACTCTGTTTGGCTTTTCTTTCTCATAACTTTTGTATAACTGTATTACATTTCTTCTGTGACTGATTCTCCCATTAGTCTGTAAATAGATTCATTACTAAACACCTAATGCCTAACATAGTATCTCACATTTAGACATGTTAAATAAATATTTATTGAACCAAAATCTAGCGACACTAAACTCTTGACTCTTCCATGGCCATTACATGAACTCTAATCCTCAAGACCTTGACTCAGACATTTCCCTCTGATTTCTCCTCTGTGGGCTTATTATTAGCAGATTTAAATCAGCCTTTGAACCTGTGTCCTCCAGACCTCCTAACTTCCTCTAGCCAATGGACACCTTTGTAATAGCACTTTCTCTTACATGGGAAAATTAGTGTTTAATGTGTGTCCTCTTAGAGTATGCATATTTTATACCAGGAACATTAAATCAAGTCTAGATTCCTGCCATGAAAAATAGTTCCAGAGAGATAGCAAAAATGTAGTTATTGCAAGGAGAGTACTCTAGCCAGATGTGTTTAATATAAAAATGGATGAAAAGTTTAAAAAAAAAAAAAGACACTACAGTGAATTCTAATTCTGTTTCTAATCAGTTCTAATAAGAGAAAGTATTATAATCTTACCATTTAGCTATAAATTGAAATTGTTTTCTGAAGAAAACTTTAAAGTATAAAAACCAGGGGTGCCTAGGTGGCTCAGTCAGTAAAGCATCTGCCTTTGGCTCAAGTCCAGATCCCAGTGTCCTGGGATGGAGCACCATGTCAGGTTCCCTGCTTAAGAGGGAGCCTGCTTCTCCCTCTCCCACTGCCTACAGCTCTGCTTGCTTGTACTCTTTCTCTCCTTCTCTCTGTAAAATAAATAAGACCTTTAAATAAAAAATAAAGCATACAACCCAGTTTATTTTACTGTTTTTCTAATTTTATGAATATGTATTAACATTAATGATAAGTACATAGCAAGGATTGCATTAAACTAGGTAACTCAAATTATGTCTCTCATTCTGGTTTTAAAACATTGCTTTGGGGCCCCCAAAGCCACAATTTCATAGGGCATTTTCATCATTAAAACATTAGCTTGCCAACTCAAAGTGTAAAAGAGGCAAAACTTGCTTGTTTATATCCCCAGCCTTCCCACATTACGTTCATTTTCTCCTCAGATGGCCTATAAGCGGTGAACAGTGTTCAATAATTGCATCATCTTCATTATAAAACTTTCAGTTTCACCTACAGACTTTACATGATAAGCCCCTTCAGAATCTGTATTATGTTTCTCCATGATTTCTACTCAAAGTCCCTGCTAAACTGTTACCGCCCTTGTTGGGCACCAAAAATCAGAAGATGGCAGCTACTAAATTTACTATGTAACTTGGGGGCACTAGGGAGACATGGATCATTTTTTAAAAACCAAGAGCAAGATTAGTCATCCTGTTGACCTCCAGTATCCCTTTAAATATATAATGCATGCTCAGGATAATAAACTTCTGGTCTTTGGGTTTCTTACCACTTTATTTTGACAACTAATGTTTCTATATCCCTTGTTCCCCCTAGGTATGTATATTTTCCTTGTGCCATCCCCTGAACCATTGCATTTAGGTATTGCGTATTCCATAACTCTTAACCTCTAACACGGATCTAACAAATTTCATTATTTGTGAATTGCAAAAAAAAAAAAAAAAAGAAAAAAAGAAATCTAGTGTTAGTTTTTAAATTTCTATATCTTTATATTATTTGTGATATTCTTAATAGATATTATAATTAATTTAGTGTATAAAGAAGTCAAAATAGATATCATTTACCTAAAAGAAGCAATCAGTTATAATGTCTTTCTAGGGTTAAATAGCAAAACCTCATGTAAACTCCCATGGCATGCTTTATTATTCATAATCCTCAGATATCCATGTTTAAAAGTTTAACCTACTTTTATCAGCGAGTATCCTGACAAGCTACATGAATGGCCTGGCTGAGTTCTAAGACAAGCCACCATTTCCAGGACCATAATCCATTTCTTTTGAGGTGTCATTCAGGGCATTTATTTATGTTTGTACAATCTGTGTTTGAGTTCAAGAATACAGAATACAGATATGCCTAAGTGGAGGATAAATTACTGATGTTTAAGAGCAAAATAGGATCAGATTACATACAGAAAATGTCTTTCCTCCCTGAGTATTTTATCTTTTCACTTTTATCATAAGCTGTGCTTTCAATTTTCAAGTCTTTTGTTATAGTTCAAATGAAACAGGTTTTCTTGAGAGAAGTAACAGAACTTGAACGCTGGATGCTTCTGATGTCTGTGAATGATACTATTATTCAGGGTTTAAAAGAAATGGTCTTTAAGCATAAAGCTGGCATAATTCAATCTGTCCTCACTATTCATCTGTTTGCTTTTATTAAATCCTGATTGTAGCAAAATGCTAGGAAAACAAAATTGCTTACGGAAACTATTTTTATGACAAACGTCCAGAAACTGGACTCCAGTCAGATGTTAAGTTCACTTGTTCAGTACATGTACAATGAAAGGAGAGCCTCCTGCTGCATCAGTGTGATAGGAATGCAAGAATGAAAGGGAATTCTGGTTGAAATATGGCATTTCAGGAACTGACTAAGTGACAGCCTGGTTACTGGAGAAGGGGGGACTCCTGTGTAATTGCTTTCCGACAGTGCTGGATTCCACTGGAAATTGCACTTAAGGTGTGTACACACAACACTCCCCTGGTTGAAAGGAGTTATGTGCTCATCCCTGTGACAAATCACAGGTTGTAATTAAACCACTTCACCTTTGTGAATGAGAAATTTTTAAAAGCTGAGATTGCTTTCTCTTCACTTAGTAGAGATTGTGGGAGTTTTCTCTATTTTTTATAGATGTAGTTGGGAATTAATTGCTGACATTAGAAGGTATGTTGTTATATGAATTAATTGGTTTATGTTTTGAAAGTGCTTTATGGTTTTGTCTTATAGGCACTTTTCATGTCTGTCTTCTAAATACATGTGCCCTGGTGTCCCTGCTGTCATGAGCACCTTGTTGGCGAATATAAATGCTTTCTATGCTCACACAACAGTTTCAACGAATGTACAGGTTTCTGCCTCAGATCGATTTGCCGCTACCAACTTTGGTGTAAGTATTTTCGGACTTTCAAATTTCTACTAGCTTATGGAGGTTAGACTTTGGATTCTAGGTATTCTTGGAATTTTATCTGCAGGAGGCACATCTTGAGGAATATCTTTTAGTATAATGGGCAAAAGCTCAAAGTTCATTGGAAACATATCCTGTAAAATAACTTCGACAATCAATAGACATCTTCATTGAATTAAGTCTCCCTATCTGGAATAACCTCTTCCAATGAGGAAATACATAAATATTGTGAAAGAGTACTGGGATTTCATAGGACTTTATGTATGCAGATTTAGGATTTGCCATTTCAGATGCTATTCACTGATAAAAGGGGGTTTGGTAGTTCTCTGGAGTCTATTAGACTCCATTTCTACCTACTATTGGCTTTTACTGGTATTGATAGATACCAGCATATCTTCTAAGTGAAACATAGTAGGTGTATAAACAGTCTAAGAACTATTTGTACCTAATTAAGAACATCCACCTGAAAAATTCAAATGCATCAAGGATGTGTTGAAAAGTAGAAATGCATGTATCCCAAGGAAATTCAAGTATTTAGCTGATGTACCTGTCAATGTAGCTCATTCTCTGTAAGCCTCATTAAATTGAAATTGCCAAGACCAGAAATAGGATAGAAATTAATAGTAACTGGCTGGTAAAATGGTGAAGATCTAAGTTAAGACAAAATTAGTGAAGATGGAGAAGGAAGGACAAACTGTAGAGCTTTTCATGGCATAGACTCAACAATACGTAGTGTTTTTGAGGATGTGGACAGTTGAGGAAAAAGAAAGCTGTCTGGATAGATTCCCAAGATTTTGACTAGGGCACCTGGTAGGCAGTAGCTCTGTTTAATAATCCTATGAGACAGGTATTTTTATTCTCGTGTGTGTGTGTATATACATGAAACTAAGATCCATTGTAGGAAAATAATTTCATGACAACATAGTTATTTTCCACTGTACTTCCAAATTCGTTCCCTGAATAGATTTTTGTTATTGATTATGTTGTTAGAAATTAAATTTTGGGTTATGTGTCATAGAATAGAAACAAAAGAGACTTGGCAAAAAAAGTATGTGAAGCCAGGAGACAGGGGAAATATGCTGTTGTGTATCCTCTTTCTCTCTCCTTTTCATCTAAAAGAAAATGCACGTGAGGCATGTGAATTGAGTTGGAATGAATCAAAGGAAAAAGTAATTGTTATTTAATGACAAATAGAATTAAGTACTAGTACAAGAAAACACTATCTGGGTTAGGAGTCATGGGATTTGGGTTTGTATTCAAATTTAGCAAGGCAGTCCTGTCATTCTAGCCTCGGTTCTCAATCTGTTCAATGAAGATAACAACTACCTGTCTAATGTGTTTCTCAAACTGAAGATGAAAAGCAAATGAGGTAAAATGTATGTAAGCCAATTTGTAAAAGTTGAAAATGCTCCATAAATATCAGATTTGAGGATTTCATCTCTCCTGCCCTACCTCCAGTACAAATAGCGTACCACAGATACTTCTCTTAGACACATTGAGTCTTATAAGAGCCAGGACCAAAGAACATTCCCTGGCCAGCTCAACAAAATACTACTATAACCAATAACAGACCATCAGAACAGTTTTGTTTTAAAAACCTCATCGTGATAACATGATTGTCTTGAGATTTTACCTATAACATACAGCACTCAGTGCTATGAAATTGTTTTGCTTTTAATATTTGCCTGGGCATCTTGTAGAGAATGATCCAACCTTATGGAACACTGAGCTTCATAGCTCTGAAAAAGAATATGTGTCTATATGATTAATATCCATCATAAAAGCTACCTGGAAGAAAATGAGATAGAACTTCATGCTGGCCCAAAGAAAGAAACCAAATTGATTACACTACTTTGCAGGGACAACATGATTATAAAAAAGTTTATTTTGTAAATCAAATAACTTACTGTAGAAGATAGCCAAAACAAGAATTTTTTTCCTCAAACTACAATTTGATAAATTGATGATTTAGTATATAAATGTGACTGTATTATTCTTTACCTACTGAAAGTAATGTTCTTTGCTCAGTCAGATATATCTAAGTATAATGTCTCCCATCTCCAATTTAGGGCCTAGGGTTCTTAGTTACCTGAAATCTGAATTTGACCTGTTGCTTCTGACTCCAGAATGCCATTATATTGGCCCTTCTTTATCCTTCTCAAGGATGTAACCCAGACATTTTGAGTATCCAACTTTTCTTACGAGGATTGTAAACAAACACATATTTTAGAAAAGAAAACCATCACTCTTACAGTTCAGACATTTTGTGTACAATTGTAATTTCTACTCATGATTTAAATGTAAAAAGGCTTCAAAAATGATGTGAGAAGGACAGAATACTTGTTGTGAAGAAGCATAACAAACCTTGCAGAGGAAAATGGTTAGAGAAATTGGATGAAAATGATAATAGTGTTGTATTATGAAAGACAAAGGAAAGCTATTTCAAAAAAAAGGAATCTATATGACACTGTCAGCTGTTGCAGAAAGTTCAAGTAAGATGGGGAAATACTTATCGGGAAATTGGAGGTAATTATTTAGTGAAGCAGTTGACATAGACACCTAATTTCGTTGGGTCCTTTAGTGAATGCCATAGATGAATAGTTGTGTAAATTAGGTTCATTTATTCACTAAAATATAATGCAATCACTAAAAATCATGTTTTTAAAGAAAAGTTTATAAAGTTGAGCACTGTCCATGATATAATTATAAGTGAAAAAAAATACAAAATTCTATAAGCAATCTAATTCCAACATTAAAAACAACACATACAACTGGTTTAGAAATAAGACTTGGAGGGAATGTGCCAAGATGCCAATGATACAGCCACCTGGTGGGATGACAGCTCATATTTTGTTGTTTTGCTTTGTATTCATCTTTATACTGAAATTATAAAACTTTCCTATATTAATTTTGTAATAAACATGTGAATCAAAGGGTGAATATGGCTGAGGAAACAGACTATTCTTTTAAGGAACTTGAATGAAACGGGAAAGATTGGTCAAGGGAAGATTTTGCCATGAAAATATTTTTACTGGCTGGTTGGGTAGGAACTTTTTTTAATTTAATAAGGTAAATTGAAACATGTTTATAGATTATCAGGAAAGGGATTAGTTGTGAGAGTAAAGTTACAGATTTATCAGATGGAGAGTAGGTGATACAGTGAAATCCCAGAAGAGAAGGAAGAAAAAATAGTCAAGAGATAAAAGGCGGGACATTCTTCAGAATAAGAAAGGACAAATTCCCTTCTGAAATTTCAGGAATAGTGTAAGTGTCCTTGTGGAGAATGCTGACCTTTTGATATAGGAGTGAAAAGCTGGGGGATCACACCTCGTTTCTCTAATCTTCTCTGTGGTTGTCTACAAGGATAGTAAATGCTCATCTACAAGACAGGTGCTGTGATACAGATGCAGGAGGTGAAGGAGGTTGTGAAAGGTTTAGATAAGTTACCAAAGGGAATAGGAAGAGAAATACTTCAGGGTCATGTCAGAGGATTCCTAATAAAGCTGAAGGTCTCCTCTGATGTTGAGAAGCATAAATTTACTCTCATGACCATGCTCGTGGGTCTGAGCTTTTCTCAGAATTTTTTTTAGCATTCTGATGCTCATGTAACAGATATTGGCAGATGACTGGATTGACTCTAGGTTGAAATTTCATAGAAAAAAAGGAATGAAAGGGTGAATGAATTCGTATATAGACGAGGCTGGCGAGAGAGAATAGTTGAAGTGATTGACCATGGGGTCTAGGTTTGAGAAGTTGCACCAGGGGAGACAGAGAGACAAAGGATTTGGGTAGGAACATTATACATTTCAGTTAGAATTTCAAAGGGGAAGTCTTGGGTCCAAGATGTAGCTCTGAAAGTAGATTGTTGAAAATTGAGTATAAAACAGTTATAGTTTACTTAAACCTACTCACAGGCAGTGACTGCTGAATTTTCAAGAATATTCAAGTTAGTTGTTGAACATAGCCATCCTTGAAGCCAGAAGAAGTATTGAGAATACTAATATCATGGAAACTGGCAAATGCTAAAAATCAAGGCATTTTTCTTTTGAAGACATGACTTAGCATACCATTGAGTGTAAAGGTTGCTTGGAGTCAAGAAGATTAAAGAACTTTTTTTGAAAAAAAAAAAAAAAAATCCCCTTGGGTATGGAAAACACCATGAGTAGATCAAGGGTTGGAAAGGAAGGAAACTCCATGAATTGGGACTCAATATCTTAACTTTAAAGAAAAGTCTTTAGAAAATTTATCTAGTGAATTATATTAGAACATAAATATACAAATTATTAGTAAATAAATTATTAGTAAAATTCATATTTATCTAGTTCATTTTTTTATAACATGTATACCCTCTTTGCCTCAGCCAGTGTTGGGCAAAAATAAATAAGCTAATATTTCATTGCCATTATATATGTAATATATATATATATATATATATATTTGTCCACTTGTTCATTCAATATGGATTCATGCAATTCCTCATGTAAGGCACCATGGCAGATAGCGGAGGGATTGAAAGATATGTGTTGACCTCTACTCTCTGAAATTTATGTTCTTTTTTATATAAAAAGATTTTCTTTATTTATTCATGAGAGAGGCAGAGACATAGGCAGAGGGAGAAGCAGATTCCCTGCGGAAGCCCAATGCAGGACTCGATCCCATGACCCCAGGATCACAACCTAAGCCAATGGTAGATGGTCAATCACTGAGCCACCTAGGTGCCCCTGAAATTTATGTTCTGATGGGATGATCAAATAACCATATGTAACAATAACCAAAACTCACAATATGATTAGTGTCAAAGGAGGTTATACTTATAAATTTGCTTTGAGATTGAAAAGGAGCAAGAGATTGATTCTTTTCAGGGATTCATGAAAGTTTGACAAAGGAAATAGGGCTTTAAGGGATGAGTAGTATTTTCCAAGGTCCAGGAAATAGTATGGAAACTACCTTAGATCTGGAAAAACATTTGAGTAAAGTCAAAATAAGATACAAAGTAAGTCCAAAGTGTGTGGAAGGTAGCCTGCCTACTGAGTAGGGCAAATAAAATAAAAGATGTTAGTATAAGAAGAATCTGTGCTCTATTGGATTGATACTGGATTGTTAAGGGCCTTTAAACCCTACTAAGATGTTTGGACATCATTCATGAAGTGTAGGGTATAATCTGATAGAATCTTTGATTTAGAAAGAAAACTCGGTATAGGAAATGTTGCAGAGAGAAAAGAGAGAATATGTATCAGACACAGTTCAGTTGTAATAGAAACCATCCTAGAAACTTTAAGGAGAAAAGGATTCAGCACAGGGGATTAGGTACTTATAATATCACTTGAAGGACTGGAGGAAGATTCTCATGTAATAATTCTCAAAATATCACAGTGAAACTGATTTGAACCTAAAGCTTACTTACAGTCAGGAAGGTGAGGAATCAGAAGTCCGCTTCAACTGCTAATGCAGCTATCTTTTTGAAATCACAAAACTGATGACCAGAGAACGGGAAATGAATGTTTCCAGGACTTGACTTAGCAGCAGGAGGAAACGGAGAAGCAAAAAGTGGGCCTCAATCTCTTTTCTGCTTTCCAAATGTAGCAGCATACATGCATCTAAGAGGCAGAAACTAAGGTAACTGCATAAACCTATCTGCAAAGGAGTTTGGCAAATATGGTGCTTAGTTTTCCAGTCTCAGACTATAGGTAGCCACACTGAAGAAAGGAGGAGTTAGTAAACCAGTTCTGTTTTGAGCACAGGTGGTCTAGATGGAAATTAGTGATAGGGTTGATATGCTAGTCTTGACAGGGCAAAGTGGGACAGGGGCTTAGAGAAAATGAAGTTGATGTGGCAAAGGAGAAAATGGATGTGGGAAACATTTTAGAAGAGATTGTTTCTTTTATGACTTGACAAATGATTAGTTCTGGGAAGAGATAGATCTAGGTTTTATGCTTCCTAGACCTTATATAATTCAATGAGACTTTTTTTTTTTTAAAGATATTATTTATTTGGGCAGCCCTGGTGGCGCAGTGGTTTGGCGCCGCCTGCAGCCTGGGGTGTGATCCTGGAGACCCAGGATCGAGTTCCGCATCGGGCTCCCTGTATGGAGCCTGCTTCTCCCTCTGCCTGTGTCTCTGCCTCTCTCTCTCTGTGTGTCTATGAATAAATAAATAAAATCTTAAAAAAAAGATTTTTTTTTTTAATTTAACAGGGGGGGAAAAAAGCACAAACGAGGGAGTAGGAGAAAGGGAAACAGACTCCCCACTGAACAGGGTGCGATGAGGGGCTTGACTTGAAGCTTGGGGCTTGATCCCAGGACCCTGGGATTATGACCTGAGCTGAAGACAGATGCTTAACCAACTGAGCCATTCAGGGGCCCCTGATGAGACTTTTATTAAGAAGAATGCAAATTATCAATAAAAAAGTAATATTAATTTTTAAATTATTTTTTAAAGATTTTATTTATTTATTCATGAGAGACAGAGACAGAGAAAGAGGGGCAGAGACACAGGCAGAGGGAGAAGCAGGCTCCATGCAGGAAGCCTGATGTGGGACTTGATCCCGGGTCTCCAGGATCACGCCCTGGGCTGAAGGTGGAGCTAAACCTCTGAGCCACCCGGGTTGCCCATAATATTCATTTCTAATAAAAAATGAATCCCAGTGAATTATAAATTACTATGACACCAAAAACATTACAAATTTCACAAAAACAATATAATATTTTCATTAATTAGCTTTCTGATACATCTCTTTAAAAGTTTTTCTAGAGTTTTTGACTGCAGGTTCATTGATCATTTCTTCATATAGTGAAAATCCTGAAATATATTTTTTTATTGAAGAAAGGTAATCCAGTCTTTAGAAGAGTTGATCATACTTTTTTTTAGTTGATCAAACTTTTTAATTTGATATTTTAGAGAAGTTTCCATTAACTTCACAATTCATTGACAATGCCACACATTTTAATGACTTCCATCAAGTTTCAGAAAACATTTATTATGTTTCTTTCATATGCGATGTCGAAACAAAAATTGTACCCAGGAGAGTTAAACAGGCAATGAAAACTTAATTTGAGGGTGCACCTGGGTGGTTCAGTGGTTGCCAAAGCATTTGTGTTTGGCTCAGGTCCTGATCCCAGAGTTCTGGGATTGGGTCTCTGCATAGGGCTCCCCATAGGAAGCCAGCTTCTCTCTTTGCCTGTGTTTCTGCCTCTGTCTCTTATGAAGAAATAAAATCTTACAAAAAAAGAAAAAGAAAGAAAGAAAGGAAAGAAAGAGAGAGAGAGAGAGAGAACTTAATTTGAGGCTATTGCCAGAGCGGGAGAGGCTAGGGTTCACCCTGAGCTCAGCTATACTAAGACAAATGTTGAGTTTTTAAGGGCTGGAATAAGCTGGAAAAAAAAAAAAAAAAAAAAAAAAAAGCTGGGCAGCCCAGGTGGCTTAGCGGTTTAGCGCCGCCTTCAGCCCAGGGCCTGATCCTGGAGACTCAGGATCCAGTCCCAAGTCCCAAGTCCCACGTCGTCGGGTTCCCTGCATGGAGCCTGCTTCTCCCTCTGCCTGTGTCTCTGCCTCTCTCTCTCTCTCTCTCTGTGTCTCTCATGAATAAATAAATAAAATCTTTTTTTTTTTTTAAAGCTGAGGATATTAAGGGGAAGGTTAAGTGGCATGTGACCAGCATTAACTTTTCGATGGGTATGCAAATATCTTTTTCTGTGATGAGGCTGTCTGTGTTTACTACTTGACACATACCAAAATTAGTCTCCTACATTCCCCACAGAGGCTGGGACAAGCCTGTCCCTTTGATAGCTCCCAAATACTTAAGGAAGACATTCCTGGGTTGTAAAGCAACCTGGCAAGAGGCTTTTTAAAAGATTTACATTTCAAAAAAAGATTTACATTTCAAAGGGACAGAGAAAGAATTTACAGTTTTTTAGAGAGAATGCTCTAAAAATTAAAAAAAAAAAAAAAAAGATTCGGGTCTAGAGTCAGGGAGAAACCTGTTTAAAGTTTAGTCAAACTGAGAGAAATATTGAGGCTCTCTTGGTCACTGGACAGTATCATCTCAGGGCTTTTCTAGCTTGCCTATGAAGTGACTCCTTAAATACTCCTTTAATTGATCACATTTATTAGTTTGTCACTGATACCATCATTGTAGTGAATTTTATTATTTTATGATACCTGCTGATATCAGTATTAATCTCAACTCCACAAGAAATGTAAACATATTTTCAATATGTTCCCATGATTAAATTTTCAAAAAAATATCGAGGTAGGTTATGTATTATTTCTATTTGAAATGCTCTGTTCTTTTTAATGAATTACTACTTTTGATGATACTATCTGGAAAAGTTCTTACAATTAGGTAGTCCAAGTCAGAATATTTTCAATCCTATTTTTACAAAGTTTACGAAAACCTGAGATCATGCGAACACATAGCTAGGGCTCCTCCTAGGGAAGCTGAAGCATCATCATCAGCTTCGAATTAAATCACTCCCTGCTTCTGGAGTTGAGATACTGAGAAACAAAGAAATGGAAGAGAGAAGTCAAGGGTGATGCACGGTTTTTACGTCCCTTCCTTATAAGAGCTTTCCCTTCTACAGTTCCCAGGATCCCGGGGCAATATGTTGACATTTCTTGTTGATTTGAATCCACTTGTGGAGTAGCAACTGCCTACCTCTACTCAAAATCTCCCCTGTGCCCTTGGGCCAAAACCAACCCACTAGTTGGTTTTGTATGGGTCCAGGACGTGAGAATGGTTTCCACATTTTAAATGATTAAAAAATATCAAAAGAAGACTATGATTTTACGACACATGAAAATTACAAGAATTTCAAATTTCACTGTTCAGTGGGCACCTGGGTGGCCCAGTTGGTTAAGTGCCTGCCTTGGGCTGAGGTCATGATCCTAGGACCTGACATGAGTCCCTAGAGCTCTCTGCTCAGAGGGGATCCTCCTTCTCCCTCTCCCTTTGCCCTTCCTCCTTCTTATGCACACATGCTCTCTCTCTCTTAGATAAATAAAATCTTTAAAAAATTCCCTTGTCCAGTAAACACAATTTTACTGGGGAATAGCCATTCCCATTTGTATATATATGGTCTATGGGAGCTACTGTGTTTCAGTGGTGGAGTTTAATGGTTGTGACAGGACAAGTGACAGGCTGAAAATATTTACTATCTGGCTCTTTACAGTTTTCTGACCCCTGGTCTAGAGTTATTCTTATCAACTAATTAAACCTAAGTTTTTGATAACTGATAGCAGTTGGTATTATGATTGATGTGGCCTGCTACCAAATACTAGGTATGTGTAGACCTTACCTGACATGGAGAGTTGAGTGACATAGTGGTTTCAGATGTTGTGGACACACCCCCTTAGGAGAATCATTTTTTAATCACCCACTCTTTTGTTATTCTTCAAATCACACCATGCAAGAAATAGGCCTCCTCAGCTCTGGCAAAGGCAATCTCACTCTAGTTAAATAGAAATACGATAAATAAAATTAAATTTCAAGCTGTCCTGCTGTTTAAAGAATCTCTATGAAAATTCAATCAGTAGCACACTTTTAATTTCACATCATCTGATAGTGTCTGGGATTTAGCGACAACAAGCCTGGTGGTATTCTCCACAGTGTTCTGTGTTCCTTGAATGTAAATTTTCCAGCTGGGTGCTGAAGACTTCGGTGGGAAGCCCACATGTGTGATCCCTATCAGTCAGAATTCTGTTTGGCTGCATGAAACAAACTAAACAAACTTAAGTAAATCATATTTTTTTCCCCATGTAACTCAAGTCCAAAGGTAATAAGGAATTCAGAGCTAGTGTAGCTGCTAAGGATTGTAATTTTTTGAAAGGGGTAGGCAGACAATGCTAAAGGGAGGGGGGATGGCTCCCAACTCCCTGCTCCACTGGGTATAATTGCTTGTTTCGCTTTTCATCTGGGAGTCACAGGACTGTTTTACCTTCTTTTGTCTGATCTGAATTTCAGGTGGGAGAAAGGAGAAAAACACAGAGCAGATGGAGAGAAAGCCTGACAAAGAATTATATAGCAAACACGTTAATACAATGGTGTTTGCCAAAGTCTCTTTTAGAATCTTTTCAAATAATAATTCATTCATAATATGTTCTCTGAGTCCATCCCCTTTATAAACTCTGTATATCTCACTAGCCTAAATCATACTGCATGGCCATTCCTAGAGAAAAAAGGTTTGGGAAGGTAGGTATTTCATAATGGACACATTTGTCTCCTAAGGTTCTATTAATAAGGAAGAATGGGAAAATGGATATCAAGTAGAGAACCAGAACAGTCAGTCCCAGTATATAAGAAGGCCAGTGATTTAGGCATTAGCATGGATGACTAGGGTCATGGCAGCTGTCTTGATGATTTGTACCAATCACAGAGGTCAGATGAAGCATCCCAAGACATGAACATGTTAACTTTTACAATCATTGAATGATTAACTGTACCATGGCCTAAACTGATGATGGTAGTGGCTCTTAAATTTTTATGCTTCGATTGAGAGCTACTGATCCAGGTGGTTGCAGGATGGGCGTTAATAAAAGGACAGAATAGTTCACCTTCTTCCCCTAGGAAAGAACGGTGAAGTGTGGGAAAGAAAAAAATCTAAGACCTTCAACTCATCTGTATTTTTCAATAGCTTTACTGGAGAGTCTTCTCTGCCTAGCAAGACGGCAAGCATGTTGAAGGCAAGGTACATTTCTTGGGCTCTGTCATTGCCCCTGCAGGGCTTTAACACAAAGGTAATATCAAGCTTTATTGTATGACATATAAACCTGAAAAAGGCAGTTTATTCAGAAAATTGGAGTTTCAACTTAGGAACAATTCATCAACTCCTGTTAATATTCAGCTCACTTCATCAAAATAAGTGACTTCAAGGGATGAGTTATAACCCCATAAATCCACCTTGTTCATGAAAGTATTAGGAAAAGGTTACTTTGGCCAATATCTTCCAAAGTGCACTTTGTTATTTACAGAATAGTAATGCAGGCAGAGAGACCTTACTGTTACTTACTTCCACTTCCCTATCTTTTTTTTCATTTTTGATTAGACTCCAAATGGAGGATTGTCTACCTATAAAGTTTGTGTGACTTGGATGTTTTCATCTTATCTAATTTATTTACTTTATTAATCAACACAACTTCATCCTTATAAGCAAACATCTTATGAAGAGGTCACCCAACACTGATACAACCTCAGAGGAAAGCATCAATTTTTTTTGGTTTGATATTTTATACTTTTTTTAAAAACACTGAATCATGAACAACATTAAAGGTGATCGATATTTTCAGAGTATGAAGTTTGTACTTGTTACCAAAAGGAAAATGCTTTTTGAAATTGTTCTTGATGAGAACAATAGCAATTCCCACTTGCTTAGGTAGAAGAAATTTAAAAAACAATGCTTTATTTCTGGGGAGGTACTGTGGTGTGGGGATAGTAAGAGGGGTAGGCCACGTTTTTTCTTGCTGACTCATATTGTTGTGAATTAGTACAGTGGAAATTCAGTTTTCTGGACTCTTTCTGCACTCCACAACTTTCTGGATATTTTCTTATTTGTCACAGAGAGGCCCTGTGGCTTATTGTGAAAAGCCTGGATTTGATGTCCAAGAGATCTGCATTTAAATCATTGTTATGTCACGTACTAGCTCTATCATCTTAGATAATCATTGACATCTTTGAACCTTCTTTCTATAAAATGAGGACAATAACTCAAAGATTTGTTGTGAGGATACATTTAGAATGGCCATTTATTTCCATTGTTCTACTTTGTGCTTGTTTATACAGAGGGAAAAATTCATAAAACTACTGGACCAGTTGCATAACTCTTTAAGGATTGACCTGTCAAAGTATAGGGTATGTACAAAATTATCTGCCTGAAGGTAAAATATCATGTTTGTCTGAGATGCTTTCCTGTCATATTGTAGAAAATCATCCTCTGTATAATGGAAAAGTAAAAATATTGATCTTGGGAACTCAGGTTCTGTCACACTGGAAAAAGTCCCCTAAGTAAGCAAGCTGATGCCCCTTGTTCAGGGACCTTGCCCCAAATAAGCCTACAATAGTAACATATGTCTCTGTGTGTATATGTGTGTGTGTGTGTGTGTGTGTGTGTGTGTGTGTGTGTGTAGCTTTAATTTTATAATTATAATGACTATCAGATTGAGTCACAATGAACTAATCCATGAAGTAGACATGTGACAGAGTCCTCATTCTGAAAGCTCACCCCTTGATACTGAGACATCCTACTGATATTTCCCTAGCTTTTAAGATACCTACTTGGACTCACTGCTTAATTCACTCTTTCTAGATCAGTACAATGTGATCTTTTGTAGCTGTCCAAACTTGTTGTCAACTCTTCTGTACTTCACCTCCAGGTGAAATACACACACACACAAATATATCCATATATATTGTGTTTGTAAATACACATATGATTTTAGTTACAAAAAATCTTAGTTACAAACCATTTAAAGTTTTATTTACAAAAGAATCTGTAGCAATAACTGTTGCATTCTTTAGCAATTTTTTCTAAACATCATTCCATATCTGCACATATGTATATCTTCTGCATTCATGTTTTAGTTCATTTTGATGGATATCTGAATTTCATATTTCTGTAAATTATGATACCACGTTTTGTCAAATTCACCCTTCCTGTTGGAACTGGGGCCAACACTGGTAGAAGGTAACTGCTACACAGGCAATGAGAAAGGTATATGAGATCCAAAAGGGCCTGGAAGCCACCTCATTTATCATCATTTGGATACCTTAACTCTATGTGAGTTCATGAATATCTAAAAGTTACCTATGGTTTTTCTGATTGCTCTTTAAAAAGTCAATTTGAAAACACGTAAAAATGAGAAATTTCTCAATGTTAAAATTATTCCTTAGATCAAACATTTTCATAATTATATCTTCCCTTTACTTCAAAATTCTGAACATTTTTATTTTTATATCACATTTCCACCAAATCTCACCAACAGACTTTTTTTGAAATCCATAGTACTTCCAGGAGAAACTCTGCAGTGTAGTCTTATTTTTCTTTAAACTTTTAAAAGTTTCGTTGTAACTAGAAGTAAATGTAGCACATGTAAAAGTTCCCAAAGTTTTACTTTTGGAAAAAATTACCCATCTTGAGAAAATTATAAAAAAAATATTTCCAAATACATGTTGTCCCCTCCACTTTTAGCTGCAAAACTACTATATGAACAAAGTTGAATAATAACTATGCATGAATGATATTATTTTGTATATTTTTATTGCACTGTGGAAATAAATAGAAAGATATGGCTTTCTAAGACTAAAGATAATTTTCCAATTGTTTACTTTTTATAATGTTTTATAAAATATTTTAAGAATGCTATAGGGATATTTTTGTAATTTTACATAGTTCACTTCCCATTTTCTTTCCCAGATGGTTAGTCTTAGTTTATTTTCCCATTACAAGTTTAAGGCTGATAATTTACCCATTTTCTATTTCTTAATTAACCAGGAAAACTTTCCTGCCAGCAATACTGAAAGACTGCAAGACCTGAAATCAACTGTTGACCTGCTAACAAGTATCACCTTTTTTAGGATGAAGGTACCTCATTTTATTTGTCGCTATCCTGGTGTGTCATAACACACTCATTCCCCATTAAAGTCATCTCTTGATCGCTACCATTCAACCCTAGCAATTATGCTGTGATTCCTTTTGCAGTGCTAAATCATGTGTGAAAAGGGATTATCCTAAACACCTAAAATATTCTGATATGTTTGGCTCAAATGTAGTTTTAAATTAAATCCATCTTACATAAACATAGCACTTACTAAAATAAAAAAGTCCCTAAGAATGCTAAATGGAAATGAGTTTACTTCTTATTTTAGTTTAACTCAGATGTCTTGCTGACTTTTTCATCCCAAGAGAGTAGCTGGTTCTTTTAAGTTTGCCCCAGTTGTGGCAACTCTCATTTTCAGCCCTGGAACTGTCTTTATAGGAATAGATTAGATTGCTTAAACTATTAGTATAACTATCTATTCTCTACCAAACTGTGCAGGCACTTCTTTTTAGATAGATCTACTCTGCTGCAACAGCAAGCTCTCTGCAATCATAATTTGGCTAGCGGGACAATTCATGTAAAGTGTCTCCTAAAACTACCTGTCAGACTATGGGCTAAAAACATTTTGCTCTTTGAAAGAAAGTTTTATGATGTTTATTCAGAAAATTTCTGTACAGAAAAAAAAATAAAATTTTCAGTTGCCCATGGTTGTTTTCCCTAGAAGCACTAAAAATGGTACTATATGAGAGAGAGAGAGAAAGAGAGAGACAGAGAGAAAACAAAACCATACTGTATCAGCAATCATTTGGATTTTTTAAAGTTCAAATAAAATTCATTTGGCTTCAAATCACAGCCACATTGAGTGACTGGGATAAATGGAATTTATGTCCATTCTGGTATCTTGGCAGCAGCTGTTGGAACAGTGTGCAGAGAATGATTGTTAGCCTCCAACCAGGCTCAGAGGGAAAGGTTACTTTATTGACAGGTGATACCTGCCATCCACACTGAAGTGGGGAAATGGAAGTGAGGGTAAGGGGTGCCTTTATAAGTGCCACATATCTGCCATTCCTCAGTCATCAGTCTTGTAGTGTTAAGAAACAAAGTCTCAAACTTCTAGCACATCCTCCACCCTCCTCACTACCAGCTGAGTACTTTGCTTCCTATTGCACTGAAAAAACAAAAACCAAAAACCAAAACCAAAAACACAAAACAAAACAGGAGCAAAGTCTGGAGAGCTTCCTCAAGCTCAGACCACATGCTCCTGCTACCCACCCCACGTATCTACTTACCTGCATCTGTGTCCATATACTCTTCCTTGTTTTTTAGTACTATTGATTAGCTGTCTGTTCTCCTAGAAAAGGCCACCAATTCCACCTGTGCAATTGATTTCATCCCCTCCTAAGTACTAAAACTCTGTTGCATCAGTCCTCCCCACTCTCTTCAATGATGGACTCTACTTCCTTCTCCAAGGAACTCCAAGGAACTCCTTCTCCACTACTATACCCTAATTCCTCTTTTCCTTTTTTTTTTCTTTTTTTTTTTGACATTTTGTTTATTTATTTATTTGTGAGAGAGAGAGAGAGAGAGAACACAAGCAGGGAGGAGGGACAAAGGAAGAAGGAGAAGCCAAACTCCCCACTTAGCAGAACGCCCAATCTGAGTCTCAATCCCAGGACTCTGGGATCATGACCTTGGCCAAAGGCAGACACTTTGCCAACTGAACCACCCAAGTGCCCCCTCTTTTCCTTTAATACCAAAGCCCTTCAAAATCATCCTCTTCATGTTTTCTTCCCAATTTCTATTCTCTCAGTATCTTTTGAACAAGTTTCTCCTCCCATTTTTTTTTTCTTTTCCCATTACAGACAGTAAAATCTGTTCCTTTGTTGTACAGATCTGTTAGTTTTGGTAAATGTGTAGTTGTGTAACCACCACTACAGCCAGCTGATAAAACAGTGCCATAGTTCTCCAGAATTCCCTATTGCTGCCCCTTTACACTCAAATCTTTGCCCACAGTGTTTGGTGACCACTGATCTGTTGTTGTCTCCCTATAGTTTTGCCTTTTCCTTTTTTTAAAAAAATATTTTATTTAAATTCAGTTGCCAACATAGAGTATAACACCCCATGCTCATCTCATCAAGTTAGTTTTGCCTTTTCCAGAATATCATGTAAATGAAATAATATGCTTTATAGCATGACACATGGGCTATTCATCCATCTTGTTGAGTGTATCAACTGTTTATTCTTTTTTGTTGCTGGGTAATAATTCTCGGTTATGTATACACAACAGGTATTTGAATTGTCCCTTAGCTGGGGTTATAAACAATACTGTTACAAATATTTACATACATATTATTAGTGTAAACATAAGCTTTTACTTGCCTTGAAGGGAAGTTCCTGGATCATTTGATAAATGTATGATTAACTTTACAAGTAATGGCAAATTATTTTTTCAAAGCAGTTGTACAGTTTTGTATTCCTAGCAGCAATGCACAAGAGTTCCAATTGCTCTACATCATCTGGTGAAACCCTTGATATTTTCTGTGGTTGAAATTATTATTACTATTTTTTAGCCATTCTAATAGTGAAGTATCCTATTATGGTCTTAATTTTATTTCTCAATTAATAGTGATCATCCTTTTTTAAAAAAGATTTTATTTATTCATTCATGAGAGACAGAGAGAGAGACGCAGAGACATAAGCAGAGGGAGAAGCAGGTTCCCCATAGAGAGCCCAATACGGGACTCGATTCCAAAATCCCAGGATCGCGCCCTGGGCAAGACAGACACTTAACTGTTGAACCACCCAGGCGTCCCATGATCATCCTTTCTTGGGCTGATTTGCCATCTGAATTTCTTTAATGAATAATCTGTTGGAATGTTTTGCTCATTTTTATGTGTTTTGGATTTTTTTTTGTTTGTTTGTTTTTGTTTGTTTTTGTTTTTGAGTATTAAGAGTTCTTTGGGGCACCCAGCTGATTCAGTTGGAAGGGCATGTGACTCCATCTTGGTGCCATGAATTCAAGCCCCACGTTTTACAGATTACTAAAAATAATGTTTTAAGACTTTAGAAATAGACTGTAAAAATAACTATTCTTTAAGCTAATCATTTCTACATCTATATCTCTATATATAGTCTGGATACAAGATTTTCATCAGATACTTTATTTGTTAGCATTTTCTCCCTATCTGCTTTGTCTTTTAATTTTCAAATAGTACATTTGTATAGCAAAGGTGCATAATTTTGATGTTTACTTTGTCAGTTTTTTTATTTGTAGATGGTGCTTCTGGCTAAATGAAGGTCACAAAGAGATTTTCCTGTGCTTCTTCTAAAAGTTTTATTTTATCTTATATGTTTAGTCCTGTGTTTTGAGAGGTTTTGTTGGTTTTTTTTGTTTTGTTTTCTAGTGTGGTATGAGGTATGGGTCAAAGATAGCTTTTTTCCTTTGATTATCCTTTATTCATTGAATTAACTTTGCATCATTATTAAAAATAAATCACTTGTCCATATTGTTTGAGTCTATTTCTGGACTGCATACTGTTCAGTTGTCTATACTTTCACCATTAACATACTCCCTTGATTACTATAGCCTTATAGCAAATCTTTTTTTTAAGGATTTTTATTAAGACTTTATTTATTCATGATAGACAGAGAGAGAGAGACAGAGGCAGAGACACAGACAGAGAGAAGCAGGCTTCATGCAGGGAGCCCGACGTGGGTCTCGATCCCAGGTCTCCAGGATCAAGCCCTGGGCTGAAGGCGGCGCTAAACCGCTGAGCCACCCGGGCTGCCCCCTTATAGCAAATATTAAAATTAGATCTTAAAATCTTAAAATCAGATAGAGCAGATCTTAAGAACATCCTTCTTTTTCAGAATTATTTAGGTGTTATTAGTTCTTGCTGGGATGTTGATTGGGATTGGATTAAATCTAAAGATTCATCTGGAGAGAACTGAAATTTTAACAATATTAATCTTCAAAATCACCTGGAATGTTGAACTCACTCCAGTCAAACTTTTACTCCATCATTTTTCCAAGAATGATCTTATCAAAATCGCCAATGACCATTGTTTGTGAATTCTAGTGGTCACCTATCAATCCTTATCCTATAATGTTCAGTATCAATATATTTCATCAATCAGGAGACCCTTTCTTCTCTGGATTTCCCAGACACCGTTGTTTAGTTTTTCCTTCTTTAAGCTAATCATTTCTACATTTTTATCTCTAGCCCCGGACATCTGCATGAGTCTAGACTCATATCCAAATGTCTACTTGAAATCTACTTCTATGCATAGCCACCTGATCAATCTTAACCGACCTGAAACTGAGTTACCAGTTTCCTGTGCACAGCTTTGCTCATTTCAATTGACCTACCTCCACTGTACCAGTTACTTAGGCTGACACCATGGGGTCCTAACCGATCTCTTTTTTTCACATCATCCAATCTGTTAGCAGATTCTGTTCGCTCTTCCTTCTCAAATTAGACATAATATGATTTATTTTAACAGCCCCTAGCTTACTTAACAACATAGAGCAAGCACTATATTGACTGAATTATTGTGCTATTCTCATCACTGGTCTTTCTACTTTTTTCATAGCCCACCTTAAGTAGCTGAAGGGAACCTTTCAAAAGATAGTTCAGTTAGGTCACTTTGCTCTTCTGCTGAGACAGTCCAGTTCCTTCCCACCTTAATCAAAGCTAAGGTTTGTAAAATAGTCTAGATATAGATAGTTTCCCTGGTTCCATCCTCTTACTTCTCTGAATTCACCTACTATTGTATTCTCTGTGTTCATTTTATTCCACTGAAACACTTTCCATCCCTTCTTCTCTGCTTTACTTTTCTTTTTAATGTGCATCATCAATATAATATATTTTACTGATTTATTTTGTTATATACTAGAATTTAGGTCCATGAGGAAAGGGATTTTTTTATTTCTTTTATTCATTGCAATTGCAATATAATAATGGTCAGACATACAGTAGATGATAAATAATTGTTGAATTATTAAATAGTATGAGTGGATGAATAATGTTGTAATTGGTCACTCTCAGTGTTTCCATTTGAATATTTACAACTATGATGATTTTCACTGAGTTGTCATATCAAGAAGATAAAGTAAGTATTTATACACTTAAAACATTGCTAAGACCACAATTTCACTGAACATAGAAAAATCAACCAAAAACATTTATTGAGGTTGTTTAAGTTATTTATACTGGATTGCAATCTTCTCTTTTTGAATTTAAGAAAATAATTTGTTTGTCAGGTTCTGGAGCTGCAAAGCCCCCCAAAGGCCAGCATGGTGGTGAAGGACTGTGTTAGAGCGTGCCTGGACTCTACATACAAGTATATTTTTGACAATTGTCATGAACTCTATTCCCAGCTGATAGATCCGGTAAGAAAAGATACATTCTCCTTTCTGTTTCTAATGCCTGTTTCTTTAAGTTTAGAATGACACTAAATGGTAAAATACGTCCAATGAATTTCACATTAAATGTGGGATTTGAGAATTACCAATATCTTTTCTTCACATATGAACATAACTTTCATTTACATGAAACAATTCAGTCCTTAAAATAACTTTGTGTGGTAAAGGTAGATACTGTTGTGTTTTTTTTCTTTTGGGTTTTTTTGTTTTGTTTTGTTTTGTTTTGTTACATTTTTCAGATGAGTGAGTTTCAGAACAATAAGTGATTTGCTAAAAGTCTCAAAGTGATCAACTGGCAGATTTGGGACTGTTCAGAATTTAGGATTCCAACTTGACTCTTATGTTCTTCCTCTAACTCATAACTGCCTCCCTTCTCGTTTTGTCTCATAAACATGATAGATGGGGGAATATTTGTGTAACAGGATGGTAAAATCATTATATGTAAAAATTTATTAAGGAATATTTCAAAAATGCAGGAGAAAATACAGAAAACAAACCAAATATACATGCAATTACCACCCATATCACCCAATGTTAGCATTTAGTAATATTTGTTCTGTTATTTACTGTCTAAAGGCATTAAATGTTACAAAGTGGCATTTCCTTTTGTGCTTTTTCCAAATGCAATTTTCCTCCTTCCTCTTCCCTCAAAGATAAACACTGAGAGCGGTCCATTTGAACATATTTTCACATATGCTCAATAAACACTACAGTTTTATTTTCCGTGAATTTCCTATTAAACCTCTGCTGATTTTTCTATGGGCTTGTCTTTTATTTATTAATTTGTAAACAAACTCTAAACTATGTTCTGGACACTAATCCTTTTCGGTTATGTGATTTCATAAACATTATTTCCCTCTTTATGTGTAATATGTCTTTTTATTGCATTGAAGTTTTATAATATATGCTATGATTTATGCATTGCCATCATTCCTGTAAAACTGGTGTTTGGGGATGGCTCTTTAATATGTATCTATTGCCTATCCACTTTCCTGAAGAAAACAGTCACTCTACTTGATGCTGAAAACTACACAATTGCCTCTGGAATTTCTTGGTTACTTGAGTGGGGCAGATTCTAGATAGTATATATTAGATGAAAGCAACTTGGATTCTTTAAAGTTAGGTTTCAAGCTGGGCTTCCTACAGTAGTAAAACTTTCTGACTTCCTTAGCCTAGTAGGAGAAAAAAAAATCAAAGCTGGAGTTTATCATTGTATAAAAAATAATGTATAACCACATAATTGCTTATAACGTTAGCTTATTATTCCTGCTAGATGTGCTCATGTTTAGAAACTTAGTTCTCTTGGATTCCCAATGATTAAATTGTCTCTCAACTTTGCTCTTCTATTGGGTGGCTTTCTAATTGCTTCCTATTGTCTTTTCTCTATCTTTCTCTTGTAAGGCTCTTCAACTCTTTTACATTTCAACATCATTGTCTTTATTTTAGCCTAAAGGTAAAATTGAAACTTGCAGTTATACTAGATATGTTATCCACACATAACTTCATAATCAATCTTACCAAACCTTACCAGCCCCAGTTTCTTACTCCTTGTAACTCCAAACCCACTGTCCCTCTCATGAACCCTAAATTCTGTTATTTTCATGAATTGGTCATCTTCTTTTTATATTCATGTATTTATTTGTCCTGTTCTATATGCCTAAAATCTTCCTCTCCCATTCTCTGCCTTCATCAAAATTCAGCTTAAATATGACCTACGGTTCTACTAATTCACACCCAGTGAATGAACCAAATCACCAGAAAGGCATACCTTATTTAACTACTACTAATAATTGATAAATAACATAAACAGTTTTATTTTTACAAGAGACATAGAAATATGGGCAGGTCCCAGAAAGGAAGCATGCCCTTAACAAAAAGTAAATGAAGTGTCACATCAAAATGAATCTAGCATAGCTTAATATTTCCTGATTTGGCTTTAAAAAGAAAGATATTTATATAGTTTGCCAACCAGTTGGTTTTATTTTTACATAGAGAGATCTATACAGATTATATAAGAAATCTTGTCAACATGGGAAAATGGAATATTTGGAGGTAAGCTTTCCATCTAAGAAAAAAACTTTTCCGTAAACATTGTTATTCTTTGAAGTTCTAAAGGAAGCACCTATTGGATCTGACTAATTTAGAACACTAATATTCTAAAGCCCTTCTGAACCCATCTCACAAGTTTTAATGGTAAAGGTACATCTCCCATCAGTGGACTGCAGTGCTCTCCTCCTGGGAGTTCAAGACCTTTTACCTCATACCACATGTCTAAATCGTCCTCAAGTTCTGATAACTTTATCTTCAAACCTTATCTTCACAATATATCAGGATTCTAACCACTTTTTAGCAGCCCCATGCTTCCATCCTGAGCTGAGCCCCCACCATTGCTCATTTGGGTTACTATATAATTTCTTTGTAGAGATAATGCTTACACCCTACCATCCAAGTCTAGTCTCAGTAGAGCAGCAAGAAGAATCCTTTTTTTAAAAAATAAGTCAGTTCATGTCCCTCTATTGCATAGAATGTTCTAAGTCCCTTCTTTTCAGTCAAAATCAAGTCCTCACAGCTGCCTCTAAGATGCAAAATTGGCCCATATTACACCTTCCACTCCACTTACTCTTACTTTGTCCTTTGCACATTTCATTGTGTAAATGAAAAGCCAAATAAGAATTTACCCACAGGAACAATGTGAATGCCTGGATCATAGTACGTGCTCAAAAAAGAATGTGTTGAGTGAATTGAATACATGAATAACAATAATTTTTCTCAAACAGTACAATAATAATTTATAGGTATTTTTGGCCTCTTACAAGAAAGAGAAAGGAGTGCTCTATTCTGTAGTAGACACTCAAGTGATTGCCTAAAGCCTCTTGGAGTTGTGCTGGTTCATGCCACAGGGCCCGGGATGGTGAGATATGAGAGAAATTGATGAATGCCATATCCGATCCCTGTGCTTGAAAACATCCCACAATATCCTCCAGCTCTCTCTCTCCTTTGCCACAGTAATCTGAAAGTACACACATTTTAGATGGTATAGCTACCAGGTAGGGGAGGGCTATCCAGCCAGCTTTACTTTGGATATTTAAGAAATAATCCATTACTGCATTAACTCATTGAGATTTGAAGATTATTTGTTACCAAAGCATAACTTAGCTTTTTTTGACTAATAGACTTTTGAATCAGTTTCCAACCTGCCACCTAAACTATCTATTTAAAATATATCCATGTTTTTGTTACTGTCCTATCTATGAATCTATAATCTCCATTCACTTATGGGATTAAATCCAAACGGTTTGCCATTTATCCAAAGGCCCTCCAGGATCTGAGCTCTGTCTTTCCTTAATTCAACCTCATTTCACCTCATGTTTTTTTATTCAACTCGCTAAACTCCTGATGACTTAGTCTGTTCTCTTTACCTACCTAGAGTTGTTTAACCTCCCCAAAACCCCTTCATGGCTAACTCTAGCTTGTTTGGCTGAAAGTTTTTAGAGCCTCTCCTAGGTAAATTACATGTTCCTGCTCTCTGCTTTCATCATATCCTGGCACGTTCGCATCAGTGCACTTATCAGGCTGAATTTAGTATGCACAAAATAATGTAATACCTGTTTGGCCTGTCTTCCCCACTAGGCTATGAATTTCATCTTTGTAGCTCCAGTATTCAAGGCTGTGCCTGACAAAGAGTAGGGTTGATAATTAATTAAAAAAAAAAAAAACTTTATAAAAACAGCGTTATGTTAGTTAGCTATTTATAGACTCTTTTGGTGATTCCGCTTCAAAAACTATGGTCAAGAACATGGTCTCTGATGTCAGAACTATTGAGTTAAAATCCTAGCTTTCTTAATTATTATTTTTTTGTAGCCTTAGATGCACCACTGACCCTCTTCGTGCCTTAGTTTCTCCATCAAGACATATTTTTAATATTCATACTACTTTTATCTGAGTTCTCTTTAGAAGAAATAATGCCTAAAACCAAAAAAAAAGAAAAAAAAAAAAACAAGAATTTCAGGGTTGTTAGACATAGTATAATCCTGATTATTTAAATGTGGAAGCACACTTTCTTTCTCTAAAGAGGTTTTGGATAACCAGATGAAAATAATGCTTGGAATAAAAATGGAAAATAGATTTAAGGGAAAAGTCAAAGCAGCTACAGTTAGAAGAACAAGATAGAAGTGCGCTCTCCAGAGGCTGGTTGCACACTCAAGGAATAGGCTTCACCTTGGCTGAATCACTGAGTTTTGTTGTCATTCAGCTTAGCCTAAGAACTCAAATATGGCATTGTAGACATAGATGGTTTATCTCTTACATAAAGACACATGAGATAATCTATAAATTCGTCCAGTGTTCTAGATATATTTCTTTGAGTTTAAGAATCTTCTCATAAGTTTTTTATTAGCTTTTTGAGTAGTTTTCTAAATTAGCTGTTTGTATCTTGTGCCTATTTTTTAAATAGAATTTTTGTGTTTTTCTGGTTAATATTCTGGAGTTTCTTAGTCCTTTGTCAGCTTTTGACATTGCAAAGATTTTTTCCATAATCTGTGATCTTTATCTTTGTCACAGTGTACACTTACAAGAAAGTCTCAATTTTAATATACTTAAGTGGATATTTTTCTATTTAAATTTGAAAGTTGGAGTTTTAAAATGTTCTACCCATCCCACAAATATAGGACCTCCTTATATGGACTTTAATAAATGGGTGTTTTCTTGCTTGGTGATATGATTATTAAAATCATTGAGTTAATTTTCCCTGCTGTTGTTTCATGATCCTAAGGCAGCCTTCAGATTACAGATTGTCTTGTATATAGATGTTCTTCCAGGAAAGGATAAGCCAAGAATTCTCAAGTCTGAAAAAAACATTGTGAAATCTGTTTGAAATGTTTGTATTTTATTGAAAAAAAAAAAAAAACCCTATCATTTTTCCCCCTGAAGTGAGCTTAGACTTACATTAGTGCCTAATATATAATAGTACTGAATGAATAGCTACCTACCTAGCTAGCTACCTACCTTCCACTTACTACCTACTTTCCTATTTTTGAAAAAAATCACATAGAGATGGTCTCCAGCTTATGATGGTTCAACTTACGATTTCTTGACTTTACAATGATGTGAAAGTGACAGGCATTCAGTAGAAACTGTACTTGAAATTTTGAATTTTGATCTTTTCCTGAACTAGCAATATGTGGTATGATCCTCTCTCATGATGCTGGGCAGTGGCAGTGAGCCACAGCAATTTCACCCACACGATCACAAGGGTAAACAGCTGATTGAATCATTCTGTACCCATACAACCATTCTATTTTTCACTTTCAGTACATTATTCCATAAATTTCATGAGACATTGAATACTTTATTATAAAATCTTCATGTTAGATGCTTTTGCCTAATTGTATGCTAATGTGAGTGTTCTGAGTATATTTAAGGTAGGCTATGCTAAGCTGAGACATATGGTTGGTTAGGTGTGTTAAATGATTTTTTACTTATATATTCAGTTTATGATGAGTTTATTGGGACATAATCCCATCATAAATGTATGAAAAAATGTATATATGATTCGAGTTCCTTTGTTTCTCTCCCAAATCAAAGTACCCTGCCTCTTGCTTCTGAGGCATCTCTGTTATAAATTTGACACTAGCTTTCTGATACATTTTTGTGTACAATTAATATATATGTCTATTACCCATTTTGTAGTACCATCAGTCTCTCATATGGTACAATCCTATGGTTAAATGTGCTAACTCCAGAACTAGACCGCCTAAATGTTATTTGTTAAGAATTCTGCAATTTTTAAAGCTCAATATTACTTTCTGAGAACTGTCTATGCTGATACATTTAGAAACAGTTTCTTATTTTTTTACAGCTACCTAGCATATAAATGTACAATGTACATATCAATTTTAGTGTTTCACTCTTATAAACAATAGTGCAATGACTATTTCTGTGATGAAAATTACATTTGTAACTTGCAGTCTGTGGTCTTAAAGAACAGGAACATGCTCTTCTTTTTTTTTTTTTAAGATTTTATTTATTTATTCATGAGAGAGACAGAGAGATAGAGAGGCAAAGACACAGGCAGAGGGAGAAGCAGGCTCCACGCAGGGAGCCCATCGTGGGGCTCGATCCTGGATCTCCATGATCACGCCCTGGGCTGAAGGCGGCACTAAACCACTGAGCCACCCGGGCTGCCCAAGGAACATGCCCTTCTTTACTTGTCCAGTTTTACTAAGAAAATGTAAACTTCATTGTAAGACATCTGGCACTATGTGGTCAAAAGCAGTCTCTTTTTTCATGTATTAAAATGTCCTTTTATTTGTCTGATTTCCAGTGTACACATTGAGTTTATGGAGAACAAAAAAATCTGTCTTATTTAGTATTGAATCTACAGCACATAACACTATGTGTTACACAGAGTAGCAGAAATCAACAAAAACTTGTTTATTTGATAGACCATGTATACAAAAACGACTGTTTGTATGTATGCAGCATGTAATAAGTATCCTGCTATTTATTTAAAAGTTGTGACCAAGATATCTTCTGAAAACTCCTTGGGACAGAGAATACCCTCCAAGAATACTTTAAACTGGGAACTTACATGAACTTAAAGGTATCAAATTTCAAAAAGTCTAGCCTTGAGCTCTAAGTATATACTTTTCCAATTAGTTTCACCAAAGAAGTTGCTTTAGTTATGTTTTTTTAGTTTTGTTGTGTTGCTTTTGTTTTAGCCCTAACCAATTCTAAATAACTCAGTAATAAAAGGCAAGTTAAAAATAAAATATAACTTTGAAAATTTCAAATAGAAAAATTCTAATTCTTTAACTTTTAATTTGAGATATTACTTAAATAGCGATTATTAAGGAGCTGGCTAGAAAATATCCCTGGCTTTTCTTAAGTTTTATTGTTGTTTTGTTTTGTTTCAAAGTGATGGACTTTTCTTATGCTATCAGTAGCATTAGTTTAGGGAATGCTGTTCATTCTGCACATTAAGTGCCTTTTCACTACCTCATGTAATTATTGTATTAGCACTAGGTCTAACTGGCTACACATTTAAAATCTAATTTTCTTTTAAAGTTTGTTGTAAAACATGTAGGAGAAAAGTTATGAATATGAAATTTATTCTTAAATGCCAACTTCATTAGTAATATACAAATTCTTATAAAAAATAATTGCTCAAAATGAATTATTGACATATTTGATGTATTGATTAGGAAGAAACATGAAAATTCAAAGCCTAAAACATTATTAGACCGTTGTTCTCATTAATATGTATTTCAGTTTTTCTAACAAAGTAAAATAAATTAAGTCACAAATGAAAACTTAATGAATTCTAAATAATAGAATATGTTGTGACAATGAAACCAGTATAATCTTGATTCTAAAAAAATGGATTATGACAATGCATGCAAGGGAAGTGATAAATCCATTGTGTTTAATAAATACTGATGAAAAGTTTTCAAAATAAAATATCAAGTGGCATATTTAAAATACAAGCAGACCAAGAAATTTGATCCCAGACATGAAAGGATGGTTCAACATTAAAAAAAAAAAACTATCAATATAATTCACTATAGCACTTAACTAAAAGAAAAATATTATATATTTATTCAAAATAAGCAGAAAAAGCATATGTTGAAATTTGATGCCTCCTTCTTATTTAAAAAATGCTCAGAAAACTAGGATGGAACAGAATTTTTTTATTTGGTTAAAGTTACATTAAAAAAAATACCTATAGCTAACGTTAAAAGTTAAACAAATGAAGTTTAGGTGCATATATTTCAGAAATATGGATAATTATCCTATTAATACTGCTATATATCATAATATTTGAAGAAATAAGAGAATAAGTATTAGGAAAAGAAAAAACTGTTACAATTTATGGATGATATGACTATATATGTAGAAAACTAACAGTCTCCCTGAGCTATTAGTTCACATAAGAAGAAATCTCATTAAACAAATACAAAAACACAGAAAAATGTTTACACCAGAAATTGTACACATACTGTTAGGGAAAGGAACAGTGGTTAGTATAGAGTGTTAAGAAAATCATATGAAGACTCATATGAAGATAGGGGAAAATAGAACTGGATTCTCATAAAACACTATATACAATGTGTACTCCAAAGGATGAAAGAGATGAGTGTAAATGTAAAAATAGTGATAGTATAGGAAAATACCTTTCTAGTGCAGGATAAGAAAGATTTCTTAAAACTCCAAAACACAAACTGTATGTATGTATGTATAATTAACATGCAGTCTTATATCAGTTTAAGGTGTACAACATTCTATTCAACTCTGTATATTACTCAGTCCTCAGAACAATAAGTATAGTCACCATCTGCCACCATTAAATGTTATTACAATATTATTATCACCGCTGGCAACCACCATTTTGTTCTTTGCATTGGAGTCTTTCTGTTTGCTTTATTTTGTTTAGATTTGACATATAAATAAAATTATATGGTATTTTTCTTATTCTGTCTTATGTACTTAGCATAATGTCTTCTAGGAACATACATGCTGTCAAAAATGGCAAGACCTCATTCAGTTTTTTATGACGACTATTCCACCAAATATATGTACTACACATTTTTTGTACTATACATTCTATATCAATTCTTTTATCACTGGACACTTGAATTACTTTCATATCTTACATAATGTAAATAATTCTATAATAAACATTCTTCAATAAACATTGAAAATATATCTTTTCAAAGTTCTATTTTCATTTTTCAGGGTATAAATATGCTGTAGTGGAATTACTGATCATATGGCATATCTATTTTTAATTTTTTGTGGAATCTCCATACTGTTTTCCACAGTGGTTGTACTTGTATTCCTGCAAAGGCAAACCAAATTCTCAGGGATTCCCTTCCTCCACTTCCTTGCCAACACTTGTTTCTTGTCTTTTTGATGTTAACCATGTCACTGGTGAGAAGTGATATCTCATTGTGCTTTTGATTTGCATTTCCCTGATTATCAGTGATGTCATGTGTCTGTTAGCCATTGTGTATCTTCTTTGGAAAAATGACTACTCAGCACCTCTGCCCATTTTTTAATTGGATTTTTTGTTCTTTTGGTGTTAGGTTTACATGTTCTTCATACATTTTGGATAGTAACCCCTTATCAGAAAAATCAATTGCAAATATCTTCTCCCATTCAGTATGTTGACTTTTTGTTCTGTAGATGATTTCCTTCATTGTGCAAAAGCTTATTATTTTGGTGTAACCTAAATAGTTCATTGCTTTTGTGTCCCTTGCCTCAGGAGACATATCCATAAATACGTTGCTAAAGCTGATGTTCTCAAGATTACTCCCTCTGTTTTCTTTGAAGTGTTTTATGATTTCAAGTCTCACATTTAGGTATTTAATCTTGAATTTGTTTTTGTGAACAGTGGAAGAAAGTGGTCCAGTTTCATTTTTTTGTATGTAACTGTCCATTTTTTCCATCACTATTTACTGAGAGACTCTCTTTTCCCCATTGTGTATTCTTGTCTCCTTTTTCATAAATTAATTGACTGTGTAGGTGTGGATCTAATTTGGGGCTCTCTATCCAATTCTATTGATCTATGTATCTTTTGTTTGTGCCAGGGCTACATTATTTTGATTACTGTAACTTTATGTATAACCTGAACTCTGGAATTTTGATATTTCCAGATTTATTCTTCTTTCTCAAGATGCTTTCCTGTTTCAGGTCTTCTGTGGTTCTACACAAATTTTAGTATTATTTGTTCCAGTTCTGTGAAAAATGCTGTTGGTATTTAGATAGGGATTGCATTTAATTTAAAGATTGATTTGAGTAGGGGCATTTTAACAATATTAATTCTTCCAGTCCATGAACATGGAATATCTTTAAATTTGTGCCATCTTCAATTTCTTTCACTCATGTCTTATATTTTATAGAGTACAGGTCTTTCACCTTCATGGTTAAATTTATCCCTAACTGTTTTATTTGGGGGGGGGGGCAGTTGTAAATGAGATTATTTTCTTAATTTCTATCTCTGCTACTTAATAATTAGTATATAGAAATGCAGATTTCTGTATATTAACTTTATATTCCAAAACTCTCCTGAATTCATTGACCATTTCTAATAGTTTTGTTTTGGTGGAGTCTTTAGGGCTTTCTATATATAGTATCATGTCATCTGAAAATAATGAAAATTTTATCTTCACTGCCAATTTTGATGCCTTTTATTTCTTTTTCTTATCTGATTGCTGCAGCTAGGACTTCCTGTACTGTGTTGAATAAAAGTGGTAAGAGTGGACACGCTTGTCTTATTACTGATTTTAGAGGAAAAGCTTTCTTTTCTTTCTTTCTTTTTCTTTTTTTTTTTTTTTTTGCTATTGAGTATGATACCAGCTGCGGGTTTTTCATATATGGCCTTTATTTTCTTGATATATGTTACTTCTAAATCTACTTTGTTGAGTTTTTTCATGAATGAATGTTGTATCTTGTCAAATGCTTTTTCTGCATCTATTGAGATGACTGGGTTCTTTTTTCAGTTCCTCTTGTTAATGTGATGTGTCACATTGATTTGCAAATACTGAACCATTTTTACATCTCAGGAATAAATCTCACTTGATTGTGGTGAATGATTTTTTAAAATATATTGTTGGATTCAGTTTGCTAATATGTTGTTGGGAATTTTTGCATCTAAGTTCATCAGAGAAGTTGGACTGTAGTTTCTTTTTTTTCTTTTTTTGTAATGTCTTTGGTTTTTGTGTCAGGGTAATACTGGCCTGATGTGATTTGGATATTTCTTCCTCTACCCTTTTTTGGAATAAGAAATTATTAAGAAGAATAGTTTGAGAAAAAGTAATATTGACTCTTCTTTAAATGTTTGATGTAAATCTCCTGTGAAGCCATGTGATCTTGAACTTCAGCTTTGGGGATTGATTGAATTTCACTGCTGTTCTGTTCAAAATTTCTATTTCTTCCTGATTCAGTTTTTGGAAGTTATATGTTTCTAGAAATTTACATTTTCATATGTCTGTTAACCATCTTTATGCTTCTTTGGAGGAATGTCTGTTCTTCTACCCTTTTTAATTGGAGTGTGTGTGTGTGTGTGTAGTTGTATTAATTCTTTATATGCTTTGGATAATAGCCCCTAATCAGACATGTCATCTACAAATATCTTCTCCCATTTAGTATGTTGTCTTTTAGTGTTATTGATAATTTCCTTTGCTGTGCAGAAGCCTTTTGTTTTGATATAGTCCCAAAAGCTTATTTTTTGCTTTTATTTCCTTTGCCTCAGAGTCCTATCTAGAAAAATGTTGCTACTGCTGATGTCAGAGATATTAGTGTGTTCTCTTCTAGGAATTTTAGTTTCAGGTCTCACATTTAGGTCTTTAATCCACTTGGAGTTTATTTTTGTGTATAAGAGAGTGGCTCAGGATCATTCTTTTGCATGTAGCTGTCCAGTTTTCTCAACACCATTTGTTGAAGAGACTGTCCTTTTAGCATTGGATATTCTTTCCTGCTTTATCAAAGATTACTGACCATAAAGCCACAGGTTTTTTTCAGGCTTTCAATCATGTCCTATTGATCTATTTATTTTTGTGTCAGTACCACATTGTTCCAATTACTACAGCTTTGTAATAAAACTTGAAATTGGGAATTGTGACCTCCAGCTTTGTTTTTCTATTTCAAGATTGTTTTAACTATTCAAAGTCATTTGTCATTCTATACAAATTTGGGGATTATTTGTCCTGCTTCTGTGAAAAATGCTTTTGGTATTTTGATAGGGATTAAATCTGTAGTTTGCTCTAGGTAGTATGGACATTTTAAGAGTATTTGTTCTTCCAATACATGAGCATAGACTATCTTTCCATTTATTTGTATCATCTTCAATTTCTTTCATCACTGTTGTATAGTATTCAGAGTAGAGGTCTTTTACCTCCTTAGTATATTCCTTGGTATTTTATTATTTTTGGTGTAATTGCAAATGGTATTTCTTAATTTCTATTTCTGTTGTTTCATCATTAGTGTGTAGAAATGCAATGGACTTCTGTACATTGATTTTGTATTCTGTGACCTTAATGAAATAATTTATCAGTTCTAGTACTTTTTGGTGGAGTCTTTAGGATTTTCAATATACAGTATCATGTAATCTTCAATTAGTGAAAGTTTCACTTCTTCTTTACTAATTTAGATATATTTTATTCCTTTCTCTTGTCTAATTGCTGTGCTAGGACTTCCAGTACTATGTTGATTAAGAGTTGTGAGAGTGGACACCTCGTTCCTGATTTAGTGGGAAAGCTTTCAGTTTTCACCATTAGGTATGATGTTAGCTGTGGATTTTTCATATATGGTCTTTATTATTATATTGTAGTATATTCCCTCTGAAATTTCTTTTTTATTTAGGACAGTCACAGAGAGAGAGAGAGAGAGAGAGAGAGAGAATGGCAGAGACATAGGCAGAGGGAGAAGCAGGCTCCATGCACTGGGAGCCCGATGTGGGATTCGATCCTGGGTCTCCAGGATCGCGCCCTGGGCCAAAGGCAGGCGCTAAACCGCTGCGCCACCCAGGGATCCCTAAAAATGTTTTGTTAAGGTTTTTTTTTTTTTATCATGAATGGATGCTATATTTTGTCACCTGCTTTTTCTGTATCTACCGAAATGATCATATGGTTCTTATCCTTTCTCTTGTTGATGTATCAGATTGATTGATTTACAAATATTGAACCAATTTTGCATCCTGGGAATAAATTCCATTTGATTGTGGTGAATGGGTTTTCTAATGTGTTGTTGGATTCAGTTTGGTAATATCTTGTTGAAGATTTCTGCATCTATGTTCATCAGATATCTTGGCTCATAGTTCTCTTTTTTATAGTGTCTTTATCTGGTTTTGGTATCAGGGTAATGTAGGGCTCATAGAATGAACTTGGAAGCTTTTCTTCCTCTTCTCTTTTTGGAATAATTTCAGAAGAATCAGTATTAACTGTTCTGTAAATGTTTGGTAGAATTCTCCTGTGAAGCCATCTTGTTGTGAACTTTTATTTCTTGGGAGTTTTTTGATGACGGACTCAATCTCATTGCTGGCAATTTTGTGTGTTCAAATTTTCTATTTCTCCCTGATTTGGTAGATATATGTTTCTGGGAATTTGGCCATTTCTTCTAGTTTGGCCTATTTGTTGGCATGTCAAGTTTTACAGTATTCTTTTATATTCCTTTGCATTTCTGTGGTCTTGGTTGTTATTTCTCCTCTTTCATTTCCGATTTTGTTTATTTGAATGCTCCCTCTTTTTTTAAATTCTAGCTAAAGATTTATCAATTTTGTTGATCTTTTCTAAAAAGTTACTCCTGGTTTCATTAATTTGCTCTAATGTTTTTTAGTGTTTATTTCATTTATTTATGCTCTAATCTTTATTATTTCCATCCTTCTACTGGTTTGGATTTTGTTTGTCCTTTTTCTAGCTCCTTTAGGTGTAAGGTTAGGTTGTTTGAGATTTTTATTGTTTCTTGGGACAGGCTTGCATTGCTATAAAGAACCACTTTTGCTTTGTCCTAAAAATTTGGAACAATGTATTTCCATTTTCTTTTGTCTCTATGTGTTTTTATATTTCCTCCATTTTCTTGGTTTGCCCATTGTTGTTTATTAGCATGTTGCTTAGCCTCCATGTGTCAGTGTTTTTCCCAGCTTTTTCTTAAAATTTGTTTCTAGTTTCATACTGTTGTAGTCAGAAAATATACTTGACATGATGTCAGTCTTATTAACCTTACTGAGACTTTTTTTGTGGATTTAAAATGATCTATAGTGGAGAATATTTCATGTGCACTTCAAAAGAATGTGTATTACTCTATTTTTGAAGAATGATCAGTATATATCTGTCCTATCCTGTCTAATATGTCACTCGAATCCACTGTTTCCTTGTTGATTTTCTGTCTGGATGATCCGTTGATGTAAAATGGGTATTAGTTGTTGTTTTCAGTTTCTCCCTTTAGTAGTGCCTTGTTTTAGGTGCTTTAATGTTGGGGACATAGATATTTACAATTGTTATATCCTCTTGTTGGATTGATCCCTTTATCATTTTGTCATGCCCTCCTTTGTCTCTTGGTATAGTCATCATTTTAAAGTCTGTTTTGTCTGATACAGGTTTACAAACCCAAGCTTTTTCTTTCTTTCTTTCTTTCTTTCTTTCTTTCTTTCTTTCTTTCTTTCTTTCTTTCTTTCTTTCTTTCTTTTTTTTTTTTTTTCTCAACTTCCATGTTTAGGGTATATCTTTTCTCAAAATCCCTTCACTTTCAGTCTGTATGTGCCTTGGGTCTGAAGTGAGTGTCTTGTAGGCAGAATATAAATAGGTCTTGGTTTTTTATCCTTTCTGGATAAAGGGTCTTTGATTGAATTGTTTTGATTGAAGTATTTAGTTAATTTATATTTAAAGCAATTATTAATAGATATATACATATTGACATTTTGTCACTTGTTTTCTGGGTTTTTGTTCCTTTCTTTTTCTCTTACTCTCCTCCATTATGATTTAATGCCTTTTTAAGTAATATGCATGGATTTCTTTCTCTTTATTCTTTGTATCTATCATAGGTTTTTGATTTGTGGTTACAGTTAGGTTCCTATATAGCATCTTATATGTATAGCAGTCTCTATTAAATTGATGGTTGCTTAAATTCTAAAACATTCTAAAAGTACTATATTTTTATTACCCCCTCCACGTTTTATGTGTGTGATATCATATTTTACCTATTTTAATTTTGTTTATTTTTTGACTAATTTTTGCTGATATAATTGATTTTCCTGGTTTTGTGTATTAACCTCTATACTGGCTTTATTTTAATTTTTTAAGATTTATTAATTTATTTAAGAGACTGAGTGGGGAGAGGGGGGCTAAAGTAGATGGAGAGAGACTCTTAAACAAACTCTCTGCTGAGCACAGAGTCTGACGCTAGGCTTGATCTCAAAACCCTGAGCTGAAATCAAGAGTTGGATGTTAACCAACTGAGCCACCCAGGTACCCTATACTGGCTTTATAAGTGATTGATCTACTTACTACCTTTACTATAGGTTTGCTTTTACCTGTGTTTTTTTTTTTTCATAATTTTATTTCTAGTTGTGGCCTTTTGTACCTCTTAAATAATTTCCTTTACATTTCTTATAAGGCTAGTTTAGCAGTGAAGAACTCCTTTAATTTTTATTTTTCCTGTTCTGAGTAATAAACTTACTGAGTATTCTAGATTGTAGATTTTTTTTTCCTTTCAGCACTTTGAAAATATAATGCTACTCTCTTTGTGCCTGTAGAATTTATTCTGAAAAATCAGCTGATCACTTTATGGGCTATTTCCCTTGGTGTTACTGTTTTTTACTTGCTGCTTTTAAAATTCTATCTTTGTCATTACACTTTGCTACTTCAGTTCTTATGTGTCTGAGCATGGATCTCCTTGGGTTAATCTTATTAGAATCTCTCTGTGCTTCCTAGATGTAGATATCTGTTTTCTTTCTCTGAATAGGGAAGTTTTCAGCTATTATTTCTTCAAATTTGCACCCTTCTTCTCTTTTTCTTCTAGGATCCCTATAATACAATGTTATTACACTTGATAATGTCTGAGTCCCTTAACCTAATCTTATTTCTTTTTTTAACCTATCCTTATTTCTTATAATTTTTTCCACTCACTGTTCAGCTTGATTGCTTTCCATTGTTCTGTCTTCCAGATTACTGATTCTTTCTTCTGTATCTTCTAATCTGTTGATTTCCTCTAGTGTATGTTTTATTTTAGCTATTGAATTCTTCAGCTCCAGTTGTTTATTTTCTATCTTTTCTTTGAAGTTTTCAAAGAGTTCATTGTTTTCTTAAGTTGAGTAAGTATCTTTATGACCATTACTCTGAACTCATTTCAGGCATACTGCTTATTTCTGTTTCATTTAGCACTTTTACTATGATTTTGTCTTGTTTCATTCAGGACATACTCCTCTGTCTCTTCTTTTGTCTAACTCTCTGTGTTTCTATGTATTAGGTATGACAGCTACATCCCCAGTCTTGAAATAGTGCCGTTGAATAGAAGAGGTTCTGTGGTGCCCTTTAGCAGAATCCCCCAATTTTTAAAGATTCTTTAGTTAACTTCATGCTGGTTTTCAAAGGTAAATGTTTTGGGACTCATCTTCCCAGTGTGGGTCCCCAGTGCCAGGAGTGCTTATATGTGGCCTGATTCCCTCACTTCTCCTTGCTGATGTTGTTTCTCTCATTTGTGATTAGTCATGCTGAGGGTTTGGTTCCCAATTAAGTCTCTGCCTCTTCCCTTTCAGTGTGGCTTTCTCACTATTAGTAGTTATAGGACATCTGTTCTGTCTTAGGACATTTTCAGAGTTAGTGACATAAATATAACTGTTACCTTAGTGTGTTCATGGGTCAAAGTGAGCTTAGGATACTCTTATTCTATCATCGTCCCTGAGCCCTTCCTGTGTTCTAAATATTTTTTTCTTTTTGAGAAGTATCTAGATAAAATGTGGAAGAGCTATATAGTATGTAAGAAATTTGTTTAAAGGCTATTCTCGCAGAATAGTATATATTATTTTTTATGGCTTAGACTCCTCTTTCCTAACTTCCCAGGATTTATAGAAGTCTTTATATTTTAGAGAAAGTTAGGAAGATGTTAGTGACATTACTGAATCATTAGTAAAATATTAAAAACAAGATCATTGAGGAGACAATATAGTGGAACAAATTGTAAACCATTAGAGTAGAAATCTTGTCTCTCTTGCTCACCAATGAATTCTTCATATATGGTATAGCATTCATACACAATAGGCATTCCAAGAATATTGGGTATAATAGCAATGATTTTTGTTCATAATACATGAATATTAATATTATATGGCTTTTGTTTCAATTTGTGATTTTACTACTTAGCAAAGAAATTACTCATTAGCCTCACATTTTCATCTCTAAAACAAATGTGATATTTTTCCTTTCTAGTCCAGAAACTAACAAATTTTGATTAATATATATTTATGAATGAATGAGTGACTTTTGAGTCCTTAAAATAAAAAAAAAGATATATTTAAAAGGACCTCAACAAATTAGGAAAAGAAAGAAAAAATTCATTCACAAAAATAGAGTAGTTAAAATTTGTTGAATTCTTATCATGTACTGAATATGGATACTGTTAGAGTAAGAAAAGGAACAGTAAGCAAGACAGACACAGCTATCATCCTCGTGGGACTCACAGTGTAGCCCCAGAGACAAACATTAAAAAAATAATCACAGATATAACTGAAATAGTGTTAAGTGCTAGGAAGGAAAAGGTGCTATTAGAATAAAGAGGAAGGACCATCTTAATCTTTGATGTAGGGAAGAATAGAACATAGAATAATAGGATTTCTGTTTGAAATCCATTGTGGAAATCCTTTCTGATGGTATTAATTCTGAAAGTATGTTTTCAGAAAGACCAGGGAAATGTTACAAAACAAACAACAAACAAACCAATAAATGAAACATTCTCTTACCAGTATTTAGAACTGTGGTATGGTAGGCAGTACCTGGAATACTAAAAGAAGTTTTGGTTTTTTGAAGAAAAGAGGTAAAGTAAATCTACCTCAGTTGTGCTTCAGTTACCTGCCTCTATGTAACTGTCTTAACTAGATCACGAGTTACTCAGATTTTGCCTAAACTAATAATTGGTTCTCTGGCCTCATTTTACTCAGCCTCTCAGTAGGATTTGTAACTGTTGACCACTTCTTCTTCCCTGAAATAACTTTATTTTCTAAGCATTTGCCATCTTTATCTGGTGTTCTCCAACCTTACTGACTGCTCACTTTTGGACTTTTCTAGCAATCTGTCTCCCCTACCAGACCTTTAAATGTTGGAATATCCAGGGCTCTGTTCTTGGTTGTTCCCCTAACTACACTTAGTGATTTAGTCTAGTGCTTCAAACAAGGTAGTCTCATAAAAATCCTGGGAAGACATCAACCTATTGGAAAATGGGTAGGGGTGGTATCTGGGGCAGGATATAGGAGCGAGATCCTCTTTTTTTTTTTTTTTTCCATTTCTGGGAACAGCCCTCACAAATTTAGAAGAAGATTAAGTAGTCCTGCCTGTTTCATGTCAATAAATATGTTCCATTTTGTCAAGCAGGGGACCTTTATCTTAAGAAAAGATAAAGTTTTGAAGTCAGATGCATCTGGATTCAAATAGACTCTCTTCCCACTGCACCCACCCACCAGCACCACCAGTTAACTAGAAAGATATTAAATCATGGACAAATAATTAATTTCTCTAACCCTCGGTTTCTTAATTTGGTAAAAGGGATAACTAGAATTACCTTGTAAGATTGCAGTGCAAATTAGATTAATTCATATTTGTGAAACAGCCTACTTTCAGATATTCAGAAGGTCCTCCTTTTCTTTAACATTTGGCTTGTTTTGTGCTAAATTCACTGGTGGGGCAGCAGTTTGTGCTACAGGACCATGAAGTAAAACAAATTCTTTTTTGTTAATTGCCTCTTATAGTAATTCTATTAGCCCAATAAGGAAGAAAGGGATTATAATACACGAGATACACAGTTTTTTGGACCCATTAGGCTTACCCTGAAACGTATATACTGTTTCTCTCTGCTCACAAAGCATCTTTCAGGTATTTGAAAGCACTGAAATATGCTCTGTAATTAAATGTGGTGTTGGAACCCCATCTAAATTGCAAGCTGGAAATGTACTTCACTATCCTTTCCTTCTTTGGGTGGTGTTAGCTGCTGATGTAGGTTTCTATCAGAGCTGGTTATAGGATGAAAACTGTTCGAGTTAAAGAAGCATTCTCAACTCAAGGAAAATCCCAATGCTGCTGTTACTCACAGAAAACAACTAAAAGATCAATAACCAAATATTCTGTATAATATACAACTTAGAATAAAAAATATATGGGAATTGTTGACTCCAGTATCAAAGGAGGCAACAGTTGAATATATCTTAGGGGCACCTGGGTGGCTCAGTCAGTCAAGTGTCTGATTCTTGGTTTCAGTTCAGATCATGATCTCAGGGTCATGGGATTGAGCCCCATGTGGCACTCCAAGCTCAACAGGGAATCTGATTGAGATTCTCTCTCTCCCTCTTCTTCTGCCTTTCCCCCACCTCTCTCTTTCTCTCTAAAGATAAACAAATAAATCATTACGAAATTATTTTCACCATTATTCAACCAAGGAAACATGTTTGATTATTTCTAAATTGATGTTGATTTCTGATTTCATTTTGCTTTTCATCCAAATTGTATGTATTTTTATTCATACATTGACTACATACACTCATTGACTATATAACTGAAAAGGTGTTTTTTTTAAAAAAAGTATATAAAAAAAATAATTATCTGCTTACCCTGTCCCTAAGTATCCTATTCACCGCTTACCCTCCCTAGAAGTAAACAATTTGTCATTTTCTTATATATCGTTTCAAGGATATTATATTCACATAGCATATATGCCTTCCAGATAAACATATAGTTATTGATGTATATATACGGATACACACATGCACATACATATGCATCATCCACTTTTTTACACAAATAGTAGCATGCTGTACTCTTCTGTACTTTGTTTCACTGAACAATATTATTTATCTTTGAGATGGCTTTATATCAATCCATTAAATATTCACATTTTTTTATTTGCACAGAATTCCATTAAATGGATATTTCATAATTTATGTAGTCTGTCCCACTGGTTGAAATCTGTCCCACTGGTTATATTATTATAAACAATACTGGAAAAGAACCTTAGATATAAGGTAATTATGTCTTTGTAATTTGTAAAAGTACATCCATTGGATAAAAAAGTTCAAGAGGTATAATTGATAGAACAAAAGACATATAGATTTGTAATTTTAATAGACAAGGGAAGATTATTGTCCAAAGAGGTTCTATTAATTTTCAGTTTCTCTAGCAATATATAAATGTGCCTTTTCCCTACATCTCAATAATATACTGTTCTACTAAAGTTGTTTTCATCATTTTTTCCCTTGATTTGATAAACAAAAAATAATCACTAAGGAGTTTCCATTTAAATTTGTCTTATACTGATGAATTTAAACACTTTCCATATGTTAAAGAAACCAATTCATGGCCTGATCATTTTGTTAATTTTTTTATTGGTCTGTGGAATTTTGATCTGTAGGATATCATTCTGTATTAAGGAAATTGGACCTTTGTCTTGATAAAGGTTACAAACATAATTTTTGTCCTCTCAACTTCTTTGATTTTATTTATAGCAGTTTTTTCTCTGTGTGTATTTTTTTAATTACATTGTCAGTTGTTTCAGTTTATAGCTTCTAGAGTTTGTGTCATACTGAGAAATACCTTCCTTACTTTGGGATTATTTTAAAAATCTGATCTTGTCTTTTTATCTATAATTTTTATGTTTTTTTTATGTTTAAACGTGTGCCTCATTGGGAATTTGTTTTGATGTAAGGTGTCATGGAAGCATTGCTTTAAAGTAATGTTTTACAGCAACTTGGAAATAAAAAGTATAAATTATAGTACAGAATCAAATCAACCAATAGTGTTTTACTTCATATTCCATTTCTTTCTAAAATACAGCCTGGAGTACTATAAAAAACAAAAGCAAAAACAAAACACCTTGTTTTCTTAGAGCATCTAATAGGCTTTCTGTTGTTTTTGTGAAATAGTAAATGTGAATAGAGCTGTTAAACTCAGCCTTAGAAATAATTTTTTTTTTACTTCCATGCTAACCTCATTACCTGATATTCTTAAAAAAAAAAAAAAGGCAACGAAAAAGCCCAACCCCCAAGCCCTAATATTTACCATTTTTTAATTACTACATAATTCCTTAAAGCTTTTTGTACACTACTAAATATTTTAAAAGACAAAGCAGAAATTAAAATAGGTTTCCTCAAGTCCATATTTTTTTAAAAAAATTGAAGCCTACGAAGTAGGCTTTAAACAAAGTAATGTTTAAAAATAAATTAGCAGATGTAAACTTTTTTTTAATGATTTTATTTATTTGAGAGAGAGAGAGCATGAGCCAGAGGAGGGGCAGGGGGAAGGGGAAGAGACAGAAGCAGAAGCTGACTCCCCGCTGAGCAGGCGGCCCAAGGCTGGGCTCCATCTCAGGACCCTGGGAGCCTAACCTCAGCTAAAGGCAGATGCTTAACAGGCTGAGCCACCAGGCACCCCTGCAGTTGTAAACTCTTTAGGAGAAAATGACTTAGGGAGTAAATGAGAAATCTGGGTGTGGGGGGTGGGGGTGGAGGTAGGGTTGGGGAGGGAATACAAACAAACTGAAACAAATGCTTTAATGCTTTCAGTAAACTATTCTGTGGTTTTTCCATATAAATTGTCCTTGTTCTTGGAAACACATTTTTTAAAAAACACATTTTGCCCTTTCTTAAAAACACATTTTGACTTTTAAAAATAATTTTAGTCTTCTCAGTTATTATTAGAAGCCATCTGGGCTTGTCTATGCTAGTTATGGTTTTGTTCAAAGATATCTGACTCTTAGTTTTAAAAAAATCAAGGGTATTCTGTATTTAATCAATGTGCAATCTAGATTATTCTTATAATCTACTTAAATGTTGAAGATTTTACCATGTGAAAAAATAGTGGTAATAGTGGTAGATGTGGAAATACTAGAAAATCTGGTGAATGTGGAGCTGGGGAAGCCCCAAAGATAATTTTTTTTCTTACCTCACCATTATCTCTATATGTAAGGTAGTTTAAGTCCTCTAAATCTGCCAATCCATGCAATAAAAACTTGTGTATAAGGTAAATATCTCAAAGCCTTGCTTTCAAAGTTTATCTTCTTCTTTCTTTCTCTTATTTATTTGAGAGAGAGAGAGAGAGAGAGAATGAATGAGCGCGTGCACCTGCACACAGGGATGTGCATATGCCAGGGTTGGGGGAGCAGGGGGTTGAAGGATGGAAAGAATCTTAAACTCCATGCTCAGCATGGAGCTGACATGGAGCTCGATCTCACAACCCTGAATTATGACCTGAGCTGAAAGCAAGAGTCAGACATTTAACCTATGGAGCCACCCAGGTGTCTTTCAAAGTTTATTTTCTACTACACAGTTAACAGAGTCATAGACTTGTAGCAACAACATCACCTGGGAACTTAGAAATGTACATCAGAGCCCTCCCATACCCACATGCACAAAGGAGCTACTCGATCAGAAATTCTGAGGGTGGGTGAAGCAATCTGTATTTTAATCGTCAGGTGATTCTGATACATACTCTGGTTTGAGAAATTCACTGATCTACCTCAAAACTCAAAGTAAAGTGTAATTACCATATGCATGGAAAGGACTGTAAGAAAGAAAAGATGAGATGTTTTATGAACACATAGGAGGCTCCAAAAATGCCCTGCTGGGAGTAAGAAGGTATCAAGGGAGACTTTGAGGAAGGAGCAACTTTAAAGAACCCATATAAAGAATAAGAAAGAATGTAAAGAATAAGAAAGAATATAAAGAATAAATAAGAGCTAAGCAAGCTGGGTGTATTAGGAAAAAGAAGAATGGGGTATGGTGAGGGACAGAAGACAAGAGAGATCATTAGAAAATTCAGGAGGACCCCACATATAGTAAACCTTAAAGGCTTAGGGGTTGTTTGATCCCTCCCAGACCGAAGGCTTGACCAACCGTGACCAGCTACAGTGCCAAACTGGTTGAGAGGCTTAATCACAAATCTTTTAAGACTAATAATAGTGAAAGTAGAACTGCTGAAATCAGATAAGACTGAAGGGAAAAGCAGATGCCTTGTAAGCTAAGGAGTTTAGATTTATTCTGAAGGAAATGTAGTGCTTCTACAGATATTAATTAGAAACATGGCATGATCAGATTTGTGTTTTATAAAGATGGGTCTGGCTGCAGAATAGAGAATTAATTGGAGGGGTGACACTGGAAGCAAGGAGAGCAGCTAGTAGGCTATTTCAGTAATCTAGCTAAGTTAATTTCCTAATAGAATCAGACTTGTTCTTGCTAAAATAACTTATTTTCAAAAATATACCCTAGATCTTCAGTGTATGTCGATTAAGAATAATGCGGATGGAAAGATTAAAATCTTATCTTTTAAATAAAGGCTTCCAACTTGGGGATCCTGGATAAATATAGGTGTTTATAAAAAGTAAGGGGAAATGAAGTGCATTTTCAGTGTAGTAAGAAGTCCAATAGGAATCATACATTTGTATAAAGGCAAATTAAAAATTTATATTTCTTCCCTTTTGGCTGTAGTTACGTCAACTCAGTATATTCTGGTCCCTAAATGCTGATTAGAAACTCCAGCTTGATCTCACATATCACTGGAGAACAAAAACATGAGAAAAAGCTTTTTGCTTAACTGATAGGGTATGAAAGAAGAAGTGATAAGATTCATGGGAGAAAACTAAATACATGTATCTTGATATTTAAAGATTATAAACCATGACATTATGCATTTGGTATAGCTGGACTCAAGTGAGTTAGGTGACTCCTCAAGTGTTAGACAGAAAACTGACCTGAAATGAAAAGAAATTAAAATTAAGTTGCATGAAAATGCTTCAGTATTTGAGATAAAAATCATCTTTTATTTGTAAGTAATTACACTCAGAGACACTATGAGAGGGAAAGGCATCAGCTTCCATGAAAGCCCTGTGGTCTTGGTATTTGAGTAAGGCCTGAATGCAGTGTTCATGTCACTCAAGCATGGGGAGCCTGCTGAGTTTTAATGCCATTTTGTTTGCATTCGGATTCCATTCCTCTCATCTTCTGAGTGGCAGGTGCTTTTGTAATCTGATTGAGCTGATGACAGTTTGTACTTTTAGTGCTGGACAGTATAAATTCAATTTAGTCACTTCTTTTATGGGAGCAAACTGATACGAAACTAAATAAAAAGTCTAAAACTTTTATGGAAAATAGATGTATCAGATCCAAGGTTCACCTCAAGGCATTAGAAATGTAATGCAGTACTGATTGTACTTACTGTGTTCCTCATTAAATGACTCAATGGACCTTATTTAATGTAATTTGTGTCTAGAAAGTGCTGGTAACACACTTATCTAGTGATTGATTCTCACTGGTCCGCAGCTGTGTGCACTAAGAAACCATAAATGAGTTTAATAGTAGCAAACCAGAACTGCTTTTGGTTGGATGCAAGAACAGTCTAACCACAATGCAGACTACTACAGTTCCATGCACTGTCGCTGACACCAGCACCATCTCTGGAGCAGTAGTTCTGATTGAATTGCAAAGAATCTAGCCACTTGAGATGGTGCAGCCCCTTCATTTGAAATTTGACTATTTCCTTTTTTTTATTTTTTATTTTTTTTTGCCCAGCAGAGGAGATCCCATCCAGAGAGTTAAACTCTTCCCCATGAGAGTTGCAGAACCAGCTCCCAGCCCTGGGCTTTTTTAATGACCCACCCAGTCCTTCCCTAGCCTGCTCTGCTCCTGACTTCACTGAACTCAGTGACCTGACTGAGCTCCTTCCCTCTGCACCCTTCTTCCTCCTTTGGTTGGTTCCCCTCCAGAAGTTAAGCTTACTGTGCCCACCAGAAGTCTCTGCCTCATTTTCATAATATCTTTGGGGAAGGGCAGTTCTCTGGGCACTGCTCATAGGCCCTGCACTATTGAAGTAGTTTTTCTTTTTTATTTGCTCAAATTTCTTTCTTTCTTTCTTTCTTTCTTTCTTTCTTTCTTTCTTTCTTTCTTTCTTTCTTTCTTTCTCTTTCTTTCTTTCTTTCTTTCTTTCTTTCTTTCTTTCTTTCTTTCTTTTCTTTCTTTCTTTCTTTCTTTCTTTCTTTCTTTCTTTCTTTCTTTCTTTCTTTCTTTCTTTCTCTTTTTTATTTTATTATTTTTTTATTGGAGTTCAGTTTGCCAACATATAGCATAATACCCAGTGCTCATCCCATCAAGTGCCCCCCTCAGTGCCCGTTACCCAGTCACCCCATCAGTCTGCCCACCTCTCTCTATTTCTTTCTTCTTTCTTTCTTTCTTTCTTTCTTTCTTTCTTTCTTTCTTTCTTTCTTTCTTCTTTCTTTTCTTTCTTTCTTTCTTTATTTCTTTCTTCCTTCTTTCTCTTCTTTCTTTCTTTCTTTCTTATTTATTTTATTTTATTTTATTATTTTATTATTATTTTATTTATCTCACAGAGAGAGAGCACATGCAGGGGGAGTGGCAGGCAGAGGGAGAAGGAGAAGCAAGCTCCTGCTGAGCAGGGAGACCAATGCAGATCTCCATCCCAGGACTCTGGGATCATGATCTGAGCTGAAGGCAGACACCTAATGACTGAGCCACCCTGGCTCCTCAAATTTGTTTCTCACATTTGCAAGATATCCTTTGCATTACATAGGAGTTTGAGATAACCTGCAAGTCCATATTGATTTAGGATTTTGCATGTGTTAGCTGTAAGTAGTGGGAGACTCAGGCTTTATGATAGAAGAGTATCTTTCTGGTCGGTACTCAGGTCACAAATTTCTGAGGTTTCCATCTGTCTTCTTGCTCACACTTGACTCCCAGATGCTGTCCCATTGATGCGAACACTGCAAAATATTCTTTAGAACTTCTTCAGTTATACTGTTTTCTGAAGGCTTAGTACTTGGACTACTCATCTTATTCAGGTGTAAAAATATCATATATTTTTATAAAGAAAAAAAATGAACCAGTTTCAGTTCTGCATTTGGAAGACATTTAGAATTGTGTTAACTTTTCTCACCTTTAAAGCACTGTATGTCAAAGTGTTCCAGGAGGATTTAACTAGTTGTTCCATTTTATTTTCTATTTTTATTAATGGCTCCCTTTGAGATCAAACATTTCTCCCTCAGATACAAAGACCTCACTTTTAATTTAGAAGCATCTTTTAATTATGATTTATTCTGTTATTGAGAATTAGTTATTAATATTTTGTCTACATATAATTTTGTTGATGCATTTTCTACCTGCTATACAGCAGATTTTGTTCCATAACATGGCAAAATGTTAGAAAGAGGCTGACAGCTTAGGGTACTTATATTTAGCCCTTCCAGATTTCCCTTATGGCTTTACAGATGTGGATTTTAATCCTGCTTTGTATTTTCTCTGAGATTTATTCCCTAGCTGCAAGTTAGATCCCTGGGATAAAAAGCATTCTGGTCTAAAAACATTTCATTATATTTTACTTATGTGCACATGGACATGCACACAAACACACACATATCCTTCTCTACATGGTACCTGTCGTGTTTTTGTTGTTCTTTTTGATAGCTTGGCTCTACATGGTTTGTGTGCTAGAATTATAAATTTATCTGTTAATTGGTATGAAAATGATTAACTGTTTGACCCAGGATACTGGCAGTAATTCTAATTCTATTTTGCTGGAAGAAACAAGTTCGACACATTGTTCAGAAGAGGAAGTCTCTCGGTGATGACTCTGTTAAACATCATCTCAAAAACGGATGGTATTTTATTGTGGCATAGTGCCTGAGCACTCACAAATATTTTACAGAAAATCCATAGAAGATATTTTTCTTCATTTGTCTGAAAAATGGCTACTCTGTCTTTAAGACGTATTTGGACAGCCCTCTATTATATGGGTAAAATACATTCAGCTATCCTAGGGCTGCAAGGCACTGAAGTTAACCATAAAACAGAATAGGACTCCATTCCCTAAGACTCACTTAGACCAAGAATTACTGCATTCTAACACTGCTGTTATCTCATAGGAAAACGGTATGTCATTGAACCTCAGCTGCTAAAAATGACCTTAGAATTCATGGAATTTAATTATGCATGAGATCAACTTAAGTAACATAAAAATCACTTATTAACTACAGCTATTGATAGTGAATATTTATATTAAAATTATTTCTTAGAGGTTATCAGAACAGAAATTACCAACAAGACATAAGAAAGCATACCAACTCCCTAACACCTTACATTCAAAGCAAACCAAACAGATCCTCTCATACTGGTTCACATTTTCTTCCTGCCTTGCCTTTTTAAAAATACAGCTTTCCTGCTACTATCTTCACATTTTCCAGCTCTACCTTGCCCCCCCCCCCAGTCTGAATTCCTACTTGAGAATTTGTTCTACTTCATATTCTTCTTCTTCTTTTTTTTTTTTTTGCAAGTCTTAACTCACCTATTATACCATAGCACCTTTGAAGGAAGGATTTGCATCTGATGATTCATCTCTGAGAATCCTTTCCTTTCTCTTCCTCTGCCTACGCACACACAGCACAGTGCTCTATAGTTGTTATCTGCTCACTAAATACTGGTAGAATGAATGAATTCAAAATAAATATTTAAAAGTTTCTCAAGGGAAAATGCAAATTACCCAACAAATTATAGCTATTGTGGCCAGAGCCATTGAAGAACCAAAATTTAATTTTATTTAAATTGAAATAGCCATATTTGACTAGTGGCTTCCGTGTTGAAAGAACAGCTCTGAAACTGAGAGCAACTGTTGAAATTCACACTGTTTACAACACTTCATTTGGGCCAGGACCTGGCTGTACTAGGATGAGATCCCCTGGATTGTGCAAGTGTAGGGCTGACTCTTCATTTCGTACTCAGGCTTTTCTCACCTTTGTGCCAGACATGCATTTCAGGGGCTATTAACAAGAGTTTCTTACCATTGACACATTGCCTTATATTGTTGAATCTCCATTAAGCCACAGATGGCACTAGGGCATCATTACTTGAAACTCTGATTGCTTGAAACTCATTATTTGAGAAGAATACCATGTATAAAATGGTTATTGTTCACTGATCTAAGAAATGTCCTTTACTGTTCTAGGAATCAAGACGTGTTTGCTTTTACTTTACTCCTGTCCCTTGGTAGCTTCTTCACTATCAGATCCTCCTTATATAATCAAATCAAATGTAGTCTCTTCTGTGAACTGATACTTGGTGCTTTGTGTATTTACTTCTCCTGATAAAATTACATTTGAACAGTGGGTAAGCCATGTTACCTGAACAAGTTATTTAACTTTCCTAAGCCTCAATTCCTCTTCCAACACCTCCCCTCAAAACATAGTGATGCTAGCAACTAATTCAGATTATTTTCTTTAAAACTCTTTAATGAGTGCTTGCTGTATACATGGTATTTGCATTCAATGCAGATCATTCTTACAGCAGGGGAGATTTGGCTTTTTTTATACAAAATAGCTCTAGGTCAGTAATTACACAAGCAGTTGTGATAAGTGTCTGTCATGATTACAAAGTTCCTGTTTTAGAATCTGAAACAGGGCAGGCTGGGTGGTTCAGCGGTTTAGTGCCACCTTCAACCCAGGACCTGATCCTGGAGACCTGGGATCGAGTCCCATGTCCGGCTCCCTTCATGGAGCCTGCTTCTCCCTCTGCTTGTGTCTCTGCCTCTCTCTCTCTCTGTGTCTCTCATGAATAAATGAATAAAATCTTAAAAAAAAAAGAATCTGAAACAACAGGCATTTGATAAACAGTACTTTTTAATATTATTCTTTCTATTATTATTAAGCCTGAGAGTCCAGAGAGTGTTTTAGTATAATATTACTGTGCTAAACAACTATAGATTTATTTCACTGTAGTTTGTTAATTAAAAGCAAACAAACAAAAACAAAACCAGAATCCTCCATTTACCATTAGAATCATCTCTTTCATGGAGCTCTTGGGTGACTCAGTGGTTGAGCATCTGGCTTTGGCTCAGGGCATGATCCTGGGGTCCTGGGATGAGTCCTGCATCAAGCTCACTGCAGGGAGCCTACTTCTCCTTCTGACTATATCTCTGTGACTCTCATGAATACATAAGTAAAATATTAAAAAGAATCATCTCCTTCATGAAACATGATTTGCTCAAATATACTTTACAAGGCCCGATCAGAGCTACAAATGAAGAAAAAACGAGTTTTGTCTAATCACCGCAAGTGATAAAGTTGCACACCATTGTGTTTTTACATCCACAAGTAAATTACATAAATAGACTGTGTGGGTTAAAGGATTGGTAACCAAAGAAAAGTTAAATTTTGAATGTTGGTGTCCACCAGCTGAATGGTAGGGTATTGCCTTTTTATTTCATTTTAATGTTGGTAGTTTCAAACTGCAATAATTTGAGGTGAGGTTAATTTGGAGATTTTTCTCCCTTGACAGAAATAATGACTTCGCTGAACCCTTTCTTTTCTTTACTTGCTTATTGCAATCCTGCATAACAGCCACATTTACAACTAAATTGGTAATTGACTATTTGGATCACTGTTCCCTATGCAACACTAAATCCGTAAGTAATGATTCAGGCATTAATAAGAAGCCATATAATTTAAAAATGCACCACCAATTTTATGTTTACCCAATGAATTGATAAATCCAGAAGGAAATACTAGATGGGTGCTATCAGCTGTAAAATTAAAGATAGGATATGAAAAAAGTGTAGTATCCTTTTGGTTATTTGCAGATGAATTATCTAGTTTGAAAGATTCTTAGATTTCCCTATTCTATTTTTTGCTAATGAAAATTTCACTGATTTATTATTTCACTAATGGGTGGATAAACAATGAAGAAAAGTGACCCTCAGATCAGTCAACTTGGATGCCTAAAAGGGGAGATAAAGGGGAGAATCAAAGGGATATGGGAAGGATCCCTGGGTGGCACAGCGGTTTGGCGCCTGCCTTTGGCCCAGGGCGCGATCCTGGAGACCCGGGATCGAATCCCACGTCGGGCTCCCGGTGCATGGAGCCTGCTTCTCCCTCTGCCTGTGTCTCTGCCTCTCTCTCTGTGTGTGACTATCATAAATAAATAAAAATTAAAAAAAAAACAAAGGGATATGGGAATCTTGGGGTGGAGGCTTTTGGGTTTTCTATGTAGAGTATCATGTCATCGGCGAAGAGGGAGAATTTGACTTCTTCTTTGCCAATTTGAATGCCTTTAATGTCTTTTTGTTGTCTGATTGCTGAGGCTAGGACTTCCAGTACTATGTTGAATAGCAGTGGTGAGAGTGGACATCCCTGTCTCGTTCCTGATCTTAGGGGAAAGGCTCCCAGTGCTTCCCCATTGAGAATGATATTTGCTGTGGGCTTTTTGTAGATGGCTTTTAAGATGTTGAGGAATGTTCCCTCTATCCCTACACTCTGAAGAGTTTTGATCAGGAATGGATGCTGTATTTTGTCAAATGCTTTCTCTGCATCTAATGAGAGGATCATATGGTTCTTGGTTTTTCTCTTGCTGAATCACATTGACGGGCACTGAGGGGGGCACTTGACGGGATGAGCACTGGGTGTTATTCTGTATGTTGGCAAATTTAACATTTCACCAATAAAAAATAAATTTATTATAAAAAAAGGGATATGGGAGCTGTCTGTTCTTTCCCTCTTAACATAACGCTGTTTTATAAAGAAAAATGAGAGTTGGAATCTCTGGTTAGTCAGAGATCCTCAGTGTTGACTGCATACTCTCCCTGTGGTTTTCAGGATGATAAGAAATAATAGACAACATTTGTTTCTTATGGACTCATTGATTTTACCGAATATCATTGTTGAGTCTTTCTATGCCATTATCGTTGGTGTGTTCTGGCACTGCTGTAGAGCTAACACTTGGCATTTCTATAAACTTAATATTTATTTAGTGCTTTCATTAACTACTCTCATCTCCTTCTATGCACAAATGGGGGAAAAAAAACAGTAGGAGATGGAAGTCAACTGATATCCAGTCTTTTTACTGACCCCATTTAGTATGGCCATTAAACATTGAGAAATAATCAACTTTAGACAAACAACACCCTAATGATTGTCTGTTTTTGCTAAGTATGACATAAATTTTGGAAACTTGAATTACCCTCAAGCAATTTAATACATGACATATAATCAATAAATTCCTTATAAGGAAATGTAGGCATTTAGGCTTACAGATAAAGTTTGCTTACTTGCATTAAGCCTAGAGAAAAAATAGCATTTAAAATCTTTAAGGCTCCTTTCAATTCTACCACTCTGATTATGAGCAGTCTGGCAGTTACATTATATCATGACAGTATCTGCAGGTACCTCAGTGCTAATTCTCAAATTACCTGAACCTGCATCTTGACTTTCAGTCTACTTTCGACAAAACAGGAATTTGGTGTTCATTCTAATATCTAAACTGACATCTTGTCATCTTTTAATTTATAGATATCAGTTTACAAGGCAGCACTCCAAAGACTACTTACAGCTTCCTAGCTTTTGGTGCCTAGTAAGAGTTTTTCACCTAAGTAGCATAAGAAATCTAAAAATTTTTTGAAACCCACTGATAGAAGTTTAAAAAAACAAATACCAGTCTTCATTTAAATGTGAATCTTCACTAATCAGTAACCTTTTAATTTGGAAGGATTATCAAGCAGGAAATGTATATAATAGATGCTTAGGTCAAGTGAAATATATGCACTACTCATCAGTCTTGTCATCAACATGGCACCTTTTTAAGTTCTAAGTTGAATAAATATATCCAACTCATCTCAAAACTTTTTGATGCTCTGAAGCTTATTAGTAGTTCTTAGGTAGCTAGTCTGTTATGGATAAGACATCTTATAGAAAGTTTTAATGTGATGTTATTAAATTATAGGCCTTACATTTTTGTTTGATGCCCCTAATCTTATTTCCATGGGCGATTATTGGATTCTCAGGATTAACTTGTGGTTTTGCTACAGCTATATTTAAAAGAAGAGTCCTTAATAATGGTAATGTGTCATATTAGTGGGTTTTATCTTACTTACACTTGTTCTCCATGTAATAATAACCTCCTTTCTTTTAGAGCCCAGATTACTTTTTATTTTTTTAGAGGTTTCTTTTCTTTTCTTTTCTTTTCTTTTTTTTTTGAGAGGGAGAGAGAGGATGAGTGGGGAAGGGGGTAGAGAGAGAGGAAAGCAGACTCCCTGCTGAGTAGGGAGCCCTACAATTCAGGGCCAATCCCAGGACCCTGAGATCGTGACTTGAGCTGAGGGCAGATGCTTAACCAACTGAGCCACCTAGGCAACCCCAGATTACTTTTAAAATTCTAATTTTGAAGGGTGCCTGGGTAGCTCCGTGGTTGAGCATCTGCCTTTGGCTCAGGTCATGATCCCAGGGTCCTTGAATCGAGTCCCATATCGGGCTTCCCACAGGGAGAAGCAGCGGCTTGCTTCTTCCTCTGCCTATGTCTCTGTCTCTCTCTCTCTCTCTCTCTGTGTTTCTCATGAATAAATAAATAAAATCTTAAAAAAAATAAATTCTTGTTTTGAAAAATGTCCTAAGGAAAATCTTAAAAAAATAAATTCTTGTTTTGAAAAATGTCCTAAGGAAAAAGTGTAAACACTTATGCTTTAAAAAATAATACTGAAATGAACACTTAAGTACTAATAACCAAGATTTAGAAAGGCAACATCTGGTTCCTCAGAAATAACCAGTTTAATGAACCTTATGCTAGTGATCCTTTTGCTTTTCATTATAGTTTTACCATGTATAAACATTTATTTAAAGTACTTACTATTTAATTTTATTTGTTTTTAAATTGATATAAGTGGAATCATACTGAATGTGTTCTTCTGTGTCATGATCTTTTTGTCCTAAGCATTATGTGTTTGAGATTCATATGTGGTGCTATATGTAATAGTTTGTTTTAGGTTGAGTCCTCTGGACACAAGATTTTGAGGTGGAGAATTACAAGCACAAGTTTCACTTTAGAGTGTTTTAAAGCAGTGCTGTCTAATAGAACTTAATGTAAATAAAGTGGAGAGTTGGGTTATTTTCAGTTTGGGGAAGTGTGAATATTGTAAACAATATTTCTGTATGCATTTCTGTATATGTCTCCTGGTGAATGAATGGAACAGTGTCTCCAGGATATATCCAATAAGCAGAATTACTGGGAGTTAGAAAATGTGTATAGCTGACTTCACAAAATAATGTCAATCCATGTTCTAAAATGCTTATATAGTTTACAGATTACAACTCTTCTTCAATATCTCAGTTGTGTCAACTGAGAGGCTTACTCAGAATATTCAACCATTCATCGGACAAACTTGGGCTTTTTAATATCATCCTCTTTCTCACTCCGGGTAAAGTGTTAAAATAACTTTTACCCTGCAGCGGTTAGCAGGATTCTAAAACAGCTCTCAGTGAGTCATGCTTCTATATAATGCTTTTCCCTAAAGTGTGGGGAGAACCTCTGACTTACTTCTAGTAAACAGAATATGACAAAACAAAACAAAACCAAAAACAAACGTTTAAACCCATGATTAGATTAGATTACATGGTAAAGACAAAGGACTTTTACAGATTAATTAAGGTCCCTAATCAGTTTGACTATGAATTAATGAAAAGAGAGATTAAACTGAGTAGTATTGACTTAATCCGGTGACTGTTTAAGAGGAAACTTGAACCTTTATTGAGGTCAGAGATACTGTCCTATTTGTCTTGAAATAATCAAGTTTCTCTGGGTTCTATAGGCACAAATAAATTAATTCTTCCAACAATCACATAGACTTGCCATCCCTGGCTAGCACCTTGATTACAGCCTGGTGGGACATGGAGCAGAGTGCCCAATAATGCCAAGCCTGGATGCCGGACCCATAGAAGCTGTGAGACAATAAATGTCTATATAAAACTACTAAAAATGTGGTAATTTTCAGAAAGCAACAGAAAATAAATACACCTGCTTAGCAGCAAAGTTTCTGTTTATTTCTATTACAGCATCTTATTTCCTCCATCTATTTCATTTTCTTGGGTCTTTTCCTATTTGGAGTGAGAGACTTTATTATTTCTATATTTAGGAGAATTTTTAATCCATTGAAAAAAGAGACACTGAGGGCAACTGGGTGGCTCAGTGGTTAGTTAAGCATCTGCCTACTTGGGATGACTTATCTCTGCTCCATGTAGCATTAACCAAAGTGGCTCAGGGTTGGGGTGCCCACTTCCAAGATGGCTCACACACATGACTAGAAAGTTGGTAACAATTGTCATCTGAAAGCTTAATTGAAGGTGATATCTTCGAAGCTGAGTTTAGGTCCATGTGGGCCTCTCCAAGGATTCATTATATTTGTCTCAAGTGCAAATTGTACTCACTCCCAACACCTTACAAAATTCTTGTCCTATTACAGTTTCAGGCTCATACTTGAGGTTCAGGATCACTCTAAATCATGTCCAGATGGAGATGAAGCTCCATGGGTCCCATTTCTGAAATATGATTCCTCTTGATCTAAATATCTGGAAACTACAGAGTCAAATTGTTAGCTCCTCCCACATAACCAATATATAGTGGTGAGATAGAAATATTATAATTGAAACAGATGATTCTATTCAAAAATAGGAGACACACGATAGTCACTTGTCCATAAAAATTCTAAAATCTAGCTGGGAACATGTTGTCAGTTCTTAATTGCAGCTGAGTCCTGCTCTCTAGGAATTATTTTCTGTGACTCATGGCTCCATTTGCTGGGCTTTTAGCCTTGCCCTTAGGTCATTTACCCTGTTCCATAAGAAACAGCTCCTTGTTACAACTGAGTAGCCTTCTAGTCGGCTTCCTGCCCATAGAAGTTTGGAGAGTCAAGGTCATCTTTTCATTTTATACTGACTTAATTCCTTTCTGTCCAAACTGATATAATTTATTTTGAGTATCTGCAGGCATTCCGTTAGACAAAAACAGTACTCATGTTTCTTACTGAGACAGACTTCTTTACCGTGGATGGAAAATCATAGGATATAGGACAATGCACTTAAGGTTCTTAGAAGTCTATCTAGTTGAAAGGTACTGCAAGGCAGAAGAAACTATGAGATTATTAAGAGCTTTCTTTTTTTTTTTCTAGCAGAAAAATTCAAAGAGGAACTTCTTAAGATTCTTAGGAACTCTATTAGGTATATTTTAAATATTCAGAAAGCTCATAAAGAAAACCTGCTCTGGACCTAGAGATCTTGCGTGATCTTAGAGTCATACCAGTAAAGCACTCTGGATTTGATAAGTTCCCTGAAGCGATTTCCCACATTTAAAGCCTTACCTCCTGAAAAAACTAAGGATGAGAAAGCTTTACTTTTGAACCCAGGAAGTCCTAGTTTCTCTATATTTCCTATAAATTTTGCTCGGAAAATGTGTGTGTGTGTGTGTGTGTGTGTGTGTGTGTGTTTAGCTCCCTTCTCTCTCCACCTATATCTTATTCTATCCACATGGCTATAAGAAATTACTTGCCATTTCATTATGCTGCTAAATCCACCAGCTCACATTATATTTTCTACTTTCTGTATTTATTGTAGGTGACAAGGTTGACAAATTTTCCCCACTAAATATCAAGAGTCATCTTTTACCTGACCTAAAATAATGATTTCTTCACTTTCTTCACTATCCTTCAAGTTCTCACTGACAAGTCCTCTGATTTCATTAATTACCTTCTTGAAACCCTTCTAGCTTTTGCCTGCCACCAGTCAGTCCCATATCATTGCTGCATGTTTTAAGTTTGTATTACATGAATGCCCCACTTCCAGTAACAAATTCTGTTCTAATTGTCTATTGTTGAATTTTAACCTACCTCAAAACTTAATGGTTTAAGATAGAAACGATAGCTTACTTTGCTCACATATATGCAATTTGAGCAGGGTTGAGTGGTGAAGTCTCATTTCTGCTCTATGTGGCTTTAGCTGATGTGGTTTGACCAGAGTTGGAAGGTCTGCTTCTGACATGATTACTCACATGGCTAGCATGTTGTGTTGGCTGTCAGCTGGAACCTTTACCAGATCCTTTGGTTGTTTTTTTTCCCATATGGACCTCTCCACAAGGCTACTTGGGCATTTTCAGTTTAGTGGCTGGATTTTAAGAGCAGATGGTCCAAGAGACAGGAATTGGAAATTGCCAATTTCTTAACTCCTCAGCCTGAAAACTGACGTAGGTCACTTCTGTCATATTCTGTTGGTCAGAGTCACCCATATTCAAGGGAAGGAAATATAAACACACCTTTTAATGGAAAGATTATCAAAGAATTTAAAGTCATACTTAATTTTCCACAGTAATGTAGCTGTTTACTCAAGGAAAAGGAAAACGGATTTGGGAAACAGCTATCCAGTTTCTGACATATTTATTCCAGCCATTTAAAATAGTATCTATATAGCACCTGGTTGTCTTTGTTGGTTAAACATCCAGTTCTTGATTTCGACTCAGATCATGATCTGAGGGTGGTGAGATTGAGCTCCATATCTGACTCCATGCTGAGTGTGGAGCCTGCTTAAGATTCATTCATTCTCTCTCTCTCTCTCTCTCTCTCTCTCCCTCTCCCTCTCCCCTCTCTCCCTCTCCCCTCTACTCTTTGCACTCTAAAAATTTATAAAAGGGATGCTTGGGTAGCTCAGTCAGTTAAGCATCTAATTTAGGTCATCATCTCAGGGTTTGGGGATGGAGCCCTGTCTCAAGCTCCATGCTCAGCAGGGAATCCCTTTGAGAATTCTTCCCCCCCCCCCCCGCCCCACCCCCAACTCAGGCTTGCAGACACATATGCAGTCTCTCAAATCTTTAAAAAAATAATTAAAAATTAAAAAAAATTAAAATTAAACAGTACCCGTATGTTCAGTAGTTATGAAGTTATAGTTACACAAGATGAATTAAGTTCTAGATACCTGCTGTACAGCACAGTGCCTATAGTTAACAATACAGTGTCATTTAAAAATGTATTAAGAGGGTAGATTTCATGGTAAGTGTCTTATAAGTAGGACAAGGGGAGAAAGCAAAGAGACAAATTTGGAGGGTGATGGATAGGTTTATTACCTTGTTTATCCAAGGTATATATCCAAACTTAACAAACTGTATACATTAAGTATATGCAATTTTTATTTATTAATTTATACTTCAATAAAACTAAAAATGGTAACCATGTATTTTTAAATTAAGATCATATCAAGTGCTTAAAACTTATGGGTCATGTTTTCTTCTCTATAAATTTAGTTGCAGGCATATAATCATAGAAAATATATTAAAGAGAAACTCAACATGTGGTCAATTTTTAGGTACAGTGTAGACAAGGGATTTCCTATTTGCCTCTTAACATCTGGGAGTTTATAACATTTGGAGAGATGGGCAGCCTGGGTGGCTCAGTGGTTTAGCGCAGCCTTCAGCCCAAAGCCTGATCCTGGAGACCTGGGATCCAGTCCCATGTCAGGCTCCCTGCGTGGAGCCTGCTTCTCCCTCTGCCTATGTCTCTGCCTCTCTCTCTATCTCTAATAAATAATAAAATAAAATCTTAAAAAAAAATAACATTTGGAGAGATCTGATACTTAGAAAATTTTTCCTTATACTGTACTAAAGTCTTCTGTATTGAAAATTTTACTCATAGGTACTAGTTTCTTCTTGACCACAAGACAAATTTATCTTTTAATCTCTTCTTATAACAAAGCCCATCATGTATTTGAAGTCAGCGATCTTGGTACTCCTGAGTTTGATTTAAGCACTGCTAAATTTTTTTTAAGGTGTAGTATCTTAAATGGAAAATAAATGCCAGTTACACGGTAACCTACTAAATTTTTCATTTTTGTTCTAAGTTTAATTTATATAAAGAGAAAAGGGCAAAATTATTAGTTTAGTCACTGAAATAGTTTTATATTTAAGAAACTTTCTTAAATATAAACTTTCTTAAATATAACTCTCTTGGGATTCTTTTTTTTTTTTAAGATTTTATTTATTTATTCATGAGACACAGAGAGAAAGGGAGAGAGAGAGAGAGAGAGAGAGAGAGAGAGAGAGGGGCAAAAACACAGGCAGAAGGAGAAGCAGGCTCCATGCAGGGAGCTTGATGTGGGACTCAATCCCAGGACTCCAGAATCATGCCCTGGGCCAAAGGCAGGTGCTAAACTGCTGAGCCACCCAGGGATCCCTCTCTTGGGATTCTAATAAGAATTTTATCAATTGGTAGACCATATGCCATATGCCATAAATTTAATTAAAGGCAAGTATTCAATAAGAGGACAGAAACAAATATCCTCTAATTGAAGATATTGTACTTATATACTTGCTAGAATTATCAGAAACAGAGGATTTGGCATATATAATCCTATTTCAGTATTAGAAATCTGAAGTTGAAAAAAATCATTTTCCAAATTGTACAAGTTAATGTTAAGCTGAGAACAAAATGAAGATTTCTGATTCTGTGTTCAATGATTACTTATTCGATTACACCATGCTGTTAAGTAATTTGTATATTTAAATCTACATTCAGAATTATCACAATTTATAGTTATGTATAGATCATTTAACCATGTACAGTCTATTCAGATTCAAGGAACCATTTAGTACTGTGAAAAGCCACTAAGAATGTCCAAACAGTTTGAAATGTCATTTTGGCAATCTAAGTATCAAGATATCTAGGAGTAACTGAAGCTGAAAGGACCCAGTAAAGATTCTTTAAATATTTTTGCTGTAGCAGAAATGAATTATTCTAATATATGCAATTTTTTCTCTCTAACTATATTAGCATATTTTTAATTTTCCATAATTACTCTTATTTAATAATTATTCTTATTTACTTTATTACTCTTATTTTAATAATTATTTATTTATTACTGGTTTAATTTTTATTCGCAATTAGCAATATATATTATTTGAATAGAACAGTAATTTCCTAATGACTGTTAATTTAAAAAATAATGTTTTACAAAGAGATCTAACATAGGAGTTTATTAACACTTGGAAGAGGCATCACATAAATATCCAGAAAAACATTCCATCTCCTCTTAAAATTAAGGAACTGTGTGTAGTTGAAAATTTCTCAGATGAAGGTGAAACAGAAGTCTTTTTAAATTATGACAAAACACAAAATCTAGCAAATCCATGGCTGATATTGGTATCTAGGAAGAACTATATCACTCTTCTTCCTTTAAAAAATATCTATTTTTACCTGACTTAATTATGAGTCAGGACTCATGTTCTGACTCTTCCTATGAATATGAGGATTTCAGGAGAGCAGAGCTGTATGTGTAAGTCCAGATTTCTAAGTCGTATCTCCATTTACCCTGATTTCGTAGGTCTGCAACAGAGGCTCTCAAGTGAAATGTATTTCTCATAAGCAACCTGGGTAATTCTGATGTGCGTGATATATGGGCCAGACTTAGGAAAGCATTGGTCAGTGGCTGCTTTGAGTATAGTTCCAAATTTCACTCCTTAATGTGTAACTTTTAGATTCTCTTTTTTTTTTTTTTTTTTTTTTTTAATTTTTTAAATTTATTTATGATAGTCACAGAGAGAGAGAGAGAGAGAGGCAGAGACACAGGCAGAGGGAGAAGCAGGCTCCATGCACCGGGAGCCCGACGTGGGATTCGATCCCAGGTCTCCAGGATCGTGCCCTGGGCCAAAGGCAGGCGCTAAACCGCTGCGCCACCCAGGGATCCCAACTTTTAGATTCTCAGTGTTGCCATTCACATTGCCTGGAGGCACTTTTGCTATGGATTTAAAAAGTCAATTGTATAACATATCACGGAATCAATATATGAACTCTGCCCCAGCTGTCCCAGAAAGACAAAGATGGCACAGCTTTATTTGCATTGAAAGATTAGAATTTTATGATACATGGTATGGCCAGAATACTAAGGGTTATTCATCAAATGTGTGATCAAAATCCAGTTCATTCATTCCTGACCCCCCTGAATCTCTCCCATTTATATCCAAAGTTAAGTGACTTACTATATGCCAGTAAAATTCAGTGGGACAAGAAGGCATCTCTGACAGTGGCATCAAGAATCATAGTGGAAAAAACTTTTTTTAAAAAGACTTTATTTATTCATTCATGAGAGAGAGAGGCAGAGAGGCAGGCAGAGGGAGAAGCAGGCTCCATGAGGGAGCCCAACATGGGACTCGATCCTGGGTCTCCAGGATCCCACCCTGGGCTGAAGGCAGCGCCAAACCACTGAGTCACCAGGGCTGCCTGAGAAAACTTTTAAAGCAGATAGATCAAAGGTGTTGAACTTGTAAAACAGTCTAAGTAAATGATGAACTGAACTTTGCCAGAGGCAAAAAAGAGCAATAGTAATGGGAAGTGTTGATACCACCTTCAAAAGGATGCCCCATTTATATATAAGGAAACTTAGATCATCAATTAAAATTATTAATGTTTCCACTTAGCAGTGGCTCTCAAACTTTTTAATTAAAGTAAATGTCATAAGCCCTATTAATTAGTAGCTTAATTTGTTTCTTTATGACTTAGGAAACAAAATCCAGCTCTATTTAACTTGAATAATTTTTAACTTGAGGAGAAGGGAGGTAGAGCAAAAGAGGTTCTCTTGAGAGCATGAAATTTTCAAGGTCTGGGTGTTCTGACTTTTAGGACCTTATGTGACTTTGGATGGGCCACTTTAAACCATAGCAGCCATAGTTTTCTCATCAGTAGAATGCATAAATTACAGTAATTGTCTGTAGCCTTTTCAGCACTGTAATGGGATCAGGGAAGAAAGTAAAGATGTATAATGACTTGAGGGGTGGAGTATCTATGTGCTCTTGGCAAAAGTTGAAAGAAGTGAAACAAAAAAGATTTGCATTTACTTATGCCTTTCTGTTTCTCTTCTTCCTTCCTCTGGACCAAACTAAATATTTGTTCCAGCACTTCAACCACTCCTGTCAAACATTTAAATCTCTTTAGCTTTTACTGTACTTTAGTAGCAAATCCAACACCATTTCCTTCACTTCTAAATCCACTCCTGGAGAAAACTCATTATCCAGAGTAGTGACCACTGTAAGCTCAGGGGCCTACTCTCAACAAAGCTTCCAAGCTCTCTGGTCATGTCAATGTGGGTCCAGTTTAGGCTGTCTGTCATTCTTTGTGGGATTTGCTTCAGATCTTTACTACTTACTCCTCTCTCAGGATAGAAACTCGTAGCTATTCTTTTTCACCATCAGCAAGACATCTCCAAGACTCCATTGCGTGACTCAGAAGAACCCATGTTCTTCATTTATTTGAGACCAATTCTCCCATGTGCACTCTGGATCCATTCTCTCCCATTTCAACTGTCTCCCCCATTTATGTCTCTGTTTCATAAAATTGTATTATTTTCTTTATTCATATTTTCCCCAATGTCTTGCCTCTGGCCATATATTCTCCCTCTCTTTGAGTAATCTTATTTACTCCATAATTTCAACTACCACTTATATCCTGGAATTCTTCTAGTTACATCAGCAGTCCAGAATGTTGCTTTGAACTCCAGACTTATCTATGTAATTACCTTCTGGATTGTTCCACTTGATTTCTCTCTCTCTCTTCTTTCTTACCACTTAGGCAATGAGTTCTATCACTTCACTTATTAACCATTGCATAAGTATTTTCATGAGCCTATCAATTTTCCTTATTAACTATTTCATTAGTTTAACTTCAATTAAACTTCCTGCTACTGCCAAATCATTTAAAACAAAAATGTAATTAAGTGGTCTCATGTTTGAAATCCTCTAATGGTCCTCATCAAATATAGTTTAGATGTTAATTCCTTGATGAGATACACAATTTAATAAAGGATTTGACTCCTGCATCTATCTCTGTAGCCTTTTGTTTTCCAAAGCAAGTTCAGAGGAAGATTATTTTGTGGAAAGTTGTGCATGATGGGATACAGGGAATAGGAAGGGAATGGAGGGCTTTGTCAAGTCCAAATACATTTGAGAAACCACTGCTCCTTTTTTTACTCTCAGAGTAGTGGTTTTCAAACTAGTCCCTGAGCTAGTAGCACCAACATTATTAGGTCCTTCATTATATATGCCAATTTTCAGGCCTCACTCTAGACCTGGTCAATCAGGCCCTCTGATAGGGACTGCCAGTGTGCTATCCAGCAAGCCTTCCTAACAATGCTGCTAAACACTAAAATTTGAGAACCACCATCTTAGAGAATCACAGTGTGCATTAGTATATTACTCCAGGAATCTAGAAATAACCTGTTTAACTTTGTTTTAAGCAAACATTCTCTCAATTTGTTTGAGCATGGACTGTGTGTGTGTATGTGTGTGTGTGTGTAAATGATACTAATATCCACTAGAACCAATCATAGAGAAATACACATTGTCAAAAGTTTGTAGGCTCACAATGCTAGTAGTAATTGCCCGGTTATGTATCTGTTGTGTACTTTTGCATTTCAGTATCCCCTTGCTTTACTAAATTCCTTCTTCCAACCTTTCTCTGGCCAACTCTTTAGAGGAAATGTTTCAAAATTATGTACTTATTAAACAAATACATGGAATGCTGCACATTTTATAACAGACTTAGAAATGTTGCTTAAGTCCCATGTTAACATGAAGATGGCATCTGTTATTTTGATACTTATTTTTTCATGTAATGGTTTTCTCTTTATGGAATATCTTCATATTTTCTCATTTGATATTATAAAGGTGTAGTGCATATCTGCTCAGCTTGTCTGTAAAAACTTTTCTGTGTTGAAATATCCTTTATAAACATGACCATTGAAAACTTTCTCTGGCTGATCCTACAGCCCGGCAACTTTTACGCATTCAAAAATTCTCTCCTGTTACACTCTCACAGCTTTTCTAGTCCCTTTCTTCAATAATGTATTAAGGAAATAGTGTTTCGTCACTGTAATTCTAATGACCATAATGAAAATCGATCTGCTAAGTTATAGTTTTATAAACTGAATTCCCATTTGTTCATTGTCATTAATCATTATGTATTAAACTTATAGAGTATAAGCATAAATTATAAGGTATATTTTTATTATGATAAATATTAATTTGTAAGGGTTTCAGTAAATATTAGTGTACTTATGACTAGCTTCCTATATTTCTACTACCATTATCTTAATTTTTCTGACCATAAGATCAAATGCCCTAAGACTTCAAAGATATTAATAAAGTGTTGCTTACAAAAATATTAATCTTTAAGAAATCTGGTATGTGTTTAAATATTCATGATTGTATCCCATCCTTTTAAGTATGCAAGCTATTGAAGTGCACTATTAAATTAGGGAAAACTCGATTTATTATGATGTCATGTGGTATGTAAAAACTTAATGATTCAACATCCAGTTTGGTTTATTCTGGGGCAACATACAGAACTTGATGAAAAATGGTACCATCTACAATCCTCCAATGCCATAAAAAAGAGTAATGAAAGTAGAATTTGTGACAACTAAGGGATTTTGGAATTAATACGTATTCAATTACTTTGTTCTCTCCTTCTTTCCATATTACTTTTTGCAGATGACAATAAGTGACTCTGATGCTAGACATGTCATCTAGAATCATTTGCTTTCATTTAATCTCATTACTTGAAATAAGTTAGACACATAATTTGGCTGTATATATGTCATGATGGTTAATGACAGTTTTAATCAAGTTCAGATACATTTGAGAAACAAATGCTGTGGCCATCAGAACTAATTTTATTTACAACCTTTATAATATACCAGGTTTTCCTGATTTCTAAATACATCATAGAGGAAGGAATCTATTGAACTTAAGATAATAAGTAAATAATCACATTATTGTGGCAATAATAAAATCTTGTTCACCAAAGAAAGATAAATTTAAACTGAAAATGTAACTTGAAAGTAGGCAAAGCTGGATACTTGTAAGCCTGTATTGCTGCCTAATTTTCTTCTTGAAGATCTTCTGATGTGCCTTGATATACCTTAGGAATAAAAAGAGGAAACCTACCAAGAAGTTTCAAGTGGTTCTTCAGGACCACATATACAAGGTTCCTAAGAACCTCTGGAGAGTGGTAATCTGAAATAATTTGTGCCAGCCACTATTTTTGGACTAATTTAGCTCTCCAACACTTAATATCTATTGTATTTTGAACATAAAGGTAAATTAGCACTTGGAAGCACCCTAGGAAAATACATGTCCCTAAAGGTATGTTATAGTCTGTGTATGAAGGTTTCTAATAGTAAGTGGATTCAATATAAGGTTATGTTTTAACTGTAACGCGGTGACGACTCACTCAGATCAGGTTACATGTCTTAGCATTAGAAGATACGTATGCAACCATTCTGCAGAGGGTGGCTGATCTTTGGAGGAGACATCATTGGAAATGGCAATAATTTGGGCCAAATAAAATCTAATCCACCTTTTCTACCAGAAAACCCATGAATTTCCTGAGCCACAAACTGAAGTTTTCAGATATCCTGGACCTATAAGCTTATAAATCATTTGGCAAAAATAATGATGGGAGCCATATGCTTCCTACCTATTTGTATACTTGAATGAAAATTGTTTCTGCCTTTATCTTTTTTTGCCTAATTGTTTATAAAGTAAATGTAAAGGAAGTGCTCTAAGAAGAATACCCACCAAACAAAAGAATTGTATGTATTGAGTATGATGTTGATCTGTGAAACATACAAGATCCTTATTGTACTCTGTTCATCTCAATGTAAACTTAGATTATCCTGGACTATACTCTCAGAGTGAAAGCTGGAGAATTCATGAAACATAATAATCAAGGATTCAAATATGATTTAAATACACACACACAAGAAAGATAGGTAACTTTTAGTTAACTAGATGCATTTGTGGTCTAGGCCATTCTTGGAACATTTATATACTGTAGAATTTAGCGATAGACTTTGTAACCAGGCAGTCTTGAGTTCTGCCCACTTACCATAAATGTGACTGTGGACAAAATATTTAGGCAAGATAAATTATAAACACGCACACACTCATTAGGCAGGCTAAATTATAAACACATACACGCACACACACACACATCTTGTACACACAGAATTCAACCTCCCTCCAAAGGGATAATTTCTACAATAATTCCTAAGATCATCAACTGCAATTAAGAAAGAGCAACTTCCAACTCAAAATCAAAGGATGTAGAAATGAAAGCCGGGCTTGGCCATTGTGACTTTATATTATGGAATGTCATTCAATGAAGAAAGGAAACCTGAATTTAATAGCTTTGGCTCACATGATGTAAGAATGTTTCCATAACCATTTTTCTTTGATCCTTCCATTTCACAGTGACAAACTAAAGTCATACCATTTAATCTTTTCTTTTACATGTTGTGTGACCTTGTGAGCAGAGTAAGAAACATGACATTCCTCGAGATGATCAGGGACCAACCACCAAGAATTTGGATTTTTGGCCCCAACTTATTACACTGATGGTCACTATTATTGATGAGGATAAAACTGCCTACACACCTGTCCTGAATCAGTAAGTACACTGTCTTGGAAATGAATGGATTTTATTCCATTAAAGTTATGAAAACATAAAGTATTTGAAGCATGATTTATCCTCTCATGGTTTATACTTTCATTGGAAAAGTTTGTTTTCCAAAATTAAGTTATGTAAAGCAGCATTTTTCTACTTTCATCAGTAAATATCAATTTAATGGTGTTATGATTTTTTAGTTTAAGCCCCATTGAGTGAGATTGTTTGGGTATAGAGACAAATATTTCCCCAAATTTATTTTTATTTGATGTAGAGTTTCTTCTTTGGTTCCTTTCATAACTATCTCCTGTCTCAAAAAAAAAAAAAAAAAAAAAAAACTCTAAAAAACTATCCCATTGCATTTCCCCTAAAACTAAGAAGAATGTTGAAAGGTTAGTATTGAACATATTTCTTTGTGACTTTGTAATAATAAAGATTTGTCAAGAGAAAACCTGCTTTCAAAATAGTTCTATACCATGTATTTATTACGATATTTAATGGAATGAATCAATTTCTCAAATAACAATGTAAGCCTGTGCCTCCATGCATATAATTTACAATTTATGAGCAGATAGACAAGTGGATGAATTAAAATTCATAGCTATTCTAGAATAACAGATTATAGAAGAGTCTAAAATTATTAATCTATTAAAATGCCACTTGCTAGGAGACCTTGGGCACATTATCTAATTACCCTGGGTCTCGGTTTCCTCCTAGATTTCTAGATAATATCCAAGACCCAGTCCAACTTTAGTGTTGCATGTTTAGGATTTATTTTATGCCCACATGTTGAGGGCTCTACAGCAAACACAAAATAACATCTGAATCTGCCAACCAGGCACTTGCAATGTGATTAATAGAGCATCCTGACATATTGGTAATACCTGAAATGCTCTGGGCAACAGGGATAGCAGATAGACAAACCATGTAGTAAAGTGTGAAGTAGACTCAGACTTACTATAGAAAACTGATTTTATTAATTCTCTATAATGGTCAAGACAGGGTCAAATAGCTTACTTCGAATCCAATTGTAATTTCAATTACAGAAGGAATAAATTTAAGATCCCCAAATTTTCATCCTTGCCTTGCTTCTTAACCATTGATTTTCACCTGCCTCCAGTTCCTAATTGTGGAGAAATTGGTCCTCTTTGGTATGCAACCATGATAGCATCATTAGGTTTATGTTTATACTTTCTTCTCCCTTTCCCTGTTATACTCACCCAATATGCCTGAAGACCAGTGTCTCCGGATGACCATCTATGGAGACTGTGCTGTTTTATTTTTCTTCTGATAGCTTAGGATCATATCTTCTCTTTTACTTTTTTACTATTTTTAAAGGTTTTAAGTATGTATGTAGAGAAAGTGAGAGAAAGCACAAGCAGGGGAAGGGGCAGTGGAAAGGGGAGTGAGAATCTCAGGGAGACTTCTCCCTGAGCTTTGAGCCCCATGTCAGGCTCAGTCCTATGACCCTGAGATCATGACCTGGGCTGAAATCAAGACTCAGATGCTTAACTGACTGAGCCACCCAGCTGCCTTTCTCTTTTAATATATGCAAATTCTCTGTTCATTCTGGTCAGCTTTATGGAACATATATGTTTTCTCTATTTTTTTTTAAATATTTTATTTATTTATTCATGAGAAACACAGAAAGAGTGGCAGAGACACAGGCAGAGGAGGAAACTGGCTTCCTTTGGGAGCGTGATGCAGGACTTGATCCCAGACCCCAGGGTCATTCCCTGAGCCAAAGGCAGACACTCAACCATTGAACCACCTAGGTGTCCCCCTTCATTTTTTTAAAGATTTTATTTATTAGAAAGATAGAGAGATAGTGAGCAGAGGTCGGGGAGAGGAAGAAGCAGGCTCCCTGCTCAGCAGGAAGGGCTTGATCCCAGGACTCTGGGATCATGACCTGAGCTGAAGGCAGACTCTCAACCAACTGAGCCACCCAGGGGCCCCTCTTTCATTCTTTGAACCTTCTTTAAGACAGAAGAGATTCCCTAAAGATAAGGAGATCCATACTTACTTTGTGCCCTTGAGCTGGGTTAGGCCATTTGGTAAATGACTATTGAATGAAAACAAACATCTTAAAAAAGCTAATTAAAAGTTATATGACAAGATTTTATTTTAATCAAAGAAATTCTTTACATTTACCAAATATCAGAAATCCAGGTATAACTAGTAAAAGATACATCATAAAATCATGGAATCAATTAAAGTTTACCAGAATTATTTTTAGTCATATTCTTTGAAACATATACAAAGATTTTATTTGACTTTTTGGAAATACATTAAAAGAAATGGAGAAAATACATTTAGTTATGGCAGAAATAAAATTTAAATTATGAACTAAATTAAGTCTACTAAGTATAAAAAAGAACAGTGAGACAAGGAAAAGAATATGTTTGTTTTGTTTTTTATTTTTGTTTTTAATGCCAGAGTTTAGAGTCTTTTTTTTTTAATATATATATGAAAACCAAACCCTAAAAAAGTCTTGAATGCCTTCCCTGTATTTGGAATCTATGTTTTATGATTGTATTTGCTCAGATTTTGAGGATGTTTTAAAGACTTATTCAAATTTTATGACAATTTATAATAATTATAGAAGGAAGAATTAAGAAGAGGGTTTTGTTATACTAATATATATCCAGGCATATATATTGGTTGAATGAATGAAGAAATTAAAGTAAACCTGTATATGTAATTGACATTTGTTCTTTCTATTCCGACTTCATTTTAAATTGGTGCCCTAGATTATTTAAGCAATATTTATTCATATATTAAAAATTTTACAAAGTAGCTTTCTAGATGCTAATAGAAAATTCACTATTTTATTGAAATTGAAAACCATTAATTAAAGTATTTTCAGATCTTTAGGTGTGGTTCTCTCTCCTTTCTTAACATTTATTGTAGTATAATTGAATACAATAAAACTACAAATTTGAATTATACAATTTGATTAGTTTTGACATACGTATCTAGCTGCAAAACCCTCACCACAATCAAGATAATGAAGTTATTTATCACCCTAGTAAGTTTCCATGTGCCTTTTGTAACCTACCGCAGGCAACCATTGCTCTGCCTTCTTAATACTGTGAATTAGTTTAGAAATTTTACCCCTTTGTAAAAGAGTCATATGTACATTTTTTTTGTCGGACTTCTTTCACTCATTACCACTATTCTGAGATTCAAACAGGTTGTTGTGCATAGCAATACTTTGTCTCTTTTTATTTCTGAGTAATATTCCACTGTAAGATATACCCCAAAGTGTCCATCCATTTGTCTTTTAGGATTAGGGTTAGGGTCACAATTTGTTATTGTTTTTCTAAATTAGGTTTTTTGTGAATATTTGTTTATAAGTTTCTGCATAGACATATTCTTTCCTTTGGGTCATGTGGTAGGTACATGATTAGTATTTCTTAAAATTGCCAAACTACTTTCCGAAGTGGTTGTGCATTGCCAAAACTTAGTATGGTTAGAATTTTAATTTTAGCCATTCAAATAGGTATGAATAGTGGCATCTCAGTGTGGTTTTAATTTGCATTTTCCTAAATGCTGATATCAACCATCATTTCATGTGCTTAATTACAATCTATGTATCTTTGATGAAGTATCACAGATACTCTTTAAAATCTTTCTGCCATTTCCAAGTTGGGATGTTTATCTTTTTATTAGTGAGCTATAATGGCTCTTTATATATACTAAATAAGTGTCCATTGTCAGATATAAATGTTGCAATATTTTCTCCTAGGTTGTGACTCTCCATTTTTTACTAGTATCTTTTGAAGAACTTTTTTAAAAAAAATGATGGAGTAGTCTAATTCTTTGATTTATAATTTGAGCTTTTTGTATCCTATTTAAGAAATCTTTTTAACAATCATAAGTCAACTTTTAATAACTTTTTTCTTCTAGATGTCCTATATGGAAGTCTATGATTCATTTCAAGTTATTCTTTGTGTGTAGTATGATATAGAGTTTAAGATTCTTTTTTGTTTTTAAGATTTTATTTATTTATTCATGAGAGACACAGAGAGAGGCAGAGACACAGGCAGAGGGAGAAAGGCTTCATGCAGGGAGGGACTAGATCCCGGGACTCCAGGATCACGCCTTGAGCCAAAGACAGATGCTTACCTGCTGAGCCACCCAGGCATCCCTAGAGTTTAAGATTCTTTGGGATTTTCTTTTGTGTGCTTATCTTTCCAGCTCCACTTGTTAGAAAAATTATTCTTTCTCCATTGAATTAATTTGGGAACTTTGTCAAAAAATCAATTAACTATACTTATTAGAGTCTAGTTCTGTACTCTGTTTCATTGCTTTATTGATCTGTATATCTCTCAGTTTAGGGATGATGAACTTTTTCAGCTTTTGTTTATCTGGGAAACTCTATCTCTTTCAATTCTGAAGGACAGTTTTGCCAACTAGAGTACTCTTGGTTGGCAGTTACATATTTTTTTTTCCTTTCAGCATTTTGGATATATCATCTCACTCCCTTCTAGGCCACAGAGTTTCCTCTGAAAATCCACAGTAGTCTTATGGGGGTACCCCTGTGTGTAACAAGTTATTTTCTCTTCCGTCTGTTAAGATTCTCTTTAATTTTTTCTCTTTCTTGAAGTTCTCACTTTGTCATGTGTTGATCTCTTGACCTCAGTGAGCATCTTTACAACCATTATTTTGAATTCTCTGTTGGGTAAATCTCTTACCTCCATTTCATTAAAATCAGTTTCTGGCGATTTAACTTATTTTTTGTGTGCTTGTTTATTACATATTCCCCTGTTTCTTCATTTTCCTTTGCTCTCTGTGTTGGTTTCTACACATTTGATAAAACAGCCACCTCTCTCAGTCTTGACAGACTGGTTTCATCAGTCATGCCAACTTGAGCTCCAGGTTGTCTTTCAAACATTTATGATTGTCCAAGCCACCAGCTTTGTCTTTGTGTCTCCCGTAGTTGAGAGTTTGTTAAGATTTGGCAATATCCCAAAAGAAGGGTGGGGATAGCAGTCAGCACCTAGATACAGGCTAATGAGAAGCCAGTCCCTTAGGCAATCACTGAGAAAATATGCAGTTAAGCCCCTTCTTAGGGAGAAACTGGAAAATGGACGTTTTTGCCCATTTCCTCTGCACTGAGCCCTGGTGTATAGCCATGGATTTGGGGGAGGCAGGGGGAGTTCCTGCACCTGTTAAAAAGCTGGTGCTTTATTTGTTATCGTCTTGTGGGACTCATGAATGCAAAACCAATTGGCTATCAGATGTAGATTATCTGGGGACCCATCCCTGGGTAACAGCCATAAATTGGGACACCAAATATGCAGTAAACTCCTTTCAGGGAAATACTGGCAATTTGTTTTTGTTTTTGAAGCAATCCAGAGGGATAACATGGGAGAAGTGCCCACCAGTTCCACCAAGCTTTGGGAAAGATCTCAGCCAGCTCCTGGATGCATGCTAAATTAACAGCCAGACCCTCAGGCTCATAAAGTATACAGTCAAACCCTTTCCAGAAGACTGAGAGATGGGCATTTTTGCCTTTTCTTTTGGGCTGAGCCTTGAAAGGATAGCCATAGGGAGTGCTCACAAGCCCTTTAACAACTGCTTCTTTATTTGCTATAATCCTGTGAGTCTTGAGGATTCAAGCCCCCAATTGGCTTTCAGAGCTAGGTGTTTTGAGGACTCATCCCTCAGGTGGGAGTCTTAAAAGTTGGAGAACTAGGTGTACAGTCCAAACTCTTTGCTCCTCAGAGAGAAGATGGCAGTTGGGGGTTTCCTCTTGATTGTATGGTGTTGTGTCATGAGTGGAGTTTATGACAAGACCATGTCACAGTCTTTCCTACCCATTTTGATATGGCTCTTATCTCATTCACCGGATGTGTAGGAGTCACTAAGATACTTTCCAGGTTTCTCTCAGAGGAAATTGCTCCATGTATAGTTGTACACTCAGTCATCCATGGGTAAAGGGAAGTTCAGGATCTTCCTCTGTTGCCATCTTGGCCCTCTCAAACATACTTGTTCTCAACTGAGCATCAGAGTTTGTGTTTTTCAGAGAATTTTTACATTTAATCTAAGCAGTCAAATTTACAATCGTATATTGCTCATGACATTTCCTTATTATCTTTTTAATGTCTACAAAACCAAAAGTCATTTCCCCCCTCATTCTTAATATTGCTATTTTGTATCTTTTCTCTTTTTTACTGGCTAGTCAGTTATGAATTTTAATTAGTCTCTGAAAAAAAGATTTTGGTTTTATTAAATTCCTATATTGTTTTTAGTTTCAAAGTAAATTTGTTTCTTTATTATATTCTTTCTTTTGTGAGGGAGATAACTGGTAAGTAGCTACAGCAGTGATCCAGTGAAGAGATATGAGGGCCCTGTATAAAATGATGGAAAGGTAGGATCAGATTTGAGAAATATTAAGGAAATTAGGTATCTTTTGGACTAATTGCATCGAGTGGAGTGTTAAGAAAGAATGCAGAGACTATGAAGATGATGTATTTATGGGGGCACCATTAATTGAGTTAATAAACTCAGATGAAAGTATCTATTTAAGGAAGTACATAGTGAATTATATTTGGGTATGTGGAGATTTGGCTATCTGTCATTTCCATGAATTAAAAGAATTAGGCAGCTGTGTACTTAGATGTGAAAATCCTTTAGATTGGCATCCAGTAAATGTACAATGTGTGTGTGGAGGGATTTACTATATGTATTGAAAAGTAAGGAATATTATTTATTTTTAATTATTCATAAAATTTTACTCCCAATTTATTTAAAGTATTGTGACTTTACACGTCATTTTGTTTTTATAATGCTCACCAAAATATAAGCCAAAATATGTTTCCTCTATTCTGTGATCCTATGTGTTATTTTCTTTTCTGTGATTTTTTTAGCTTCCTTCAAAAGCATACATATATTGAAGGTTGAGGTTTTTTTCTATATTAAGAGTATATATCAGGACCTAATGTGTTGAGTAGAAAATGGACTGGTTTACAAAGATCTATTTGATATGCAAGGATAAAGGATGCTGCTTTTATTTTCCCAAGGCTGTGGGATGAACTAGAACATTATTTGCGAATTATTATTATTTTTAAAATTTTTATTTATTTATGATAGTCAGAGAGAGAGAGAGAGAGAGAGACATAGGCAGAGGGAGAAGCAGGCTCCATGCACCGGGAGCCCGATGTAGGATTCGATCCCAGGTCTCCAGGATCGCACCCTGGGCCAAAGGCAGGCACCAAACCGCTGTGCCACCCAGGGATCCCTATTTTCAAATTATTTTAAAAATTGAATATTTGCTGTAATATATTTATCATAAATATTTATTTTTAAGCTACTTTAAACAAGGACTTGCATCTTGTTCTTTCTGTTTTGGAGTTAATGCTGTTCAAAATATTAAAGCTGTTGATTTATTTGTTTGCACTGTGGCTTCCATTTACAGTAACATGGATGAACCTTGTGGGTATTAGGTTAAGTGAAAAAAGGCAGACTATGAAAAGCAAATACCATTGATTCCACTCATAAGTAGAATCTTAGAAAGAATAAACAAAAAGCAGAATCAGACTTATAAATACAAAGGAAAAAAACTGATTTTGCTAGAGAGGAGGAGGATAAGGGAAATAGGCAAAATGGCTGAAGAGAGTGAGAATTACAAGCTTCTAGTATCAGAATGAATAAGTCGTGAGAATGAAAGGCACAGCACAGAGAATATAGTCAATATTTTAATAGCATTGTGTGGTGACAGATGGTAGCTACACTTGTGGTGAACATAGCGTAACATATAGAGATATTGAATCACTGTGTTGTACACCTGAAACTAATGTGTCAACTATATTCAAAAAAATTTTAATAATTTTAAAAGGTCTTCCAAAAATGTTCATCATTCTAAAAAGTAGAGAGGCTATATAATGCAGCCTTATATCCATCACTCACTTTGAAAAATTACTAAGATTTTGTCATATTTTCTTCACATATACCTTGAGCTTTTTTTTGTTTGCTTAGTTATTGTCAGCATCAATATCTCAGATATTACATTATTTCATCTCTCATACTGCAGTATTCATCTCTACAATTGATGGCTATTTTCTTGCATATCACAATGTCATTATCACAACTAGAAACATTACCAGTGTTGTCATGGCATTGTGTACTCTGTTCCACAATTAAATACTATTTTTTTAAATGCCTTCTTACATTTGTTTTAATCAGGTCCAAATAAGGCTCACAGACTATATTTGGTAATTATGTAGCATAACTCTTTTATTCTAGTTCAGCTCTCTTTTCTTTTATCCATGCCACTGACTTTTTTTTTTTTTAAGATTTTTTATTTATTTATTAGAGACACAGAAAGAGAGAGAGAGGCAGAGACACAGGCTGAGGGAGAAGCAGTCTCCATGCAGGGAGCCTAATGCGGGACTCGATCCCAGGACTCCAGGATCACACCTTGGGCTGAAGGCTGCGCTAAACCGCTGAGCCACCCAGGCATCCTGTCACTGACTTCTTATAGAAGCCATGTTCATTGTCCTTTAAAATGGTGCACTTTCTGAATTTTTTTGCTTCTTTGTTATATTTAACTTGTTCCTCAATTTATGATACTCCCCATATTTGAACATGAGCTCCAAAAGCTCTTTCAGGTTCCTTTTATTTATCTTTTTCAAGATATCAAATAGGTGGCTCTGTGTACTTCATGCTCCATCAAGTCAAGGATCACATTAAGTCTGGTTGTTGCCTCTGTGGTGATGTGATGCTAAGATTAGGCAGTGCTGGCAACCTCATCCCTCCACTCCAAAGTTCTGTATTCATTTCTCCTCTAATACTTTTATGTATTTATAATAATTTCAAAATCAGTTATTCCATTAAGGACTACAAAATTGTGGTTTTATATTACTCCTTCAATATTTATTAGTTAGATTTTTTCTGTAAAGAAGAACTTCCCTTTATCGACTAGGGCTACTTACTCGATTATCCTGAAATAGAATAAGGACAGAAAACATAGGTTATTTTTTAATTTTTTTCTTTTAGCTTGAAGATTTTTATTCCATTTTTTATTTCTTGTTCTATTTACTTTTATTACTTTTCATTAACATTCTCATTTACATTTAACAAATACATATTAAATACTCAATATATGTCAGGCACTAGGTAGAGTTGGAGCCCTGAAGATTTAATTGGAAAAGAGATATGTGCAAAATTAAACACTGGTCTTCATTGGTTAATCATTGTGCCTGCCACATCACAAGTCATTCTGGAATTAAATTCTTCCCTGCATAGCCCCTTGTTGAAATAACCTAATGAGAAAAACTTGGTTTGTTTTCTGGAGCTAGGCTAAGAAATTCAGAGAATGAGTTGACAAGGAGAATAGACATTGAAAGGTTACAGTTTGGGGAATAAGTGTAGTAAGTGATCTAAAATTAGGAATAAATCTAAATGACATATAAACAGACGACAGGAGATAAACAACATGTAAGGGGAATAAGGCAATTGTCAGTGAAAGAGGAAAAAGGATACTTGGAAAGAAAAGCAGCAATTATAAGAGTAACAGAGTCATGGTATTGGTGGATTTCTTGAGTGAGGATCTCATCTTTGGTCATGTACTGCACTCCTCTGACTGCCTTCAACTCTGAAGGAGATTCTTGTCCATGGTTCTATGAGGACTGACTCTACTAGTCATTGTTCTGTTAAACTGAGTTCACCTTTCCTTGGGTTTCAATAAATATGGCAATGCAGTTTATCTTATTTCTCTTTTATGCAAATTATGATTACAAAAATTACCTGTTAATTATTTCCAGTTAACTTGAGTCTCTGATTCTTATAACCAAAGTAGCATAACATGGAATGACACATGTATTCCACTGTAGGCACAGTTAGGTTGCTGCTGAAGTGTAAAGCAATGCTTCAATTTGAATTGTCAGAAAATGAGCGAACAATTTATTTCCTATAAGGAATTTATTTCCTATAAGGAATCAGCTCTGCAAAGCTGGGGTTTACAGTGTGGAGAATATATATAAGAAAATCCAAAAATCTGAGCTAAAAGTATCTGACTAAAGGTACAAAAGAAAAGAAGCTATTTTGAAAGTTTTTATTCATGCTAATTACAGTCAGTTTGAATTTTAAAACAGATCAGGTGTTGCTCTGCAAATTCCCCAAACCATATATTATCTGAGAAGATTAAGAATAGTTTTCTAAAAGTAAAAATGGTTTTCTAAGTAAAAATGCTTACTACGAGTTGTACTAATTCAATCACTTGTGAAGATTTCAATTTTCTATCTCTCTGCATGCACATCATAAAGAAAAGGTTCATCTTGGATTTCAAAGGTTTATTATGCTTACCAGATAATTTAGTTTCTATATGTTCTAAATATTACCATTATCATGTAGGGAACTACACGGAATTAAATGGAGCCAGGTGCTATAATAAGCATTTTTACAGTTTAACGATTGAGTTAATCCTAAACTAATTTCCAATGATATCAGTACTATTATCATCCCAAATTGTGGATGATAGAAACTAAAGCCCCACAGAGGCTAAGTAACTTTCTAGATCACACAACTTGTAAGTGGCAGAACCAGAATCTCAATGACTCTTTGAATTAAAAACAGGATTAATTGTAAAGTAAAAATCCCATAAAGAAAATGATGAGTATTAATCCCTCAGTTCAACCCAAACATTTCTGATGTTTTCATGATTAATCTAGATCTGGGCACAATAAACCTGTATCAATAATGACTCACAAAAAGTTTGAAGTGCAACATATGCCACATGGCACCAATTGCAGTTGTACATAAACCAATAAAAAAGTATACACAATGTGTTATTTATCAGAGGAAAAATGTTAATAAATAGTGTGTACTTACTAGTACCCTAAGGAGAAACTATGAAATTTTCCCCCCTCAATTGACTGCTTAAAAGAACTTTGCTTCCTGAACAATTGAGATAGATAAAAATGATCAATTTTTCACTGTGGATTAGGTGCCAAAACTGTTAGAACTGAGGTCCACATTTAATACCTATAGAACCTAACAGCATACATTTCTATGTCTAATCTCATTTTATTTTTATAGCTTCATTTTTCCTTTCTCTACTTTCAAGGCAAATCACACTTTACTAATCTTGTAAACTGTCTTAATATTTTTGAATGAGATAAATACATGAAAAGTAAACAAAAAAGGACTGTGTTTTAAGTATTCAGAGAAAAAGATGGCTTGAGTGGTTTAGTGGTCTAATATTTTTTGAGACAGAGGAGCCATGAGAAATTAGAAAAGTTTTGCTGTCTTTCAGTCTGATTTACACATTTCAAAATTTGGGAGGTGAAACTTAAAACATAGGGCCATTATCAGGATTTGAGGAGATACTGTATATAAAGTGGTTAGCCTGGAGCCTGGCATTGCGTAGATGCTCCATAGATGTGAATCTCTGTTCTACTGCCTCAAGCTTCCTGCCCTACAATGCAAATATGTGGAGTTGCTCTTCTCCAGGTCTCTAACCTGGAGGTACCAGGGGAGCTTGAGGAACAATTATCTGGACTCAGTAAATTCCATTTATTACTCCCCACCACCCCACACATATACACACACACATAGCCCAAGGTTGTAGGTCATTTCTGGCCATTTTCACCACCTCTCTGCTGAGAGGTGGCATTTTCATTGCTTTACAAAATGTTAATAGTTAACCTAGATCTAACTTTACTTTTCATATTTAAATGAAATATGTATTTAAAGATCTTAGTTCATTAAAATAATGCCTTAGGTTGTAAATGTAAATAAAGAGAAAAAAGATAAAAGGGTAATTGGGTTTTAACAGTGTTGGTGATCTATTTGGTTTTGGTACAGGAGAATTTAAGTACAAAAGGAAAAACTTTCCTTTCCTTCCTGTCACCCAAGGAAATGTTCAATTAGATGAGTTTGCTCTCTGAATACTTAAGCTGACTTTGATCCTTAACTGCAATATTCTGATATGTTTTAGATTCCCTTTAATACAGCTTTAACTTGTAAGGCTAGTTGATAATTTACTGGTAAAGTCCTGCTCAATTAAGTTCATTCCTCTTGGCTGTTCCTTCTCTTCATAATGATGGCCGTTAATTGCACTAATGTATGCCAAGTATTCTTAAATGGAGAACATATTAACAAAAGCTGATTTTTTTAAATAATGTGAAAAGAGCGCAGCAAAGTAAATGTCTCATGAATTCTGACAGTGATAATGAAGTTTCAGTTGCATGTATGACATGCAGTAACAGAACCATTGCTTTTACTCATTTGTAACAAAGAATACTTTTCTTCAAAGACAACCTTTGCATATCAAAATAAGAATTCGCATTTAATGGAGTCTAATCTTGTCTGTTGTGACTAATGAATCGGTATTATCAAATTTGGCAGTAGTAGATTGTTTTTCTTATTTCACTAAGAGATTTGCAGATAATAAATCGGGTTATTAAATTACATCTCATGGGATTCAAGATTTAAAACATTTATGTTTTTTATTAATTGCTACAAATTAAAAACAGGAGACATTCTAATAATGTTGGAATAGATCAGCTGTTTCATTAAGCCTCCTTTTAGAAATGATAGACTAAGTTAAGTTATAACTGCTTTGAAAATGAAGATGTGGAGCTATATATTAGAGAATTTAATTTGTGTACAGCAAAACCTCACAAATTCAGATCAGTATGAGGAGAGCCAATTATATTTTTAAAATATGAATAATGAAATATGAAAGGGTAATATGTCATATGTGTGTTTGTTTTAACTTTTAAGTATATATAATACTTGGGAAGTTAGGGAATGGTTGTGGAAGTCAAAACCTCTTCCAAACTACTTGTTTCAGAGTTTGGAATTTGTGATTAGCATATAAATCATTAGAGTCTACTGGTGATTTCTGAAGTTTGTGAAACCAGTTTACTCCTGTGAGTACTAAGAATTTCCCTCCGCAATCAAGTTTATTGCTGTTAATCTTATTAGCAACTTGTTTTTTTTCTGGAGACTAAAAACTAGCAAATTCAAATGTAAACTTCCATTTGGTTTCTTTTTTTTTTTTCCATTTGGTTTCTATGATAATTTTGTTCACATTAGAAATCAACGGAACTTAAATAGTGTTTTCATCTGTTTCATTTATAGTTAAAATTTTATTATCAGCAAACCTTTATTGAGTGCTCACCATATGCCAGTGGCCATACAGAGTATTTTTTTTTAAAGATTTGTTTATTTATGATAGAGAGAGAGAGAGAGGCGCAGAGACACAGGAGGAGGGAGAGGCAGGCTCCATGCTGGGAGCCTGATGTGGGACTCGATCCTGGGACTCTAGGATCATGCCCTGGGCAAAGGCAGATGCTCAACTGCTGAGCCACTCAGGCTTCCCTAGGACACATTTCTTAATCTCTAATGTTCTTGAATCTAAAATGAATATCATCAGAGTTACCTTTATATCTCTTCTAAGTATAAAAAAAGAAAGAAGAAAAACATCATTAAATATCTTCTGCTTTATTGGAGAGATCATGAACTCTGGGAAAATAGCTCAGTGCTGAAATTCTGAGCACCAATCACTTACTTGTCAAATGAGAACATTAATAATCAAATACAGATTTGTGAGAAATAAAAATTTTTAAAATATATACTTGGTAGAATTCCTATTGATTTTATTTCAAAAGAGAAGTGATTTAAAAAATTTTGTGGTAAAAAATATATGTGTGTGTGTATATATATATATATATATATATATATATATATATATATATAATTCTGTGGTTATAAAAAATATCTTATTCAGCTTCACAGAGCCATAAGGCAGAAAATAAAAGTTCTTATGTTTATGCATCATTTTTGTAAAGAAAATAAAAAAATATAAGAACCCACCTCACTTAAGCCTTATACATTTTCAGTAGTTGGGTATATTTTTTTCTAGCTCATGTTGTCTGTACATATAAGCATTAATATTGATTTAATGTTTATTATGCACATATTAAATATATATAAATTGTATTTGTTTTGCAATATATTGATCGTATTATGTATACTTACTTGTAATTTGCTTTGTTATGTAACACTGCCTGATAGGCATCTTTTTGTGTCAATACAAGTAAATCTATCCTGTTCTTTTTGATAGTTGCATATTATTCTGTGATTTCATATAACATCAGGATGATGTAGCCCAGAGAGGGGACTCCTGGAATACAGGACAGAAGGGAATGGGAGTAACAAGGTATTGGAATTGCATGAGCATTGGAAGCCCATAGAGTGTCATTAGAAGACCTTTAAAAAACAGGCTCGAAGTCCTAATTTTTTTTTTACCATATATTTTTTTAATTTGTATTTATTTATGATAGTCACACACAGAGAGAGAGAGAGAGAAAGAGAGAGAGGTAGAGACATAGGCAGAGAAGGAGCAGGCTCCATGCACCGGGAGCCCGACGTAGGATTTGATCCCGGGTCTCCAGGATCACGCCCCGGGCCAAAGGCAGGTGCTAAACCGCTGCGCCACCCAGGGATCCCTTTTTTACCATATTTTAATGTTTTCTAATCTCAAATTTTTTCAGTTAAAAATGTTCACTATTTTATGAAAATTTCATTATTATAAAGGTTTAAATATCTCTTTTCCTATGTTTTTTAAGCTTTTGTGTTCCTCTTTTTAAAGCAACCATTCATTCCATTAGCCATTTTTTCTAATATTCATCTTTTTCCTGTTGATTTGTAACAGTTTCTTTTATATTAATACAATCCCTTTGCTTTTTATATATATTGTATATGTTTTCCTAGTGTGTTGTTTTTATTTTAAATGGTGGCTTAGTTTGGTTTAGGTTTTGCCATGTTGAAGATTTAATACTAGTGATAAGATCCTTTAACCCACAGTTTTTCAGGAATGAAAATTACACTTGACATTGATGGATTATGCAACTGAGAAAGTCTTGAGATAAACAGCTAATTTTTAGATTTCTTGTTTTGAAGTAATCTCATTAAAGCATCCATATTAAAGGAAAAAATATTTTAGGATACGTTTGGAGTCTTTTTTTTTCTGGTAATTACAACCATTAACTGGGTTACAGAGCTTATCTCTTCCATCAATTGATATTTTTTTTATCTCAGTGAATTTCTTATGATATACACATGTGTTTACTAGGAAAGCATGTTGGATATGTGATGACCCTCTCCCTCAGAAGCATTAACTAGTTTAGAAATTGATGAAATAAAAACCACATAGTTATATAACTAATCAGCATTAAGATATAAAATATGTTTATTACCCCAAAAGTTTCTTCATACTCCTTTATAATCAACTGTTCTTCACACAAGCCACTGGCAACTGCTGATATATTTTCTGCTGCTTTTTGTCTTTTCAATGTATTGGAATCATGGTACGTAGGCTTTCAAATCCAATTTCTTTCATTCAGCATTATTCATTGAGTACTCATCTGCATTGTTACATGTATTGATATTTTATCCCTTTTTATTGCTTGTTAAATTACATTCTGTGAATCTATGAATCTATTCCTGCTGATTTATCCATTCATCAGTTGAAGGACATTGATGTTTGCAGTTTTTGGTGATTAAGAATTAAGCAACATGTACAATTTTTGCTATAAATATAGTTTCATTTCTCTTGGATATATACCTAGGGGGGACTGCTGGTTAAATGTAAGTTTAACTTTATAAGAAATTGCCAAATTGCTTTCCAGTCTGATTCTAACATTTTCTCAGCCAAAAATGTATGAGCACTCTAGCTCTCTGCAACCTTGCTAGCCCTTGGTATTGTCAGGATTTGTTTTGTTTCATTTTGTTTTTAAGCTGTTCTAGTAGACGTATAGTGGTATCACATTATAGTTTTAATTTGAAAGTACCTAATGGTAATGTTGAACACATTTTCACATGCTTATTTTTCATCTAATTATCTTCCTTGCTGAAGTGTCATTCAGATTCTTTGCCCGCTTTTGAATTTGGTAATTTTTTTTGTTATAGAGATTAGGGAATAATTTATATATCCTCGGTAAAATTCCTTTATCAGATATGTGTTTTGCAAGCTGTTTGCTCCTATATATGTTATCATTTTCTCAACAGTACTTTTGAAAAACAGATTTTAATTTTCATAAGGTCCAGTTTATCAGTATTTTATAATTTGAACTTTTTTGCATCACATCTAAGCAACCATTGCCTAATACAAAATCATAAAGATTTGCTACCATGTTTTGTTTTAGAAGGTTTTATAGTTTAAGGTTTTATATTTAGGTATGTAATCCATTTTGAGTTAATTTTTATATTTTGTAAAGTATGGGTCAATGTCTATTTTTTTGCGTATGATTACCAAATTAGTCTAGGATAATTTGTTGAAAGCTACCATTTCCCCCATTGAATCAGTGGGACATCTTACTGAAAATTAACTAACCTTGAATTTGAAGATGCATCATCTTAATTACTATATCTTATAGTAAGCTATGAACACAGGTGATGTAATGCTTTAGCTTTTTTTTTCTTTTAACAACACTTTTCTTCATCTTTTGCTTTACCATGTAAATTTTAGAATCACTTTGTCAGGTTCCACCAAAAAAGAATCCTACTGAAATTCTGATTGAGATTCATTGAATCTTTAAATCAACTAGGGAAAATTTGACATACTAAGAATACTGAGTATATCCATTCACAAGTACAATATATTTTATTTTCATTTATTTAGGGGTTTTTTTGGTATCTCTCAGTACTTTGTAGTTTGCTTCATATAAATCTTGTACATATTTTCTCAGATTTATACCTAAGTATTTTATAGCTTCTGGTGCTATTATGAATGATACTATTATTTAAATTTCAAACTCCAATGGTTCATTGCTAGTGTATAGAAATACAATTATTTTGTATATTGACTTCATATTCCATGACCCTGCTGGACCAAGTTAGTGGCTTAATTTTTAGTTTTTAGGTTTTTTTTTTTTTTCCCTGAGGATTCCCTACATAAATAATTGTCTGCAAATAGAATTTTATTCCTTCTTTTGCTATCTATATGCCCCGTCTTATTTGTTTTTCTTGTCTTTTCTTAATCTCTAGGAATGCCAGTATAATGCCTAATAGGAGTAGTGATATAAATATAACTACTATGATCCCGGACTTAGTATGAGACCATTAAGTATAATGTTAGTTGTAGGTTTTTGTACATTCTCTTTGTAAGGTTGACTACCCTCTAACTTCTAGTTTTCAGAGTTTTTATTTGTTTGTTTATCATGAATGAATGTTAAGCTTTGTCAGATACTTATTCTGTGCCTACTGAGATGACAACAAGTTTTTCTCTTTTTGTCCATTAATACAATAAATTACACTGCTTCATTTTTGAATATTGAACCAACATTGCATTTTTGGGATAACTCTCTCTTGATCATGATGTATAATCCTTTTTATATATTGTAGGATCTTATTTGCCATTTTTATTGAGGAATTTTTCAACTGTTTTTATGAGAGATATTCAGTTTTCTTTTTACATAATGTCTGTGTTTTTCCAATATCAGATCATTATAAAGTGACTTAATATGTTCTTTATTCCTGATTTAAAAATTAAAATAACCAATTTCCTCCTTTTATGAGCTTAAAGCCCTCTCGTTATGTTCTATCACTTATAATTTTGTTGCTACATAATTGTTACATAAAAATTAATATGCTACATATTGTGTAATATTAGTGGCTATCCACAATGAAAACTGTTGAAATAAATTGCTTGCCTAAGGTTATTTTTATATCCATAGAGTAAACTTTAATATTGAAAACTAATTTGCATATATTCGGCTTATATTAATTTTCCCATCATAGAAAGTATTCTGAGTTTAAATACTTGATAAATGTACAGATTCTGCATTTAAGCTTTGAAATATCAATTGACATTATTAGACAAATTGATGGCAGTTGGTAAGGGATATCTGATGAAACACTTGCTTTCAGTGAAAAGTTGGGCTAGAATAGTTTTTTTCTGTGTCAGTGTTTTGTTTTTCTTACTTGAGGTCATATTGAGGTCCTGTTAATTAGGCAACACTTCCTACTGCATTCAGAATTGTATTACTCTTTTTTTGATATAAACTCAAAAATATAAAAGAATGTGAGAGCTATTTTTGTTTCTTAACATATTTTAGTATATATTATTTTTTGTATATATGTATATATTAAATATTTGTTAGAACAGAAAATGCTTTCAGTCTTAACATAAAGTTAAGACAACCCTCTGCCATCAAAATGCTTCAGTTGTTCTTTCTGAGGATTTAGATTCCTTAAAAATGTGGAACTGGTACAGTTCTGAAAGTCCTAAATTTATTGTGTGTAAAAGTAAGGCTGATTCATGTTTTTCAAAATGTATCACCGGAGTGATAGATAACCTGTAGCAATGTTTTTGGTTATTGGCATGTGGTATTTTCAGTATAATGAAAAGACTTAGTCATTGTATCCATTGGGTTTATATTACTAGGAGACTTATCCTAAGACTGAAAACACATACAAACAGAATGCATATTTAGTAGCAGTAGGAATCTTAATCCTAAAGTTTATTTGATCTAAAACACAGACATGCTCGGGATTTCTCGAGTCTTGATTAATGGGTCCTCAGTGGGCCATTTTACCAGGGCAGTGAGGAGCCTTCTCAAAAAGTTTATTTTAAGCAAATAAAGAATGGAAGCACTCAAGTGTGCTTTAAGGAAAATGGCTAACAGATGAATGTAAGGTGTTGTTTTGGGTATTACCTGGTGTCTGGTACTCAGAGTATTATGCTCTATCTTCAAAATTGAGATATATGAAAATAGAGTGCTTGGTAAAACTAAAGGGACTCTTTAGAACAAATGCATAGCCTAAGACATCCATCAGAAGCCCCAGGTATCACTACTTCAGATTCATGTTAGGGTATCTATTTTCCCAGCACCAAATAACTGTGTTTATTTCCACACTCTGGTACGTAGCTTTTCCTCTACCTGTGAAAGTCTATGAAGAAAAATCTAATAAATAAAAGTATGAACTATATAACAATTACTGTGGCATATATGTCAAGCGACATATTTCATTTTTTAGGCACATTTCTCATTTTGATGTACTAATATATATGTTTGTTTTAGATTTCCTCAAGAACTGAACATGGGAAAAATAAGTGCTGAAATTATGTGGACCCTTTTTGCTCAAGATATGAAATATGCACTGGAAGGTAATTATAAATATCCATATGTCTTAGAACACGTGTTTTAGGTAAATTGTGATTTTTTTTGTTCTTGATTTTAAATGTAAAGAATTGATGCATTAAAATGCTGTGATTAATTCTAAAATTTATTTCCACATTGTCGGCAAATAGACGTCTCTGAGTATATAAAAGCCCTAAAAAACATACATGTTTAATCAAATCATCTAAGTTGCACGATCATAAGTATTTCACTCATAGTATAATACTCAGATGTATGCGTACCATATGGCAGTTCATTTACCAAAGCAAGCCATATTGAAGCGTGAGTAACTAATATTAGTCCAGAAATTTGTCTACATAGAGTTGAAAATTGTATCCATGGCTATGAAAGTTAAAATCTGACCAAAGTTTTCAAAAAGACAATGGCAAGGCTCTTTGCCAGAAACTTTGTTCTCAATAAGTCCAAATCTCATCAGGGAAATAGAGATCTTAAAATAGAACTCTAGGGGCACCTGGGTTGCTCAGTAGATTAATTTTATAACTCTTTTGGTTTGGGCTCAGGTCATGATCTCAGGGTGGTGAGATCCAGCCCCCTATCCAGAGTGGTCAGCTGTGCACTCCGCATGGGGTCTGCATGGGATTCTTTCCCCATTCCTCTCACTCCCTTTGGGCTCCTCTCCCTGCTCACATGCATGCATGCATGTGAGTGCACACATTCTCTCTCTCTCTCCAAATAAATAAATAAATAAATAAATACACATATACATATATACATATGTATATATATTTAAGATATATATCTTAAATAATCTTTAAAAAATAAAATAGAATTCTAAGTTAAAATATTTTGTCAAATATCCTTTGAGCTCTCACATTGTTTAGCGTTAGAGAAGCAGAAGCCAGCCTAGGTTTCCTGTCCTCTAGCAACTTACAGTCTAGAGGAAAACTTTCTTTCCATTTGTTCAACAATATATATTGAGCCCCTAAATGCTAAATATCCATCCTTGTACTCAGGGTGGAGGATAGAGCAGTGAACAAGATGTCCATGGTCCCTGCCCTCAACAAAATTATGGAGGGAAGCCACAGTTGATATGAGGTGATTGAGGTTAATGATAATAGAATGTCTGGAGGAAAAGCATCTAACTCAGATTTGGGACAGGAGGACAATGCAGACTTTCTAGAGGAACTTCCTCTGAAAAAGTGTTATTATTCTGACAAAGATCTGAAGTACAAGTAGGAGTTAGTTCTGGGAAGAGATGAGCAAGAAGCATCTTTGTGCTGTCCTGGCAGAGGACAGAGCATTGGCGATTAGAGTGAGCACAAGGTACATTTGAGAAAAGTGCAGGCAGTCCTGTGAGCAAGAGGTAGCAAGAAGAGAGGCTGGAGAAATTGTCAGGGACCAGCATGCAGGACCTGGTGGGCCATGGTGAGGAGTTTGACTCTCTGCTAAGAAAACAAGAAACAGGGATGCCTGGGTGGCTCAGTGGTTGAGAGCTTGCCTTTGGCCCAGGGCGTGATCCTGGAGACCCAGGATCGAGTCCCACATCGGGGTCCTTGCATGGAGCCTGCTTCTCTCTCTGCATGTGTCTCTGCCTCTCTCCCTCTCTGTGTCTCTCCTGAATAAATAAATAAAATCTTAAAAAAAAAAAAAAAGAAAACAAGAAACAGTAAAGGGATTTCAGAGGTACATATCTTGTTCAGATTTGCAACTTAGAATAAGCATTTTGACTGTAATATGAAAATAGATTAATAGGTAAGACTGGTTCAGAGTTCGTGCTCATTGTATCACTGTTTTGTTTGTTTTACCGTTGCTAAAATGTAAACATCATGTATCAACCCCATTCTCTTTGGTTTTTTTTTTTTTTTTTTTGCCTCCCACCAACCACATCCTTTCACACCACTCTGCTTCAGTTCTCTCTCTGAAATCTAGGAGACTCTTAAGTCAAATGGCAAGCACCAGTACACTAGGCCAATACGTTTCTTCAACTAGCATGTGCTCCCTTGGTTCTATTCCTTACACTCCCCCATCCTTCTCAAATGTCTTTCTGGCATCTCAAACTTTATAAAATCGACAAAGAATTCTTAATTTCCCCTGTCAAAACCCACTTCTTCCTCCTGCACATATTGCAGTACTGACGTGACCATTTATCCAGTTGCTCAAGTCAAACATGTATGGTTTTTGTGGATTCCTTTCTTTTCCACATCACATTTCTAAGTTCTTTGGGCTTTCCCACCAGCTGCCTTATTTCCTTGACTTCTCTTCCCAGCAGTCTTCAGCAGTAGCCATGTGGGGCTCAGTTTAGTGTCATTTCTTCTCAGGATCCAAAGTCACTGCCAGGAAAAACCTTATTACTTTAATCGGTTGTATAGCAAGCAATTACTATCTTTTATTTGTGTCTGTGAGTGTACATTTTATTGCTTCTGAACAGTCTGTCTTCTTCACCACAACGTAATTTTTTTGCCTATAGTGATACCTACAAAATAGAAACTACAGTAACTCCTTGTTAAATAAAGACTTTACTGGGGAATCCTAGCTCATTGGAGTAGGAAGCAGAGGAGGAGAGACTTCCACTTGTGATCTTTTACTGTGTGATGTTGAGAACATTCCAAGAAGTCAGCAACTTTGTGTGTCATCACTCTGACCTGTAACGTGAAACATTCACATTGGTTCAGAGGGGTGGGCAATGGACAGGGAGACTCCTGCCCACATTTTGGAAGAATCTGATTATTTTAAACCATTCCAAGGTGGCACTACTTTCCAGTACACATTTTATTTAGGCAAGTCCTCTCTTTGCTCATGTAGAAACATTTGTGTAACTAATGGATGTTTTATGTTACATTTATGTTACATTTACTTTTAAAAATAAGTAGTTACTTTAGAAAATTAAACATAGTATTTCTGTTAAGGAATTTAACCTCAAAAATTCAATATTTGTTCAAAACATCAAGGAAAATAGGAATGCTACAGATAAAGTGTCTATAACTTTGATTAGATGCTTACTGATTATAGATTAAAAATTTTGTATAAGCAGAGTATCCCAAAATGCTGAGATTGTATCATCAAAAATCAGATCCAAGATCAAGAGTTAATAATCTTGCAATTACCTTAGCTTTTTTTTGAGACAAGAGTCTCCTTTATAAATTTTATTTTTTAAATAGCAGTTTAATTAATTAATTAATTAATTTTAAATAGCAGTTTTAGTAATAAGTAATTCATATACCATACAGTTCAACCAACTTAAAGTGTACAACTCAATAGTTATTACATTTGCACATTCACACAGATTTTCAAGAAGGCATGATAAATATAGAAAGGGAGTAACATGGATTGCAGTTTATGATTTACGCATCTACTTCTTACACCAGAAGAGAAGACTTTTGAGTTCAAAGATTGTTTTCCTTCATCTTTGTACTTATTGAACCGTAATAGAAACTCACTATGTGTTTGTTTACTTGAAGTGAATTGCAAATGGGACAATCCTATAGATGGCACCTTGGAGACAAGGATAGAATACCTGCCATGTTCAAACTAAACATTTGTGGAATTGCAAGTTGGGAAGCAACAAGATATCTGAGTCTGGGAAACCTAACTTCAGAAAGCTTTATCATGCTCTGCAACCTTGGGCAATTATGCTCCTTCAAACCTTGATTTTCTTTCCTATGAAAAAGGCCATAGGAGTCCCCAGGTTGGTGAGAGGATTGCACAATATGTTAAATGTACTTTTCAAACAAAAGCACTATGCTAATGGGATGAGACTATCACTGTTTTTATATAAAGAGGAAAAGATCTGTCAAATTCTCAAAGCAGTCTCCTTCAGGGGTCATTTAAGGTTTAAACCCCTAGGAGAGTATTCATGTGAATCTACTCACTTTCTCTCCCTTCTTTCTTTTCAGTATTTCAGTCTAATAGGTGGCCTCAAGAAAAGTACTCTACCCTTTTAAAAAATGTGGCATGAATAATAATTACTAGAGAAAATGAGGACTAAGAATGCCTCATAGGTAGAGAGCATATACTTAAAACACTTATCTGGAAGGCTCTTTTGCACATTGATAGTAATGTCTGACTCTTCCTATTTGCCTTCTAGAACATTGTTAATATTGACTATGGAGTAATGCTTTGGACTGTTGATCTAGAAAGATTCTGTTATTACATAATTTGAGCTACATAGTTCGTCTTGTGACTAAAGTAACAGCCCAACTTGTGAAAGGCTGTGATGAAGTCAGGTCAGCAGAGAGGAGCCAGTTAGAACTTCAGGACTTGTAGCTCTTTGGAGCTTTTTGCTCTACTTCATGAACTTCATGAACTGCTATAAAAGAAGTAATCTAATTTAAAATGAAACAGCTTTTCCCAAACTTTACTCAATCTGTATGCGCCAACTTATTTTGTTAACATTTGACATTGGCCACCTTACAAGTGTGATAGTAATTCATTTGATCACATGGTGATAACTTACTGAATAAAACCAGCATAAATTTTACAAATTAAAAGAAGATGTACTTTATGTGGAAAAGGGAGCACAGGAAGGGAGAAAAATGTGAAACAGAGTTGGTTTATGGAATTTTTTCTAAATAATTTATTCTAAAAACTCTTGTAGTCTTTACTCTGGCAGGTACAAATGTAGGCTTTGCAGTAATTTAGACCAAGGTCTGAGTTCAGTCTTTGCTACTTTCCATTAACTTCTTGGCTCTTATTTTGTACAATTTATTAAACTCAACAAGCCTTACTTTCCACATGTATTAACAAGGGACAAAAATACCTACCTTATAAATTATTGTAAGGAGAAATAATAAGACAGAGAGAGATGGGTGTGAACGGGGATGATATCCTAGCACATAATAAATACTCAACAAATATTAGCCATTATGACAGATTTGAAGATTATAATTTAGTAAACAAGAACTTGGAAATGATTTATAATACCACCAAAATGTCTAGATGCCTATAAGTGACTAAAATGTTTAATTGGTTATTCCAGTTGACTGCAGACATTGAGCTTGTCATCTTGATATCCACAGAATTTGGTTGCCTGCCAATTCTCAAATCAGGACAGTCCTGTTCAGGGCACTTGATTGTGTAACATATGTCTGTGTCTTCAAAGTCTTCATTATGAGCAAACCCTGCTAGGCCTCAAGATAGCAGCCAGATGGTAGACTGGGTCCACAAGGATTCAGGTGGTTTCTAATTAATAGTTCTGTAAGAGTGTTTGGGATTCTTTTAAACACTGATTCTTAAATTGGGATTTGTGGCTGATCTTCAAGTCCTATCCTGAAATGGCATCCACATTGAGGAAGGGGTGGGATGGGAGACAGGTGTCTAAGGCATTTGTCACATTCTTAAATGAATCTTTGAATAGAAAAACAGTCAGTGAAAATCAATTGGTGAAAAATTAGTTTTACTTTAATCACTTAGGCCAAGATAAAATTAATTACAATATGTAACACACAATTGTCTTTCACCTAGCATTAGTAAAGTCTCCCATATCAGTGCTCCTCAAGCTTTAGTTTCCCCACTTGTCTCCTGGTAATCTTGCTAAAACATGGATTGAATAGATTTTGGGGGGAGATAGTATACTTTTAATTTTTAAGAAAATCCGAGATGATACCAGGCAGCTGGTTGGTGCACCACCTACTGAGTATAGCAAGGCTTCAATGCTGTTGTTGAAGTAACATGCTTTCTGAACAGTTTGCCTTTTTATGACTGATCTTTGTTGTCTGCTATTTAGTTATCATGTTGGACCTCACCAATAGAAGAAAATTCTCAGACTGCTTTTGTAGTTTTTCAACATACCATCATCCTAGTAAACACATCTATGGCCATTAATTTTTCTTCACACTTTCCCTGTGCTATCTAATCTTAACTTATAATTCAAATATTTTTATATTAAATATCTTTGAGTGTTCTTCACTCTCTTCATATTTATTGTTTAGGTCTTCTCTCAAAGAAGTATGATCTCTCTCTATTGCTCGTCACCCAAATGCAGGTGTCAGGCCACCCTGATGTTTAAGAACATTGTTCTTGAAGTTGTAACCACAAAGAAAATGAGAACACGAGGGCGTGGTTACCTCTTCACCCATCTTATTGACTACCTTGCCCACACCAACAGAATTGACTTATTGCCCCATCAATTTCTCTAGCGTCATTTAAAGTATTCTCATACTTAATGTCTTTCTGATCTATCTCATACTTGGTCTAGCTCAAATTATTTCACACTTGTCATCTTTCTGGTCTACTGGTCAGCAAATTGCTGATTTTCAAGTCTGCCCTCACAAATCACTAGTTGTAAATTGATTTCAGTCCTCATTTTTTAGTAAACAAGAGTAGTTTTTTACTAATTTCTACAATGAACAAAAACTCCCATGAGTAACAGGAATGTTGGTGTTTCTTAACAAGAAGGGATGGCAGGTGGCTTTCCCTCACCCTAATATGAATTACCAGTATTCCAGAAACAGACAACTTTTCAGTGATTCAAAGAAGTAGTACAGTATATATTTGTGAAAGTATTAGCTTTTAATGGATAATGTCTTGTACCTGAAAATAAAATTTCTATCCTGTATTTCATATGACTAATAAGTTATTTTCCTATTCTAAAAGCTGTTAAGATTTAGGTACTCTGACAATGACTACTGGAATACCACAGAGACAGTTAAACAGTGCTTGAGGACACTTTTACTTTCCTTATATTATAAAATAGCATAGTAATCATTCTAGGTACCTAAACTAAATATTGGGAAGTCATGGTCGACTTCTTTCTTTCCTCAGCATCCAATTAGCAAATATATAGTATAAGCTCTCTATCTAAATTCTCCTCCATAATTTTCTGTTTCTTACTATTGTCCTTGTTTGGACATACATCTTTCCTGCTACCTTCATCGATAGGGTTCTTCCTTTGTATATGTTTCCTTGACCACTGGATAAAATCCAAATTTCTTAGCATAGCCTGGACTGGTACCTTACTCTCCTTTCTGTATCTAATTTTAGTCCTAGTGTTTAGTACCTTCCCCATACATAGACTATATGCTCTAGCTTATTCCAACTATTTGACATTTCTCTGAAATCTTCTTATAAGTTTCTGTCTCAGGGCAATGTGCATAATGCCCCCGTCACTGCTCAAGCTTTTCTCTACTTGCTATCCCTAGCAAAGACTCATGTATTCTTCAAAGTTTAATTCAAAGTTATTTCTTACATTAAGTTTTTCCTGAGATTCTCGGAGAGAAATAAGTACTTCGTCCCTATTCTCCCATAATACTTTCTATTATAACATTTGTTCTTCTGTTACACTTCACAAATCTATCATTCACTATACCTTGAACTCTTACTCAACTTTGTTCAAATCTCTCAGCTCTTCCCTTTCTTTGACACTTAATACAAATGCTCTGAACCAATGAATGCATATATAAATATATACCTATGTTTACATACAGGCAAAAGAATAGCTATGTTTCATTCCCATTTTTTAGTATGTGTGCTGCTGAAGCGAGCACAATATATGTTTAATTCCCAAATGTTCATTTCCAGCCACAATTCAGTATAATCACACAAATCTGATGCAATCACTTACACAAAGGAGAACATTTCCCAAAAATTATTTTCACCACATGTTGTGGTTTTAGCAGTTCTACGAAGTATTTAATAATTATAAATGTGAAAAAAGCCCTAAATACTTCATTTACCTACAGAAATTCAGTATATGTATGTGTGTGTATTGCCCATGCATGTGTTTGAATGTTAAGGGAAGATTGTATGTTTACAATGACATTCAAGCTATACTTCCATGATAAATTGTAAAATATTTCTTGCAGTCATACTCTGTTTATTAGCCCCACCTTCATTTTTGTGACATCTTCCTAATTTTGGAATTCCAAATCTAGATTAACAGACAACAAATGAAAAAACTACAACAAATGATCACTAATTCTTGATGTTCATTACTGCAAAGACACAGTTCTATTCATTTAAATTTTCAGTGGCAGTTCACATGACTCACCCCAAAACAGAGATTGGATTTTTGGATTAATATATCAGTTTAGATGGAGCAGTTTGAGATATCATGTGTTATATTTGCCCTTCAATTCCCCTAAATAAAGGCAAGAACAAAATACATTATATGTTATGTTTTTCTCCACTCCCCCAAATAAGGGCAAGAACAAAGTGTATTTATTGGTATTTAAGTTCTGGATTCACTAGGGAAGTTGTTCTCAAAATATGGGGCCCAGCAGTCTGTTTTTTAAATAAGACCTCTAGGTGATTCTGATGCATGCTACAGTTTGAGACTATCATTTTTTTTTATGAGAAAGAAGAATAGGAGAAAAATTAAAATAACAGTAAAAAGGAGAAGAGAATTAAAAAAAAATAATTCTCAAGGAAGTGGAAGGAGAAAGTCCAAGTCAAATTCATTAGCTAAAACTCAATAGGAGAAAAGTGACATGGAAGATATGGATAATTTAGCCAAGAAGGCATAGCAAAATGAACCTCTATTATAAACAAATGAAAAACTTGCTTATTTTGTTTAATCTCCTATCCAAAAGAAAAATAGAAACACATATTACATTCATGGCAAGCCTTTCTTCTTTCTTTCTTTCTTTCTTTCTTTCTTTCTTTCTTTCTTTCTTTCTTTCTTTCTTTCTTTCTTCTTTCTTTCTTTCTTTCTTTCTTTTTTCTTTCTTTCTTTCTTTCTTTCTTTCTTTCTTTCTTTCTTTCTTTCTTTCTTTCTTTCTTTCACTTGGAGTCATATTCCAATAAGAGCAAATAAATTTCCTCTAATATTTACATCTTTATTACTTTGCATAGAACAAAACTCAGTGCATTTTGAAATAGTTCATGCTTTCAGGAAACACATTACAATTAAAAATTGAGAGGAGTGGGAATGGGAAATAAATCCTTCTTACAAGGTAAGCTGGGAGTAGCCACGTGGGCACAAATATAAAAGGAAATAAAATGGAAACTGGAAATGTTCTTATAAACCCCTTGCTTTTACCTTCTAAATGTAGTATTTCTCAGACATTTTGGAATTATCCCCTATCAATGTTCAAATGACCTAAACTGGGAAGCAAGGAGCCCCTTTCACACCTACAGTAAATGCATTTCAGTTTCCTCTTCTCTGGTTAGCACCCTCTCCCCCAACGATTAAGTTGTAACTACGTGTTTTGTATTTCTGGAGAAGACCGAGAGTGTAAACTGTATGTGTAATTAATCTAGAACATGCTGACTGAAATATTTAGCTTCAAAATAACAAGAAAGAAAAATAGGCATTCAGGAGTGTTTGTAATGCTATTATTCATCTTAACCTTTAACCGTCTACTAACTTGCCTTATAATCTCTTTCAGTAAAAGGTAATTAAAATATGTTGACCTGAGTAATATACTGAGTTCCTTTGATAGAAATGAGTATTAGAGTAAAACCTAATTAAATGGTCCACCACTTTCTCTGGGTTCCTAATTCTCCAACTCAAAAAGTAATCACATAGCAAAAACAGGTCTAAAGTAACTTAGACTGTGGTGTGGCCTCACTAGCCACACAAGTGGATTCATTTGCCAAATGCACCCCACGTGTGCTCTGAAATTAAGTTCAGTAGCTGTTAAGTCTTTTAACTTTAGTAAAATCCTGGGTAAATGGAAATGATTCCCCAAAAGCCCAGTGACTGTTTTTTATTTTTTAGAATGAACAGATGGAACATCACCAGTTCAGGTATTTTAAATTGTTACATAGCCATATGTAAGTAGCAATAAGGATCTCTCTCTACCCAGATGCAGGCTCCAATAAGAAAATTCTAGTAGTATTTCACTTAATCCTGTTATTTACTTGGTATTGAAATAAAGAACAGTCATCCACACTAACAATTCAGGGGTTCAAAGGGCAACCTGAGCTTTATCACATTTTTCTTACCGTAGTATTTGAATTTAAATTTTTTGCTGACTCAATTCAGGGTCTTGTCATGAGCATAGCTGCCCTCTAGCTGTTCAGATTGGTACAAGTTGACTCTTCTGATTTATTTCTTTTTTTAACTTCTGAATGTAAGTCCTCAGAAAAAATATAAGGCAAAACACTGGGTTCTCTTTCCCTCATAGAGCACTACTACTTCACTAGCTAATCATTTATTTATATATTAGATGAGTATAAAGAATAAAATGATCAGATCACCTGCAATAGCACCAAAATAGCAAAAGGGAAACTTTCAGGCAGTTATCTAAAAAATATAAAGCTTAGGATTAGTACATCAGTTATCTATTGCTGTGTAACAAATTGTCTTAAAACTGTGTATTAAGCCCCAAAATGTTTTAATATATATCCATGATTGAATACCACTACTCTTAATGTTAATTAAATTTTGATGGCCTTTGAGAATCTGATGAAATAGGCAGGCTCTATTAGCAAAAGATTCATGTAGCATATACCTACAAAATGTGCATATTTCCTTCCAGGAAAGAGTATATAAGTATATAAGTACCCCATTCGCAGACTTCCTCTGGCAACCTATGAACCTTTGCTTTGCTAGAGTACTGGTTTTCCTTGGATCAGCATCACTACCATCACCTGGGAGGGAAGTTGTTAGAAATGCAAACTCTCATGTCCCACCTAGACCTACTAAGTCAGAAACTCTAAGAAGAGGGTTCAGCAATCCCAGCTTTAACAAGACCTCAAAATGAAACCAGTATGTGCTAAAGTTTGAGAACCACTGCTCTAGAAGGCTGGTGTCTAGAAGCATTTGATCAACTAGTGACTGACCCAGGTTCACGGTTCTGGATAGATATCTCACTGTTCTTGTTTCATCATCATTTGAGTAGAAATTCTCTTTTGTTAAAACTTAATTCTTTGGGGAAAAAATGATCACTAAAATAAACCTGATCACTGGTATTCATTCAGGTATTCATTAAACCAAAATATATGCCATTTATTCAATAGATATACACTGAATGCTTGCTCTGTGTCAGGCATGCAAGGCTTGATATAACACACAAAATATGCAAGAGTCCTGACCACTGCCTCAAGGAACTTTTTTTTTAGGAATTTTTTACAGTAAGGAAATAATTACCCAAATAAATATATAATTAGAAAATTTAACCAGTGCTGTGAATGAAACATGTGCCTATGAGACATCTTGAATATACAGGTTAAAAATAAATGTCTAGGACTAAAACCTTGCTAATCAAATCCTATTCCTATCCTGTCCTTTCCCATTTCAGCAGAGGATGCCACCATCGTGTAGTGTTTGGACATCATCTTGGATTCCTTTCTCTTATTCTACCACCATCTCCAAACATACAAAATACACAAATTTGTAAATAAATGATAGCTGTTCTAGTTCCAAAACCTCTCTACCTCTCTACCTTTCTCCATCTCTACTACCTCCAACTAGTTGTAGCCACACACACACACTTTTGCTTTGATAGCTGTAATAGCTCCCTAAATGGTTTGCACACTTTCATTATGCTCATAGCTTCCAGACTGACCTGCACAAACTTAAAGATTTTATTTTTAGGGACACCTGGGTGGCTTAGTGGTTGAGCATCTGCCTTTGGCTCAGGGTGTGATCCCGGAGTCCTGGGATAGAGTCCCATCTCGAGCTTCCTGCATGGAGCCTGCTTCTCCCTCTGCCTGTATCTCTGCCTTTCTCTCTCCTTCTCTCTGTGCCTCTCATGAATAAGTAGATAAAATCTTTTAAGAAAGAGATTGTATTTTTATTTATTTATTCGTGAGAGACACAGAATGAGAGGCCAGACATAGGCAGAGGGAGAAGCAGGCTCCCTGTGGGGAGCCTAATGGGACTATCCCAGGACTCTGGGGTCACACCCTGAGCCAAAGGCAGATGCTCAACCACTGAGCCACCCAGGTATCCCACAAACTTAAATTAGATCAAGGCATTCTCTGGCATATAAAAGCTTCCCAAATCTGCCCCTTTCAATAGACCAAAATCCATTTTTTTTAATCATGGTTTCTAATGCACTATGTAATCTACCCATCCCTTCAACTTCATTTATTTACATTCTTCTCACTTATCTCTAGCCACACTGTCTTCATACCTAGACCTCAACTGGGCCACATTTTTTTGCACATCAGAACATTCATGCTTGTTCTTCCACCTATAAAGCTCTTTCCTACTCTCTATATGACAGGGTCTTTCCCATCATACAGATCTTACTTCCCATATCATCTCTTTTCATAACCAGTCCTGACCATCCTGTCTCTCACTACATTTCTACAAATCATCCCTATTTCCCCTGCAACACCTACTGTATCTAAATTTAGCCTAGTTATTTATTCATATGTTTACTAATTTTTTCTCTTTGTCCTATAGCACTGTTTGTAAGTGTTTGGGTCATAGTCCAAAGTAAAAACTGCATTTTTGCAGTGACACAGTATACATACACACATACACACACACACACACACACATACAGATACACAAAAGTTTCATGAAATGTGGATTCTTAACAGGAATAGAGGTGAAAAACTCTAAAAATTTCTTATTCTATTTTTTCAATTCCATATATATTATATATAATTATATATAATATTTTATATATTTCATTCATATATATAAATGTATAGAATGTTTATATATAAGCATTTATTTGAATTCTAGTTATAATTCTCTAAATTGATTTCATTACCTACTGATGATTTGGGGCCAGCAGTTTAAAAACACTGCTCTTAAAATAAGCCCCAAGGAGTCAGAAATTTTAATCCCATTTACACATGTACCCTCATTACTAGGCCATGGTGGATAATCAAATAATAATAATCTTTCAATCATTTAATAATACTTTGTGCAGTAAGTCTTAGGTCCCACAAAAGAATGTCAGATATATTTTCTAATTCGTGAATTTTCATTTGCCAATAGAGCATATATGAAATCTCACCTATACTGTTAGGGAATTTGACACAACTTGGGGCTGACCTTCGTGTACTGAGTTCTCTTAAATATCTATAATGAGAATGATTTATTTAGGCATCAACTTTTTTTCCCCTTAAGACTATTTAAGATATTCCTAGCCAGGGATCCCTGGGTGGCGCAGCGGTTTGGTGCCTGCCTTTGGCCCAGGGCACGATCCTGGAGACCCGGGATCGAATCCCACGTCGGGCTCCCGGTGCATGGAGCCTGCTTCTCCCTCTGCCTGTGTCTCTGCCTCTCTCTCTCTCTCTCTCTCTGTGTGACTATCATAAATAAATAAAAAATTAAAAAAAAAAGATATTCCTAGCCAATTATGACACCTCTTGGGCAAAATATTTGAATGGAGCACTTGAATGTGGAAGTCTGTAGTAGGTCATAATTACCAGGAGGAAAATGTAGTAAGAATACAATCAAGAAAATAGAGTTGGCATTTGCAGAAAACAAAGCAATACTTTTGTATATGTCAGTATCATAAATGGTAAATTATTTACTTATATGAAAAATCTATATTTAGCTCTTTAATTTTTGTCTTCCTACTATAAACCTTTTAGCCATATCTCATCTGCAGGAGGTGAAAAAAAGAAAAGCAAAGAAGTGATAAAATCTTGATTAGATTTTCCTTCCTTATTAGTAGCATTTGAGAATAAAAAGCTTAGAGAAATAAAAGTAATTGTTAAAAACTACTTTAGAAAAACCCAATTCTGGGGCATCTGGGTGGCTCAGTCAGTTGTGTCTGACTTCAGCTCAGGTCATGATCTCAGGGTCCTGAGATCAAGCCCTGCATTGGGCTCTCTGTTCAGTGGGGAGTCTGCTTCTCCCTGTCCCTCTCTCTCACATAAATAAATAAAATCTTTAAAAAAAAAAAAAAGAAAGGAAAAAGAAAAGCTCAACTCAAACAGGCAATATAAATACTTAAATATCATGCTCTTAGATGCTGATTTCTGACTTGCTGCCCCTGGTAGGTATTAAAGTAGACAAAATGTTTTAAGAGTGAATGAACATTATTTAAACTGCTTGACTTTAACTGTAGAACTTATAAATTTAACCTTATAATTAAATCAATATAAATCAATCACAAGTGCAGCCATGCAGGCACATATACAGAGGGAACCAAAAAATGTAAATATCTGTAACTTTTTGGTAATATTTTGGCCAGGAATCTGTCTTGTTTGGAGATTGCAATACTCAGTAAGTGAAAACGTTTTGGCAGGAAAGAAAATCTGCAAAGTAGATGATAATTGGTATAAAATCAGGTTTCTAAAAACTTTCCTATTAAGGAGCCCTAAAAACTCTGCTTTGCCATGTTTTTATTTGTAGATCTTCTAGAGAAATCTCTGAAGACATGATCTCCTGTGGATTCTTTTTGGGTGATGGCCAATCATATAGACTATAAGTAATATGTATAGATGTGACCTGGTTTTAACTCAAGGAGAAAGGGAAGGGCTCTGGCTAAAACCCCTTTATTCTTTTTTTTTTTTTTTTATGGTTTAAGGTTTGTTTGTTTTTGGAGAGAGAAAAAGAGAGTCCATGCAAGTGGGAGGAAGGGCAGAGGGAGAGGGAGTCAAATTCTCAAGCAGACTCCCCAGAGTGTGGACCCCTACACAAGGCTCCATCCCATCACCCATGAGATCATGACCTGAGCTGAAACCAAAAGTTGGACTTTCAACTGATTTGAGCCACCCAGGCACCCCAAGCCCCCTTTTTTTAAACCAGAGCTTTGGAAGCATGTCACACAACCTGTGCATATATTTTACTGTATTAAGAGACTACCTGTGAGTGGCTTGATGATGGTGTAAGCTCAGACTCATTTCAGTCCCATAACAATATTCAAGATAGCAAAAAGAGATGAATTAAGAGGCAATAAGAGGGCATTTTTAGAAGCTTAGTTGGAAAGGAAGACAGAGATTATACCTGATGACAGTCTGATGCTGGAGAAACAGAGCTGGTTAGAGCATGGGGGCAATTTGGAGAGAGAACAGAAATATCTAATGAGGAAAGTATACATTCTGCTGTGCTTTATAGTAATCCTCTCCTCCATCTTCCCAAAAGACTTCAATGTGTTGTAAGCTACTTACCATCAGAAGGGTTCTTTAGGAATTCTCTAAAATGCTAATCCTCACTTCAAAGTAGTTCCAATAGAGCTGAGTCTGACAAGCTACACATGCCATGTGCTACAGGAAAACACAGCCTTTTATCTCCCAGCAGGAACCACTTTATCATATAACAGAGTGTGAATGGCATTCTTTTATTATACATTAACATAATATATTATTTATTTCAAATTATAATACAATACTTTAAATAAGTTTATTTTTTTATGAAAACCGTAAATTATCTCTAAGCTTCAGTACCATCACTACAATGAACAAAAACTTCATTGAGGCACATCTGACAACTCACTGTGTAGATGGCAATGTGCCACAACACCAAGGCCAAAATTCACTGCTCTGGCTTAGAGGAATATGAAGGCAGAAAGTTAAAAGAAAAAAAAAAAAAAAAGCTGGGCACAAGGTAATAGGGTGGAGGTATGTGTAAAGATTCTACAGATGCAGAGAGGTAACCAGTCGTAAGTAGTTTGTAAGCAGGAAACTCCCAGTATAGGAGAATCACAATTCAAGCATAAAGCCTAAGTCAAATCCCGGGCTCCATGTAAGAAAAACTTAGAGGTACCAGTAGGCGTGAGAAATAGTATTAACAGACCCAAATGCAAACAAGGACTCCAATACTTGGTTATTCTTTTCTCAATGATTGTAGTCTCTCTTACTGATACTATTTAGAAAAGTTTCTGCATCTCTTGAGAAGTTAATGTAGATCAATTGCCTTCACATTTGCTCTATGGGATACTAGGTTGAAACTTCAGAGACTACTTTGTGGTCTGTGTTAATAAAGGCAGTTGTGTAGGTCAGAAGTCTAATGTGAGTGTCTAGGCACAATTATGGTATTGGCAAGACTGCCTTTTTTTCTGGAGGCTCTAGGGGAAAATCCATTTCTGTGACTTTTAGAAGCTTCCTGATTTTAGAAGCTTCCCACATTTCTTGGCTTATGGCCACCTTCCATCTTGAAAGTCAGCAATATGTATTCAAGTCTGTCTCACACCCAATCACTCTGACACTGACTCTTCTCCTTCCTTTTCCACATTTAAGTACCCTGGCAATTACATTAGGCCTATCTTTAAGTCCAAGATAATTTCCTTGCCTTAAGGTCAGCTTATTAAGAGACTTAATTCTAACTACAAACTCATTTTTGTTTGCCATATAACAGAACATACAGGTTCTGAGGATTAGGATATGAATATTTTTCCCATTTGAGGAGAGTATGGAATTATTTTGCTGAACACAGTAATCTGGGCATGGCTCAATTGGGTCCTCTGACTTTGGAGTCTCTTACAAGGCTGATATCCAGGTATCATTCAAGACTGTGGTCACATCTGAAGGTTCAACTCTGCTTCCACACTCTTTCATGTAGTAGTTGGCAGAATTTAGTTTTTCAGAAGTTATTACACTGATGGCCTAACTACTTTCTTGGCAGTTGGCCAGTGACCATTTTTAGTTCCTGGCCAGGTGGGCCTCTCCAACACGACCTCTTTCTTCATCAAAGTGTGGAAGCCAAGAAAGCCATAAAGAGAGGTTGTTACGGATTGAAATTCATAATCTCTTATAACCCAATCACAAAAGTGATATCTCATAACTTTCATTGTAGTCTACTTACAAAGTAAATAAATCACTAGCTTTAGTCTAGAGTCAAAGAGAAGGGATTACCCAATTGTGTGAATATCAGAATGTGGGGATGTCTTAGGGTTGTTTTAGAGGATGTCTTCCACTTAATAGCAAAGAACACTAGCTTTACTCAGATGGAGTATAAAAACTGTCACCACTACTTACTCTCCTTATGACATTGAACAGTTGTCATGTCAACTCTGTTCATCAACTTACTTAACTAAGAAATTATATCATTGTGAAGATTGAATGGATGTTATAAGCAAAGTGGTTAGACAGTTGCTTGGCACTTAGGAATAACTACTTGATGAATATTAGCTTTGGTGATGATTAGTCTTCATTTAAACAGAGGGTTCAATGTGAAAACATGAGTTGTTTAGATATATTATAAAGCCTTATGTAAATTAAGAATCTATATATTTCTTTAATGACCTAAAAACTCATTTTTTCTCCTAGTAAAATCTAGAGAAAATATGGAATATAAGATTTTATTTAACACCAGAGGATATTACAGAATAATTTATTCTTTCTCCGTTGAAATAGTATTATTTTTTTATTGAAAAAAGTAATTATAGGGGATCCCTGGGTGGCTCAGTGGTTTGGTGCAGCCTTTGGCCCAGGGCGTGATCCTGGAGACCCGGGATCAAGTCCCATGTTAGGCTCCCTGCATGGAGCCTGCTTCTCCCTCTGCCTGTCTCTCTCTCTCTCTTTCTCTCTCTCTCTCTCTGTGTCTTTGTCATGAATAAATAAATAAAATCTTAAAAAAAAAAGAAAAAAGTAATTATAGAAATTTGGAAGATATAAAGAAACACAGAAAAAAAAATTAAAGTCACTCAGTCCTATTATTCAGAAATTCTATGTATAAACATGTAAATATAGTACATATATACACATTTATGTATAGTTTCACAAATTTGTCATATGAAAACTTTCTTTAATTTTTATATTACAACTAACCAAAATACTTTTGTTAAAGATTTCATTTATTTATTCATGAGAGACACAGAGAAAGAGACAGAGACATAGGCAGAAGGAGAAGCAGGCTCCATGCAGGAAGCCTGGCATGGGACTCGATCCCAGGTCTCCAGGATCGCACCCTGGGCTGAAGGCAGGGCTAAACCACTGAGCCACCTGGGCTGCCCTCAAAATTCTTTTTATGTGAAAATATCCTATTACTTTATTTTTTAGGTGTTTTGTTTTGTTTTGTTTTTGTTTTTGTTTTTACAATGTCATCCCTGATCTTGGTTATTTGCAGGATATATCTGCAAATATCATTAGAAAGTGTACATGGTTATATATTTTAAGCCGTTGCATGTCTGAAGATATCTCCATGTTGAACTTGAATGACAACTTCACCCAGTATGTAATTTTTGGGTCATACTTTGTTTTCTTTCAGAACTCTATAGACATTTCTCTATTAGCTCATGGTGTTCAGGGTTATCGTAAAGGAATGTAAGACCAGAATAGTTTTTTTTTTTTTTCTTTGCAAACAATCTGTTGTGTTTTGTTTTAGCCTAGATGCTTATGATTTTAAACATTTATTTCCAAGTTTGAAAATATGTTGAAGGGTTGCTTTCATTGTTAATTTTGCCTGGTATTCAACAAGATCTTAAAATTTCTTTACTTAGTTATTTCTTCAATTCTGAAAACATCGTTCTATTGTCTCTTTGCTTTGAATTGACAAAAATCAAATCACATCACTCTTAAGACTCATAACCCTCCTCACACTCAGAATGAAATCTCAAGCCCTTACCCTGGACATAAGGCTCTACACAGTTGCTGGTAGCTTCTCTCTGAACTCATCTCTGTCCACCCTCAGCTGGTTCCTTCTCCTCAGCCATTCTGACCCCCTCGCCCTTCCCAATTATATCAAATAGATCTCTCCCTCAGGTTCTCTGCATGTACTATTCCTTCTGCCTGCAGTGCCTTTATCCTCAATATCCACTTCAGGTATCTGAAAAGGAAGTCCTTGCCACTTATAAAACAGGAAAACAGAACCACCTCCAATATATCACATAAACATGATTGTTTGTTTATTGCCCATTTCCCCTGTGGAATATAAGCTTCATGAGACCAGGGACTCCTCTGTTTTTTTTTGCTGCTATAAATCTAGCATCTACAAAATTACCTTGGCACATGGATGCTAAGTACTTAACAAATGTATGTTTTATGAATTATTCCTCAATTTAGTTTCTTGGCATTCTGTCTATGCCAGATCTAAAGTGGACAGAAGCAAGCATATTTGCAGGATCCTCAGGCAGTGTATTCTTTTAGCCCCGTGTGTGGTTCCCAAAAGATTGATGGAGCCCAAGTACACCCTTACTACTCCATAGGTCTCTTGCCTCTTGTCCCACTTCTTCTGGGTTGTGTGGTTAATCAATCAAGTATTGATGGGTTGCTACCTCTCTGTTAACAATTGTTACCTCATATGCCTCCTTCCTTTCACTTAGTCCCATATTTCTCAAGTCTTGTATAATTTCTTAAAATTTCTGGCATATGAATACTATCATTCCCTGAAGTCTATCATTCCCTGGAGTCCCTGAAAGTTTTCAAAAGCAATGAAATGAAATAAGGGTCAAAATGCTTTAGTATATTCATAGTGTTGTACAACCATCCTCATGATTTAGAACATTTTCATAATTGCAAAAAAGAAAGCTCATGCTCTTGGCAGTGATTCACTTTCCCCAACCCACTTTGGATTGTACACATTGAATAGATGAACTCTGTGCAGTGTGAATTGTATCTCAATGAAGTTGCACTAAAAAGTGATTTTTAAAAATATTTTAATTAAATTCAGTTTGCCAACATATAGTATAACACCCAGTGCTCATCCCATCAAGTGCCCTCCTTAGTGCCTATCACCCAATTACCCCAGCCCCTTACCCTCCTCCCCTTCTGCAACCCTTTGTTTGTTTCCCAGAGTTAGGAGTCTCTCATGATTTATCTTCCACTCTAACTAAAAAGTGATTTATAAACAAGAGTATTATGTAAATGTTTTTAATTCTGATGATGAGAAAAAGCATAGGAAAGTCTCTGAGGGTAACTGGTTAAAGCCTTATTCCTTTATAAGCTCTGTATATGTTCCATCCTTTCCCTTTAAAAAAAGGCAATGGTTTATAGCTTTAACACATTGTCCATTATTTCTCTCAAATCATAACACTTCTTTCTTATGCATCATAATAGGTGGTTCCATGTAAGCAAATATGGAAACATAGAATTATATTTAGGCTTAACACATTAATTATACTTAGTAATTTCTCCATTATTTCTTTCTCAAATTCATTCACATAGACATATAAATTTCCTTTACTAATAGATATTGATATTATTTATAAATATTTATTCACTTTCAATTTCATTAGTTTTTTCCTGAGTTGAGTTTTACTCAAGTTCATTAATTTCAGATTTTATCATATACTAAATATTACACTTCAGGAAAATTGATATTGAAACTTTGAAGTCAATGTACTGACAGTGTTGCCATTTTGCTATTCTTGTAATTTATTTCTATTTGACTAAGGAGAAATAGGTCATGTGACTTTAAAAGTAAGGATCAGGGATGCCTGGGTGGCTCAGTGGTTGAGCATCTGCCATCAGCTCAGGGCATGATCCCAGGGTGCTGGAATCGAGTCCTGTATCGGGTTCCCTGTGGGGAGCCTGCTTCTCCCTCTGCCTGTGTGTCTACCTCTCTGTGTCTCTCATGAATAAATAAATAAAATCTTTAAAAAATAAATAAAAGTTAAGGATCAGAAAATAAAAAGTAATAAAGTTCTGTATTAAATGTATGAGATTTGATTTAGATAGTAAAAATGAAATTTTAATGGCATTTTTTATAGTTAAAGGCGTATGATTTACTGAGACGTATACTTGTGTAATGAAATACTTTATTATAATAAGGCTATTTGGGAGTATGAATCTATGAACAAATGTGTAATTGACTACCACTTTTTAGAGATACTTCATATTCAGGCATATCTTTAACCATAAAACAATCTCTAACAGCATATTGAAATATTTGATAAGGGAAAGTCTCAGATTTCATACTCACTTTTCTTGTAAACAAGGAAAAATAAACTACCTGTTTACCCTCCTAAATTATGATGTATCAACTCTTACTCCACTTAGGGTGAGAAAGCATTATTACATGCAGTTTTAGAATCTTCAAATTATGGTAATGTCATATATTTTGGTTGCTACTTGATAACCAGATCCAACTGGCATCAGCTACTATATGTGTTAAAATATAAAGCAGTCCTAAAATCATATTACTAGTCTTTAAATGCTTCTTTCTTATTGAATACTGCTTTTCACATATACGTTTCAACATTTTAAAATGTGCTACTTGCTCATACTCATTAGAGTATTATACTTCTCAATATTCTATAAGGTAAATCAGTATTAAATATTAATAGAAATTAAGATCAACAGAGGTTAAATGACTTATCAACTTGTCAAATCATATTTTCAATGCCATAGCTTTTAAAAGAGTTCTCTTGCTTAAATTTATGCTAATTGAATAAGATTGTTTGCATGGGAATTTGAATCACACTTTCTTTCCACTAATGGATGAGAGACCTCATGAGATCAATAACTACACTAAATACTATCTCAGGAAATTTCAAGAAGCAGAATGAGCCTGCTGGGTAATGGAGGTCTTTCATTCATTTATTCCCATGAGATGTTCTGGAATTTGGCAACTATGTTCAATAGCTGATGTAACCAACGGAACAGTTGGTATGTGGGTTTGGGCAGATTTTGCCTAATTTGTGAACTGTCTTCCCCTGGGAAATTTCAGAGATCATGAACCATGTTGCAAATTATCTTCAGAGAAAACCTGGGCAGAAGATGATAACACCCAAAGCAGTAACATTAACATTTTTGTTTCCCATTGCTGTTGCACACAAAGTAATTTGTTAACTCACTGCTCAGGAAGGTACATTCAGAATAATTATTGCTAATGGAGTACTGGATTTGAGGATTTATTTTGGTGAATGTTTGTTTTTGCTGAATTACATATTCAAGAAAAGTAATGTATAAAGCTGACTACATTCAGCTTTGCACAATGAGAATTTCCTGGGATAATTAAAATTTTTAAATCTGAAATCTCCTTAAATGTTGTGTCTTCATATTGAGGAACGTATCCAATACTTTTCCTTTTCTTTATAGCAGTCTCAGAACTTATTCCCTTTTTCTATAACATCTATTTCAAATGTGTAATAGAGCATCGAATATGCAATGTCACATCTTGTCGGCACATGCCACTATTTTAAAATGTATATCCATCTGGCTTTATTTATTTTAAACTTTAAAGTTTGGCAAAATGAATTTTGATTGTTTCACCATTCTTGTAAGGTTCACATTCTGTAAAACACATCTTCTTAAAACATGTGCTGTAATCTTATGTAATATGAATTGATTGCAACTAAGCAAGTGCTTTCTGAAGACTGTTGGCTTTATGCAAATAACTTTCTTAGCATTTTATGGAATTCAGAATATCCTATAGTTGTGTTGACTATTTCCTCTAACAAAAATAACAAGACACATGGTCTGACAACTAAGAGAGTATTTTCATATAATGTAGAACAACATATTTGAACTGAAACAATCTCAGAGAACCCAGACTATATAATCTCCATAGCTATAATACTGGAAGTATCAAGTGGTCATTCTGTAAGGTCATTTTTAAAAGTCTACTATAAAAATATTCTTAAGATGTGACCTGCCATTTGTATTTAAGTGCATTCTATAGTCCACAAAAAATGTTACTCATTTATTCTACCACTTTATAAGATAATATTTCAATGTCTATCCTATATCAGGCACTGCATTAAGTATTTGAGACCAAAAAGAAAGTCTGTGCCCTGCCCTTATGGAGGTCAAAATCTTGTTAAGAAGATAGATATTTATCAAATATTCATGCTTATTTAAGTAAAAGTAACTGTAGTATTGATACTGGAGAGCTTGGCTCTTATCTCACGGAGTCAAAGAATGAATCTCTTGGACAACACAGAGTGAGCAAAGCAATAGAAGTTTATTAAGCAGAGATACAGAGAAAGTTCTCAAAAGTGAGAGGGGTTCCTACAGGGTTGCCACTGAGGGCTTTTATGGTCTGTCTTTTATAGGAGTCTGACCTGGGGAACTTGGTAAATTTCTTGTCAATATCAGGGTAGATTTGTAAATATCACATCTATATTTAGAACAAACATGCTGGATTTGTAACTATCATCATAACAAAGAAGATGTTCTTGTAAATATCATGGGCCCAAATAAGGTATTCCATTCTCTCTGGTTAATACCTCCTTCAAAATATTTCTCTACATCTGGGATTTCTGTGAGCCTAGTCAGGTAGCCCATGGCCTTGAGTTCTTGTGCTATCTTGGTTAGAGCAGGGACTATTGATAACACCTTAATTTCATATTTCTGTGATTACATAGTAGCCATTAAAGGAGGATACTCCCTAACATTTTGGAGCTAGGGAGCCAGGTTTATTTTTTCTATTTTTTACTGTCTTATCTCTGTTTTCTTGGGATGGGTAAGAGCCTGACTCTGGGTCCTTTACCTTATCTGGCTAGCCCTGTCTGCCCCTACTCGTTCCTACAACAATATCTTCTCTAAAGGATGAGTATATTGTACTATAAGAACATTTGAGGGCAGCAGGGGTGGCTCAGCGGTTTAGTGCAGCCTTCAGCCCAGGGCGTGATCCTGGAGTCCCAGGATCGAGTCCCACATCAGGCTCCCTGCATGGAGCCTGCTTCTCCCTCTGCCTGTGTCTCTGCCTCTCTCTCTCTCTGTCTCTCATGAATAAATAAATAAAATCTAAAAAACAAAACATTTGAAAGGGGCATTTTATTTTGTGAGGTAATTTGGAAATTTGTTCCCCTAAGGAAGTGGTTTACACACAGCTCTCAAGAACAAACAGGAGTTAACCAGTTGAAAAGGGATGGGAAGATGTGTGGTAATGAAAAAAATTTGAGCCAGTAAATATATAGCAAAATATTTCCTTTAAAATACTGCTTATAAATACTACCACTGACCCTGTAAGTTGATAGCTTCTGAAATTTAAAATTTACATTTCTCTGTTGACTGCCTGCAATGGGAGTACTTGGTTTATGCGCATATACATTCACCAATTTGTCATGTCTGGTAACAAATCTGCTTTTTCCCATTGTAAGATTAGCCTCCCTTTGGGTAATTACTCTCATTGGTTACCACTTAGCCTCAGATATTTTTGTGTGTGTGTGCTGGCAAGTCCCCAAAAAGTTCCAAAAGAGGAAATGTATGTCCATCTTTAGCTATTTGATTATGTGTATGGTATTTTAGTCACGAAATAATTTCCAGCTGGCAAGCCTGGCATACATATTCAACAGCAAGCATCTAAATATTGTTGTTGCATCTATTACATAAGCTGCAAAGAAACTCAACAGATGCTCCAAAATTTATAAAACTTGTAATTCTCAAAACATTTGGTGTTTCTATCATAAAGTCTGAGTCTTATTTATGACTGATCTGATTGTTCACATAACAACCCTTCCTTCCCCCAAATCTATATAGTTTATTTTCTGGACTCTCATGTGTTCTCTTTCTTTAGAATTAGGCCATCTTCCCAGAAGTCAGGCCAAGGGAGAAGTTGAATGATAGGGAAGCTTTTATAAAGAGAACCACGCCAATTAGAATTTAAGATATATCAGAGGGAGGTTGGTTAGTGCAATTCTGCTTTCTGCAAACAAGAGCAATGGTAACAAGGAACATCAGATAATTGTTCAAGGTCACACAGGTGGTGAGAACACAGCTGAAGGATAGGAGCCCCTTCTCTAGCCTCTGTCTCATATAGTTTGTATTATACATTTTATAGGCTAATGTTTCAAATCAACTTTTGAAACTCATGAAATTAAAAATAGTTTTTGACTAAGCTACTTATAGGCAGCTCAAGGAATTGCTACAGTTTTGGCTATATGATGAAAGTGATTATTTCTATGTCCTTACATTCCTTATATTTGTTGACTAAAATTCATAAATTTATCTAGTTAGCTGGGTGTGTGTGTGTTCATAAATGGAAATATGGTAGACTAAATTTTAAGCAATCACCAGTTTAGTCCCTTAACAAAATATTTGATGGGGTTTACTCTTAAAGAAGGCCTATAGACATTCCTAGGGGAAAACAAAAACAAAAAGAAAGACCCTTCATTATTGGCTCAACCCAAGTTAGTTTTTCAGGTCAAATCACCTGGCCAGCAGTTAGATGAGTTAAATTCTAAGCTGTACAGAGTTTATGACTAAATCTTTACAAATTCAAAATGATTCCCCAAGTGTATCTCCTAAGGGTCATGGTTCTTCTACTGAAAGATGGATGAAAGGGGATGGCAATAAAAAGGATGCTCGTTTGTTTGTTTCTCTTTTAGTAGAAAATGCCATATCTACAAAATAATTGTATTTTAAACATCTTGTTCTCTTATTTCTGTAGCTTTGTGTAAAAATGTAAGTTTAATGTGGCTTACCTCTCTACTCTAGTCAACATAAGGAGTCCTCTTTCTAAGTTCCTGGTTTCATATGACTAGAATCTTCTCAACTCTAAAATGATATATAGAAAATATTTTAATGCTTATGTCCTTGCCTTAAAGACACAAAATCTCTGATTTGCTACCTAGGTACAATCTCTCAATCTATCTTTTCAACTGCCTTGATCTATATATCTGTGAGTTGCAATTAGACTCTCTTGAAGATGGGTGGTAAGGAATATCTTTAAAATCCCAAAAGCACATCAAGAATTTATCCTTTTTTCTAAGGCTGTTTTTCCTGCATTCCCTATTGTTCTTGACAGGATTGCTTTGAGCCCAGTAACACGAGTAATAGTTCAGGTCAGACTAGGTTCTTCATCTCCCTTACTTCACACTTGGGTAGTCAAAGCTTTGTCAGCTTTCATTATAAGTATCTCCTTTCCCCCTTTCTACACACACCCCCTTATGACTACCCTAGTTCTTGATAACATCGTTTTCCCCACCGATTGCTTCCAGGGTACTAGGTTCTCAAATTGCCTCTCTCCTGTTACATGAGATCTTTCTAATTTTAAACATGATATATATAAACTATATATATATACATATGTATATACACATATATATATAAAAACTATATATATATATATTTATAGTTAATAGGTTTGAGTATAGTTAACACAGGATGTTATATTAGTTTTAGGTGACAACATAGATTCAATAAGTTTATGCATTATGCTCTGCTCACCACAAGTACAGCTACCATCTGTCCCATTACATCACTATTACAATATAATTGACTATATGTCTTTTATTCCCATGACATTCATTCCAAAACTGGAAGACTGGATCTCCCGCTCCCCTTTACCCATTTTTGCCTAAACCCCTATCTCCCTTCTCTCTGGCAACCATTAGTTTGTTCTCTGGATTTTTAGGCCTGATTCTGCTTTTTGTCTGTTTATTCATTTGTTGTTGCTGTTTAGATTCTACTTTGGAATGAAATCATGTGACATTTGTCTTGTTCTGTCTTATTTCACTTAGCACAATACCCTCTATTATTCATATTGTCTCAAATGATATGATCTCATCCTTTTATATGACTGTGTAAGATTCCCTTATATAGGTGTGCATGTGTGTGTATACACACACCACATCTTCCTTATCCATTCATCTTTTGATAGGCATTTGAGTTGCTTCCATAATGTAGCTATTGTCAATAATGCTGCAGTTAAATATAGGGGTTCATATATTTTTTTCAAATTAGTGCTTTCACTTTTTTAAAATATTTTTATTTAAATTCTAGTTAGTTAACTTATAGTGTAATACTGGTTTTAGGAGAATTTAGTGATTCATCACTTACATATAACACCCAGTGCTCAAAAGGAATGCCCTCCTTAATATCCATCACCCATTTAGCCAATACCCCTCCCACCTCCCCTCCAGCCACCCTCAGTTTGTTCTCTATGATTGAGTCCCTTATGGTTTGCTTCCCTCTCTTTTTTTCCTTCCCTTGTGTCCATCTGTTTTGTTCCTTAAATTCCACATGTGAATGAAATCATATGGTATTTTTCTTTCTCTCACTTATTTTGCTTAACAAATTACACTCTAGCCGCATCCACATTATTGGAAATGATAAGATTTCATTCTTTTTAATGGCTGAGTAATATTCCAGTGTGTTGTGTGTGTATGTATACACACATACAAACATGACATCTTCTTTATTTATTCATCAGTCATTGGACATTTGGGCTCTGTACATAATTTGGCCATTGTTGATAATGTTGCTATAAACATCACGGGGCATGTGTCCCTTCAAATTAGTATTTTTGTATCCTTTGGGTAACTACCTAAGAGTGCAATTGCTGGGTCATAGGGTAGTTCTATTTTTATCATTTTGAGGAATTTGTTTCCCGGAGGGGCTGCACCAGTTTGTATTCCCACTAACCAACATCTGTTGTTTTCTGTGTTGTTAATTTTAGCCATTCTAACAGGTGTGAGGGGGTATTTCATTGTGATTTTAATTTATAGTTCCCTGATGATAAGTGATGTTGAGCATCTTTTCATGTGTCTGTTGGCCATCTGTATGTCTTCTTTAGAAAAATGCGTATTTAGGTTGTCCATTTTTTATTGATATTGTGTGTGTGTGTTAAGTTATATAAATTTTTCGTATATTTTGGATATTAAACCCTTATCAGGTATATCATTTGCAAATGTCTTCTATTAAGTAGATTGCCTTTTTGTTTTGTTGATTGTTACTTTTGCTATACAAAAGCTTTTTATTTTGGTGTGGTCCTAATTACTTTTCCCTTACATTTAAGTCTTTAGTCTATTTTGATTTATTTTTGTGTAAGTTATGAGTAAGTTGTCCAGTTTCATTATTTTGCATGTAGCTGTCTAGTTTTCCCAACACATTTATTGAAGAGACTGTCTTTTTCTGATTCCTGCTTCCTTTGCCATAGATTGATTATATAAGAGTGGGTTTATTTACAAACTATTTTGTTACATTGATGTCTGTGTCTATTTTTGTGCCAGTATCATAGTGGTTTGATTAATACAGCTTTGTAGTATATTTTAAAATCTGGGATTGTGATACCTCCAGTTTGCTCTTCTTAATTCTCAAGATAGCTTTTTCTATTCGAGGTTTTTTGTGGTTTCTTAAAAATTTTAGGATTATTTTTTCTAGTTCTGTGAAAAATGCTGTTGGTGTTTTAATAAGAATTACGCTAATGTGTATATTGCTTTGGGTAGTATAGATATCATAATGATATGAACTATTACTGTCCATAAACATGGTGTATCTTTCCATTTATTTGTTTTGTCTTTAATTTCTTTCTTCAATGTTTTATACTTTTCAGAGTATAGGTGTTTCATTTCCTTGATTAAATTTATTCCTAGGTATCTTATTCTTTTTTGGTACAATTATAAATGGCATTCTTTTATTAAATTCTCTTTCTGTTACTTTGTTATCAGTGTATAGAAATGCAACAAACTCCTCTATATTTATTTTGTGTCCTGAAATTTAGTGAAATCATTTATTAGTTATGATAGTTTCTTGTGGGGCACCTGGGTGGCTTAGTAGTTGAGAGTCTGCCTTTGACTCAGGTCATGGTCTCTGGGTCCTAGGATCAATTCCCACATCAGGCTCTCCACAGGGAGCCTACCTCTCCCTATGCTTATGTCTCTGCCTCTCTCCCTGTGAGTCTCTTATGATTAAATAAATAAAATCTTTTTAAAAATCTTTTTGTGGAGGCTTTAGGGGTGTTTATAATATCATGTTATCTGCAAATAGTGACAGTTATACTTCTTCCTCACCAATTTAGATGCCTTTTATTTCTTACTCTTGTCTGATTGCAACAGCTAGATCTCCCAGTACTATGTTGAATAAAAGTAGTGAGAGTAGACATTCTTGTTTTGTTCCTGATCTAAGAAAATCCTTTAGTTTTTCACCACTGAGTATGATATATAAGCGGTGGGTTTTAATGTGTGGTCTTTTTGATGTTGATGTATGTTCCTTCAAAACAAATTTTGTTGAAATTTATTAATATAAAAAGATGTATATTGTAAAATGTATTTTCTGGATCCATTGAGATGATCATATGGTTTTTACCCATTTTGTTAATATGATGTATCACATGGATTAATTTGTGAGTATTGAACCATCCTTGTTCAATCTTGTTCTTACCTGATCATGGTTAAAAATCCTTTTAACATATTGTTGGATTCAGTTTACTAATATTTTGTTAAGGATTTTTACATCTACCTTTATCTAAGATATTGGAACATAGTTCTTTTTATATAGTATCTTTATCTGGTTTGGTATCAGGGTAATGGTGGCCTCATAGGATAAATTTGGAAATTTATTTTTCTATTTTTGGGATAGTTTATGATGAAGAGGTATTCACTCTTCTTAAATGCTTGGTAGAATTCACCTGTGAAGCCACCTGGTCCTGGACTTTTGTTTGTTGGAAATTTTTATTACTGGTTGAATTTTGTTACTAGTAATTAGTCTATTCATATTGCCTATTATAATTTGATTCAGTTGGCAGTTTTTCTAGGAATTTATCCATTTTTTCTAGTTCTTTCAACATGTTGGCATGTAATTTTTCATAATATTCTCATAATTCTTTGTTATTCACATGGTGTCAGTTGTTATTTCTTCTCTTCTGTTTCTGATTTTATTTATTTGAAGCTTTTCTCTTTTTTTCTGGTGAGCCTAGCTAGAGTTTGATTAATTTTATCTTTTTAAAGAACCAGTTCTTGATTTCATCAATCATTTCTATTGTTTTTCAGTTTCTATTTTATTTATTTCCACTCTCATGTTTATTTTTATAAGATTTTATTTATTCATGAGAGAGGCAGAGACACAAGCAAAGGGAAAAGCAGGCTCCATGCAGGGAGCCCAATGTGGGACTCAAGCGTGGGACTCCAGGATCACGCCCTGGGCTGAAGGCAGGCACTAAACCACTGAGCCACCCAGGTGTCCCAGCTCTCATGTTTATTATCTCCTTCCTTTTACTAGCTTTCTGCTTTGCTTGTTCTTTTTTCTAGTTCCTTTTGGTGTAAGGTTAGGTAGTTTATATGCAATTTTTGTTGTTTCTTGAGGTAGGCTTGTATTGCTATAAACTTCTCTCTTGGAACACTTTTGCTGTGTCCCATAGATTTTGATCTGTTGTGTTTTAATTTTTATTTGTCTCCATATGTTTTTAAATTTCCTCCTTGAGGGATCCCTGGGTGGTGCAGCGGTTTAGCGCCTGCCTTTGGCCCGGGGCATGATCCTGGAGACCCGGGATCGAATCCCATGTCGGGCTCCCGGTGCATGGAGCCTTCTTCTCCCTCTGCCTGTGTCTCTGCTTCTCTCTCTCTCTGTGTGTGACTATCATAAATAAATAAAAAAATTAAAAAAAAATTTCCTCCTTGATTTCTCTGTTGACCCACTGGTCTACAATTCCATATTTTACAGCTACATATGCATATAAGATTTCATACAATTACAGTAACAGCATAGGGCAGCCCCGGTGGCACAGCAGTTTAGCGCCGCCTGCAGCCCAGGGCGTGATCCTAGAGACCCTGGATGGAGTCCTATGTCAGGCTCTCTGCATGGAGCCTGCTTCTCCCTCTGCCTGTCTCTCTGCCTCTCTCTCTCTCTCTCTCTGCATTTTTATGAATAAATAAATAAAATCTTTAAAAAAAACAATACAGCATAGATACAGTTCTGTATTTTTCATATTTTTTTATTTTGGCATATTCATACAGAATTTCAGCATTGTTTTAATAATCACATAATAATCTACCAAATCCACTAGCCTCAGCTTTTAAACCAACCCTCTCTTTTGGGACAATCAGTTCTTAGCATTCTTCAAAGTATTATGAATAATGCTGCAATGGAAATATTCTTGTATTATGCCTTTTCCTTATTTTGTTTATGTCCTTGTGGCACATTAGCAGTAGAATTACTGAGTCAAAGCTGATTATGTCTCTAAATTTTATTGCCAAATTATGTCAAAAAATTTTTAATAGTGGACACTGTCACCAGTGGTGGGTGGATGTTCTTGTTTCAGTATATCTTTGACACCATAGAATGTTGTGATGGTTTTAAGTTTGTTATTATACTAGTTGTAAAATTGTGCCTCATTGTCAGTTTACACTTTCAATTTTTTTCATAACTAAGGAGTTGAACTTTTAAAAATATGTTCATTGACTAATTTTACTCATGTATATTTGATTCTTGTCCTTTCCCTTTAAATCTTGGTCTTTTATTCAATGAATCCTGCTTGAATTTTTATATCTAAATGGCTTCTTTATAAAATATAACTGTTAATTTTAAAACAATAATGCATATTTTTTCTTAAGGTGTTTTCCATATAAGTTACATTATTTTGTTGTAAGAGTTTATTATATAATCTTTCTAATTTCTTTTCACTTTGGTGTTATCTAGCAAAATATTTAGCTGATCTTTAATTTGATTTTTTAATTCCTTAATCTCTTTGCTCTTTATTTCAGTAGCAAAAATCCATTTAAAACTAGGAAAATGTCGTATGTTTCTTTATGATTATGGGAATAATTCAGTTGGACAGAGAAAAAAAATGATAAAGCAGAATAAATAAAGCACAGTTGCAACAGCCAAGTCTTTGAGTGGGAGAAATTAAGTACGATTCAGTTCTCTGTGGACTGGTTAGCTCAAATAGTAGTATGGGTAATTTAGACAAGAGGCAAAGTATAAGGCTTTAGAAAAGGCAGTTTGCTAAAGGTAGCAGAGGAAATATGGAATCTAAGTGATCAATTGAGAGTGAGGAGAGGAAAGAGGTTCTTGGATTTGTGTGAAAAGAGAAGAACACTAGTATGAAATAATATCAGAGCATAGGAGACAAAGCACTTAGTAAAATGTAGAGATCACTGTCAGTACTAAGGGCCCTTCTGAACTTTGTTGCAGTCTCTTAAGATAACAATAAACAGCACAGTTGCATTTTTTCCTGTCATACTGGATCACTAGGATAATGGCACAAATAGATAGGTAATTGGATTTATCCCAGTTAGGCCTTTACCAGGTGAGTATGACACAGACAAGGAGAGGCCAAGTAGTTGAGGGTATATGTAAAAGAGACCATCAACTCTCTGTTAGATAAGGACATAGTAAAGTTATGAAGGTGGTCATTTATAGAGAAAATGTGGGGCTTAGTGTATGCAAGAGGGAGTGAGATGAGGTAGTAGTGAAAGAGTAGGAGGATTTTGTAAGAGGAGAGTGCTTGAAATTGAGATTTCGGAGGGAATGTCATTGCTGGTAATGACATGACCTAGGGTAAGACCATGGAAAGCATGGATGTGATTTAGGGTTGGCAAGTCCATTGAAGAAGTGTAGCTTAGAGGCTCATAACCAGGGCACTAAATAGGGCATCTAAATAGTTATTGAGATCATGAAAAATGAGCACAGGGGTGATGATAAGGGGAGAGAAGTAGTGGGCTAAGGAATGTAGGTCCAATATTGGTAGTAATTTTCAATACCTTCATATCATTAAAGATTCCCATTAATGAGATTTAAAAGTGTTTTGTTCCCCATATCTTGTCAATACCAGTTTTGCAATATCCTTAACCCTTATCACTCTCCTAGGTGAAAAAGAATTCTCGAAGTTGGATTGTCATTGACTAATGATGAGTACAACTGATCATCGTTTTCCATATAGTCAGCTTGCATTGCCTTTTCCATTCGTGACCTTTTCCCATTTTTCTGAGCTATTTTTTTTGTTAGCTATTCAAAATAGATCTTCCTATAATAGAGAAACTCCCTCTGAGCTATCAACTGCCTTGCAAGTGTTTTCCAATTATTTTTATATTGATATTTTAGTGAAGTATTAATAATTTTCCATTCTCAAAAACAAATGTAATTATAATTAATGTATATATTTACTAATTAACTGATTGTAGGTAAAGCATCAAGTTGAGGTACTCCTTTATTTGGATTTCATAATTATTGTTTTTTCTTCTAGAGGAAGAAAACTCATATGAGTGAAACATAGTTTTGAAATATCTATAGTGACTGTATTCAGCACAGGGGAATGGACGTATCTTATCAAAATTTTATTTGACTAGCTTAGGTTCTCAATAACAAACATACAAATCTTATAAGGTAGTACTGCTTCAGATAAATTTGTTGGCTTTTTCAGTATAAAATAAAGGTAAATCAATGTAATGCTAAGAGTTATACAATTTTATTGACTATTTTCCTGACTGATGAAAAGATATTAAAGACTCACAAATGGAGCTCTTTTTAAAAATAAATAACTTCAGAGGTATCCACACATTGATTTTCTCTATATTTTAGAACATTTGCAATAATGCGCTTTACTAAAATTTTCATTTATTGTCTGGCTTCAAGGATAATGGAAACTGACTTGCTATACAGAATTTTTCTTTGTGTTAAATTGGTAATACATATCTGATAGCAGCATTCAGTATCATGTAATTTCAATATACATTGATGCTGTTACCTGCTTTTGTGATTTGTCTGTGAAGTACTTCAACTGGATAGAAGCAATACATGAAATAAAAGGAGACAACTAAGGAGATAATAAAGACAATAGGGGGACACCTGGGTGACTCAGTGGTTGAGTGTCTGCCTTGGGCTCAGGGCATGATCCCAGAATTCCCCTGGGATCCATCAGGCTCTCCTTGAGTAGCCTACTTCTCCCTCTACTTTTGTCTCTGCCCCTCTCTCTGTTTCTCTCATGAATAAATAAATAAAATCTTAAGAAAAAAGACAAAAGGGTAAATTCTTAGATTTACCCGAAATGTAAGGATACAACTTAGTACCCTTGTTCTTAGTACAACTCTCAAAGGAGTTGTACTATTTTGTGACTGTATTTATCATTGAATTATCCTATTTATGCTGTCATCAAGTATACATCAGAAGATAATTTGTTCTATGTTATGGCATACATACTTTATTTAGCCAATCCTTTGGCCCTTGATTGATTCATTTATTCAAAACTCTTTGAGCTCCTACTCTTTGCAAACACTGATTTACACATGTTGACATGATCAATATACGGCTCTCAGCATTATAGCTTGTTTAGGGTAAGAGTTAATAAAAAAAAAACACAAGGAGCCATTAACATGACTCCCCAGATGAGTAAGAAGTCAGTATGGAATACTGCTAGCAGGTGATAACTTCAAATATGTGCAATTGGCATCCTGAAAAAGAGACAATAAAACAAAGAAATAGAATTTATATTGAAAGCTATAATAAAAGAAGATTTTATGGAAAGAAAAGGACTTCAGGGTATGTATTGAGAAGGCCCACTTGATACTAGAAAAATCAACCTAGAGCTGTCAACTCTGAAACAGATCCTGGTAAAATTATTAGATTTTAAAGATAAAAAAAGTATCCAGAGGGATCTAGGCACAAAGAACAAATGAAAAGGGAAAAAATTGGTTATCACAAGATGCCTCAAGGAATATATAAATATGGCAACATTAATAAAGCAGTATTTTGAAGAATCTCAAGAGAAGGAACTATAAACCAAGTATTTTATATCCATGAGCTCTTTATGAGTAATTTACTAGTAAAGGAGCTTTATCCATCAAGAGATAACAGAAAAAAACTCTAAAGAATTTATGGTGAGCACTTAATGATTAAAATGTAGAGCTAGGGGATCCCTGGGTGGCGCAGCGGTTTGGCGCCTGCCTTTGGCCCAGGGCGCGATCCTGGAGACCCGGGATCGAATCCCACATCAGGCTCCCGGTGCATGGAGCCTGCTTCTCCCTCTGCCTGTGTCTCTGCCTCTCTCTCTCTCTGTAACTATCATAAATAAATAAAAATTAAAAAATAAATAAATAAATAAAATGTAGAGCTAAGATTAAAAGTTGACCAAGAGAGAACCAAGGGAAAGACAAAATATAAATGTTACATGTTATGACAAAGAATAATATACAAATGATATACACATGATCACATATTAGACCACATAAAAGCATTAGAAATTCCATATAGTAGAAATATGAAAAAACACTCTGATCAAACTCAATTAACAGTGAAGAAAGAAGAAATGAAGAAATTAATAATGAAATAAGATCCCAACTTAAAGAAATATCTATTCTTGGATGAAAGAAGAAATAAAAACTCAAATTACAGAATTTAGAAAAAAACAATGATAATAAAAATACAACATGGATTTACAGGCTATATTTTCTGCACTGATCAGAGGAAAATACATTGTTCCAAACACTTAGATCAATAAAAATATAAAATGGAAAATAAAGGAGTTGTATTCTCAACTTTAACATCTAGAAGAAAAACCGCAAAGTAAACCAAAAGAGTAATAAGTACGAAGATAATAAAGATAAAAACAAATAAATGAGGTAGAAAATGAAAAGACAATAAATAAAAATTCTAGGTTTTGAAATATTAGAATAGCTTCCAGCTAAATTAATAAAAAGAGGATAAAGCATAATTATATCAAATAAGAAATTATAAGTGAAAAATAGCCACTGAAAATTTCTTGAAAAAGAAATTTTAAAAATTCAGAAGAGACTACTGTGTAAAAACTATATACAAGTAAATTTGAAAAATTAAATGAAATTGATAATTTCCTAGAGCAGTGCACTATGTCAGGTTTCTCTGTTTATTCTGTGCAAACAGATCTATTTAAGCTTTTCCTTTTTTTAAGGGTCAGATTCTACATATTGATGATGAAGCATTAAATTAAATACTAGCAGACAAATTCCAAAGCCATATTGCAAAAGTAATTCATCATGGTCAGATAGAATTTAGTACAACAGTGAAAGGCACATGATCTGAATGTTCGAAGCTATCAAATTTTGTATGTTGAAACCTCATGCCTAACGTGATGGTGTTTGAGGTGGGGCTTTGGGTTGGTAATTAGGTCATGAGGGTGGAGTTCTAGTGATTGTGATTATGACCCTTATAATAAAAAGGGGAAAAAAATAAAAACCACTAAGAAACCGCCTTGTTCCTTCAATCCTTCAAAAGGATACAAAAAAAATCAGCGGTCTGCAAACCAGAAAGGCCTTCACCAGAGCATGACCATGTTGGTGTCTTGATTTTGGATTTCCCAGCCTCCAGAACTGTGAGAAATGTTGTTGTTTATATAATATCTATATGATCACTCTGAACAGACCAAGACAAAGGCTAATTAATATTAGGAAACCTATTAATATCATATAACATATTAATAGATATAGAAGGAAAAAGCATAACATATGATAATCTCCACAGATACTAAAAAAGAACATGACAAAAATATATATATTGTTGAAAAAATAGTCAAGAAAATAGAATTTTATGGACTTTTTTAAACATATTTCATAAAAAAACCATATGTATGTTTATGTGTGAATGTATTAAATATATGGAATATATGATATAAATGTGAATTAGAGACATAATGAAATTTTGGCAAAATGAGTAAAGAATATATAAAAGTCCACTGTACTATTTGTGCAACTTTTCTGTTAATTTTTGTATTATTTTTTAAGGATTTTAATTATTTGAAAGAAAGAAAGTGAGAACGAGCAGTGGGGTGGGGCAGAGGAAAAGGGCTCAATCCCAGGATCAGAAGGTCATTACTGAGCTGAAAGCAGGCATCCAACCAACTGAGCTACCCAGGTGCCCTGTAATTTTTGTGTACATCAAAGTAAAATATTACAAATTTCATTATTTCTGAGTAATGGAGATAAAGAATGTACTAAACAGCGTCATTTCCTGCCACCATCATATCTAGTTCATGCTTTTAATCCTTTTTAACCAAGTTAACAGTCTTTCAACCAAGTTAACCAAGTTCTAACTTCTAACCAAGTCTAACCAAGTTAACAGTCTTCTCTCATGGTCATGTTTCTTACAACCACAATAACTATTACTGCAATTTATGAAGTATATTTCTGTAGTGGCATTTATATAATGTTATATCACTGGGTTCCTCCCCTCCCCAGTAAAAAAACAAAACAAACACAAAAACTGAAAGGAAAGTAGAATTTTGGTTCTGTTTTATTTAAAATAAAATTGAGACTTCTAGGGGCAAAATGGTTTGCCCAAACTCACAAAGCCAGTAATTGATATAGCCAAGACTGAAGTTCATCTCTTCAGGCTCCCTTGCTCTCTGGAGTCTGTCCTCTAATGTATCCATTTAACCCAAGGGACAGATTAGTCTTTCTACATGCTGTTGTTTAAATAAGAGGACCCTATCCTAAGTCTTTGTATTCTAAGCATGTAGAATAGTGGTTTGCAGTCAGAATCAGTAGTACTTGTTGAGTCGAATTAAATTACAATGTAATATGAATAAATTGAAAGAGAAAGGAAAGAAGAAAAGTCTGAGCTTAATTAGTACTCTAAATTTATTTATTCTATTTGTTTGAACTTTAACCTAAAGAGTAAAATATGTTAGCTGACACAATTATAAAGTTAGATAAATGAATATAAGTGGAAGATTAATTATATAAAAGTAATGTTGAAGATGTAATTAAAAGATACAAAATATTTTACTAGTTTTTTTTTCTGTACTAATCATCTTTAATTGGATGTTAATTTTCAGTAAGGATATGAACAGACTCAAGGGTGCCAGGCAAAGGTCATGGTCAGGAATCCAGAATGTGCCTCCACACTGGGCCCTCCTCAGTGGTACTTGCCAGATGCTCATGTTTGAGCTCCTTGAAACAATGACAGTAGTTGAGGGGTGCTTGGGTGGCTCAGTTGGTTAAGTCTCTGACTTTTGATTTTGGCTCAGGTCATGATCACACAGTCCTGAGATGGAGCCCCACCTTGGCATCGGGGCTAAATGCTAAGTGCTGAGCATAGAGCCTGGATTCTCTTTCTCCCTCTCCCCTTACCATTCCCCTGCAAAAAAAATAATAGTAGTTGAAAAGCACATAAACTACCAGCACCATACAAATCCCAGCAACACCCCTTTCTTCACGTTGACAACTTGTTGTAATACCAGTAGTAACATCTTTGAAACACTCCAGCCATGCCTTCAGGGGTGAAATCCCATATCAGTATCCAGCTTGGTAGTTCTAGTTTGATATCCATGAGCTGATCCTTCTTTGGTCTGGATGACACCATTCTTGGAGTCCTGAGTGTCCATTATGATGGGTCATGCGAGAACTCTTTACTAGTATTTTTAACTTTCAGGTGGTAATTCTGTTAATGTTAAGTTCTAAAGAGGGGAAATATGCCAAGGTATTTGTGTCTTTCACACTAGTCTAGTGTGACATCATGCAATTGACATCATGCAATTTCGTTTTCATAAATCTTCAAGTACATGAAGTACTTTAAATCATGAACCATTTTCTAAAGGATGGAGTTTATTTTTACTAAGTAAACATTTTATTGAACTATAGGATACATAAAGTACATAAAACATAAGTCTTCAGCTGGATAAATTTTCACATGCTGAATTTACCTGTTGACCTCGGAAGCCCCTGTTGTCTTCTTTCCACTCAATACCTAATCCCTCTAATAAAGTTACTCATTACTTTGACTTCTAAAACCATATAATAGTTCTGCTTGTTTTAGAACTTTATTTAGATCGAATCATTGGGCATATTCTGTTTTGTGTGCTAAGCATTCTTTTTGGGGGGAGATTTTACACATAAAAATGTTTGATGCATGCTTTTGCATCCAATTATAGTTCATTCCTGTTATTCTGTTCCAATGAACAAATAAGCAACTATTTATGCATTTTACTGTTGACATATATTTGCATAGCTTCTTATTTTAGGCTATTAAGAATTATGCTACTATGAGTGTTTTTTCAGTGAACGTATATACATATATCTGTCATGGATCTACCCAAGGAGTGAACTTACTAGGTGTGTATATATTCAGTTTAGTAGATATTGCAAAACAGTTTTCGAAAGTGATTATGCTAGTTACCTCTCCCACTAACAGTGTATAAAAGGTTTCATTTATTCCACATCTTCACCAACTTGGAATTGTCTTTTTCTTTCTAGCCATTTTAGTAGGTATGTAATAGTGGTTAATTAAAATTATGGTTTAATTTCTGCTTTCCTGATAAATAATAAAGTGAACTATCTTCTCATAGGCTTATTGGGCATTTAGATATTTTTTATGAACTATCTTTTCGATATTTTTTTTCTTTTTTTTTTTAATTTATTTTTTATTGGTGTTCAATTTACTAACATACAGAATAACCCCCAGTGCCCGTCACCCATTCACTCCCACCCCCCGCCCTCCTCCCCTTCCACCACCCCTAGTTCGTTTCCCAGAGTTAGCAGTCTTTACGTTCTGTCTCCCTTTCTGATATTTTGCCCCATGTTTTCATTGAGTTGCCTGACATTTTCTTAATATTTAAATTTTTTATATATTATAGATATTACTCTTGTTGCATATTTGTATTGCAAATATTTTCTCTTAGTCTATGGCTTTCTTACTCTTAATATCTTTAGATAAATAGAAATTCTTAATTGTAACCACAATTTATGATAACTTCCTTTCTTGTTAGTGCTGTTTTTGTCCTATTAAGTAATCTTTGTCTACCCAAGATTGTGAAAAATAATCCCCCATGTTTTCTTCTCAAAATTGTTTTACCTTTACATTTTAGATCTACAGTCCATTTGAAACTCATTTTTTGTGTGTGCACCAAACCACCCTTAAAGTTGTGACATAATGGAAAGAGCTTAGACTCTGAAGTCAGATCTAAAAAATAATAACAGAAATATATAAAGTGCATGCCCAATAATAGACAAAGCATAGTTTCTTGGAATTATTTTAAATGATGATGCAAATATAGTTTTATTGGCATGGAAAATGTTGAGTGAAAGGAATGGGTTATATAACAAAGTGTTTACACAAATTGTATACATAATTCATAAAGCATCATCTTGGAGGGTATACAGTCATAGTTTAATAGCAAACCTGTGAATCATGGTATTTCTGATACTCTTCATTTCTTCTTTGAATTTTCCTGTACTGTTTGAATTATTTTTAAATGAACATGTATCTTTATTTCCAAAATAAACATGAAAAATTATTCTTATTAAAATACAAAAAAATACAATACAATACAAATAAGTATTTAGAGGAAGAGAATCATCCAGAGATAACCACAATAATCTTTTAGATCTGTCCATTCTACCTTTTCCTTGGCATAGAAAGGTGGTGGCTCTTTCTTTTTAGGCTTCTGAGGCCTATATACGTCTAACCTGATAGAGAGGCTTTGACATAGGAACTCCTGTGTCCAGTAGATAGATATATTTCTATATATAATTAAAAATAAGGATTCATGATAAAATGTATGGTTTTTAAGCTTTATCCCCATGTTGTTAGGAAAGAAGAAACCAATTATTCCGCATCATTGTGTGTTTATTAGTGGTACCAGATGGCTTAGGCTGTATGTGCTTTGCCTCCCTGTCAAAAATAAGACTGAATATATAATTCTTTAATACTTGGCAGGTTTTCTCTCATGACTCTGTAGATGTTTTGTTATCACATAGCTTCTGCTGAATGGAAGAGACACAGCCAGCCTGTTGTAACTGTATATGTTTGTTTTTCTCTTTAGAAACCTGTAAGATTTTTTTCTTTATTTTGTCCTTCAGCCATTTTGGCAAATGTGTCTATTCACTAATATTCATTAATATCTAGATTATGAGGATCTTTTCACTAGTGGAGAATTCCTTAACTTCATACTTACTTTCCTCTCTCCCTTTCACATTGCAAAATAATTTTCTTTAATTTTCCCTTTTATTATTCTGTTCAACTTGTTTACTTTTTTATATTATGTTGGGTCTCTAGAATTAGAAGTCTCTCTGATTTCCATTTCAATCATTCATTCTCAAATTTTCTGCTCTAAGAATCATCCTGCATTCTGGAAGATTTTATTAAGCTATTCCTCAAATTACCCATTTGTTTTCCTACATTTTCTATTTTGCTCTTACTATTTCTAGTTGTATTTTTAAATCAGGTGTTTGTTTTTGAAAATGTAAGATTTATATGGTTAAAATAATCCATATAAAAGAATATTCTGTGAAAAGTTCCCTTTCATACCAGACCAGTCTTCTTCCCCAAAGATGATTAAAATTTTCATTTTCTTGTGTATTTCTAGAAATATTCTAAGCCTACACATGTATATATATATACATATCTTATTCTTTTTTCACTCAGTTGGTAATATATATCCATACTTTCCCACACCTTACTATTTTATTTAGCAATACAATTTGGGGCTCATACTATGTAAACATATTTAGATTTAGTTCATTTTTTGCTATAATTTTATTGTTTTCAGTGGAATGAATATATAAAACATATTTCTTCCTATATCAATAAATATTTTAACTATTTTTAATGTTTTGCTAAGAGAAATACCTGCAAACCCATACTTTTTTGTTTGCATGTACACATATATTTGTAAGTAGAATTCTAAAAAATGGAATTGCCAGAAAAGCCCATGTATTTAAAATTTCAACATGTATTGCCAATTTTGCCCCAAAGGCAAAACTTCATATATTTTGTATATTGTGTTTATATATATATATATATATATATATATATATATATAAATTTATATGTTTTGTATTTTTTGCAAACTGCTTGATAAATATAATCTCATTAAATTTTTATTTAAGTATGAATGAAATTATGCATTTTCTACATTTGAAGAGTAATGTCTTTTTTGAGAATTATCAAATAAATTACTTTGTTTAAAGATTTTATTTATTAATTCATGAGAGCCACAGAGAGAGAGAGAGAGAGAGAGAGAGAGAGAGAGAGGCAGAGACACAGGCAGAGGGAGAAGCAGGCTCCATGCAGGAAGCTCGATGCAGGACTCGATCCCGGGTCTCCAGGATCACACCCTGGGCTTAAGGCAGTGCTAAACTGCTGAGCCACCTGGGCTGCCCATCAAATAAATTATTAATAAAGTTTTAAAAAGTCACCACCAATAATAAAATGAAAACTAATCAAATATTTAGAACATTTTAACCACTTTTATCTAAAATAAAACTTAACTGAAGCTGTTTGTTCTCCTGTGTTCATGAGGTATAAATTAGCTATATATTCTTTATAAATAATAAAGAGATCATGGTAACTCAGAAAGGTGAGGGAAAAAATAGCTTAGTTGAAATCTATGAAAAAGAAAATCCCTACTCTTTAGTTTTGTATATTGATAGAAACTGATAGAAATCAATTTTATCCTAAAAAAGAATCCCAACTACAAGTTATAAGTAATGATAAAATGTAGAGGAACTCTAAAAAATAAAATACATGAATATCCAAGTCTTTTAATAAAAAGCAATGATAATTCATTAAATTTCTGAGAATTACATGAAACTGATTATTTGTGAGTGGCTTATATGAGCTATGTACGTGGGAGGAAAATCGTTTATATTTCATGGATAATTCCTAATTTAAAAATTTATTGACATAAATAGAGCCTTTTATTTTAATACAGATAATTGGACCTTTTAAGACACATCACTAACTCTTCCCCCCTTGAGAAGCTATAAAGTGGCAAACTTATAGACCAAGTCCAATGTTGAGCAGGTTCTCTAACAGTCTGATTCATGAATTATTCTATTCTCGGAAAGACTGAGGAGAAAATGAGGGAATAGACAAAGCAAAAGAACCAGATACAATCTTCACATTATTTTATCCATCAGTGTGTCCATCCGTCCATCCATCCATCCACCCATCCATCCATCCATCCATCTATCCATCCACAGTTCTAAGCACACAAGGTAGTACAGGGTAATCAAAATTTTTAACAAGTTGGCATATCTGTTCCTGGAGAGTTTATCTAGGAAGGGAAGAGGTCACAGGCATGGTTATGTGATGTTAAAACAGACAACCAGGATCCCTGGGTGGCTCAGCGGTTTGGCATGTGCCTTTGGCCCAGGGTGTGATCCTGGAGTCCCGGGATTGAGTCCTACATCGGGCTCCCTGAATGCAGCCTGCTTCTCTCTCTGCCTGTGTCTCTGTCTCTCTCTCTCTCATAAATAAAATTTTGTTTAAAAAAAGGAAAGACAGACAACCAAGATTAGACCCCATGCCTCACCACTTCTACCAGAATCATCACTGTTACCACCCACTCATTGCTTGTTTGACTTCAGTAGCCTCCTCTATACCCTCCTGCTGTCTCCAGACAGCAACCAAAATGTATTTTACAAATGTAAATTAGACCAGAATCCTCCAGTGTTATTGCATAACTCTTAGGAGAAGAGGTCCTTATTATAGGCTACAAGATCCTGACTTGGCCTTGGCTTTTCTCTGAAATCAGCTCTCACCATTCTCACTCACTCACTCTGCTTTAGCCACACTAGCCTTCTTGCATCTCTTTGAGCTTGTCAACCACACTCTTTTGTTTGAAAGCCCCTTCAGTTATGTGAACTGTTCTTCCAAGAGATAGATTCCTGGTTTGACCTCTGACTTCGTTCAGTTCTGCTGTCATGTCACATTACTAGAGATCGTCCCTGAGCACCTTATTGAAAGAGGCACTCAGCTCATGTGCTCCCTTGCCTTGAATTATTTTTTTCCAGAACACTCTACTTCATATTATATTGGATGTTTTTTCATTGTCTTTCTCTCCTCTCTATATTATAAATTCCAAGATGGCAGAAACACTCTGTTTTCTTCTTTGCTGTACTCTCAGTATATAGAATAGTACCTGTTTCATAGTAGATAATAGATATATGTTGCATAAATAAATGAAATCCACATTTCAGATCTCAGCTTTCTCATGAAAACACTCTATACTAAATCTCTTGCTGGGGCTCTGATTAAAAATACAATATAAATCTGGTTTGGGTTTCTTTTTTTATCACTTTGCTCCATGACTTGTCAACTCCAGTAGCTTTTTGAAGTACGAAAAATTGTATTGTTTTGTTCCAGCCTTTTGGTGATCTCTGATTTTGATTACCTTTTCTCATCTCATCCCATTTTTCCCCTTACAACCATTCATCTCTAGATTCCTACCATCAGATTATGTAGTCTTGCCTTCATACTGCTTCCTGATTTTCCAAGGTCATGAAATTATATGTTCTTCCTTCTGGGTGTTATGGAAGCATAGCTTCACATTCTGAGTTGGATGTAAAACACTTCACAGATGTAGAAATTGATATTACAGATGGGGATGATACAGGAGGAAATGTTGATGCTGTGGTATTTAAATTCGGCAAAGAAAATTTTAAAGTAAAAAAAAAGATAATCAAATTGCACAGCTCATTTGTGAATGAATTTTTTATCCTGAAGTAGAGAAAGTTCAAGTTTGGATGACATTGACAGGGTTTCAGGAAGTTTGGGTTTCACTAGAAAAAACTAGTCTTATTTTAGGTTTGTGGGTTGATCTATGTCTAAATTCTAAGACAATGTGTCAGATAGTGTGTCTATGAAGTATGTCTGATTCTATATCATTCCTGATTTAATGAACCCAGAGAGCCTAGATTCATTCTGGGATTCTGCTGAGAGATTGGTTACATTTATGAATAGAACTGTCAGCTACTCCTCTCAAGGGTAAAACTGCTCCTAGTATTAGTTGTGGTGGCCATGGAGTAAGACAACATTTTACTAGTTTTTGTTGGATTTTCTTTTTCCTTTCCTAGTGTTTTGCTAAGGCTAAGTTATCAGATACGTGTCATGAAAGAAACTGACATTTTTTCTTACCCTACAAAAATTAATATTTGTATAGAGTCTTTGAATCTAAGAAAGTTGATTATAATAATTTACTATTATGCATAATCTTTTCTCTTGTTGGCTTATTTTCATCCCTGGGCTTCCAGGGTCCAAATCACATTGGTCCAAATTACTTTTTGCCAACATATTATATATTTTCTTTCATTTTTATTTTATTATTCCAAACTTTTTAATACCATAGCTTGCTCTGATAGCCAGAATTTTAGATAATTTCTCCCTCCAAAGATGTGCTGATATTACATGGCCTTTATAGAGCTGCATAAACTCTAAAGATAACCATAAATTCATATTAAGCCATGTACTTAGAAATAAAAAAGTATAACTTATAGTTTTCCATTTTATTTTTATTTTTTTAAGATATGCTTTTATTTTTTTTTTTAGATTTTTATTTATTTACTCATGAGAGACACACACACAGAGAGGCAGAGACACAGGCAGAGGGAGAAGCAGGCTCCATGTAGGAAGCCTGACGTGGGACTCGATCCCGGGTCTCCAGGATCAGGCCCTGGGCTGAAGGCAGCACTAAACCACTGAGCCACCCGGGCTGCCCATAGTTTTCCATTTTAAATACATGTTTCTATGTCTATGATATATAAAAGTTTGATACATACTTAGGTTTAGAACCAAAGGCTCTGAATGATGTAGTTTTAGATTTGTCAGCACACAATATCTCACAAAACATCATGTCATTGGGCCCCTAATAACTGGTTTATTATTTGATATATCTTCCAGAGTTTCCGTATCATCACCTCTTAAGGTAGAGTGTCAAATATTCAGAGGGATGTTTAGGATAGGTCTAAAATACTGTATTGCTACCAACTACAGGACAAAACAGCATTTATGCAATAAAACCATGTATACATAAAAACCCATGCATAAAAACTTTCAGGAAAAGAAAATATTCTTTTCACATAAATGCTAGTAAATACCACCTAAAGAAAAACAGGCATATACTTTCAATTTGCCAAGATTTTTTTTTTTTTAAGTAGGCTCCATGCCCAGCGTGGAGCCCAGTGTAGGGCTTAAAGTCATGACCCTGGGATCAACACTTTAGCTGAGATCATGAGGTCAGACACTTAACTGGCTGAGCCACCCAGGCACCCTGCCAAGCTCCTTCTTTGTACACTTTTAGCAAAGCATTTTTATACTCGTAGTAAAATATTCATATTTATCATTGAAATTCAAATATTAAATATTATACAAAATTATTGTACTGCAGTTTGGAAAACTAATTAAATGTTTTCTTTGTAAATGTAATGAGCTAGTTAAATCTTTGTTGCCAAAATTAAAATGTAGGAGGATTGATGGCTAAATAAATTCTAAGTCATTTACATTCTATGAGATAAATGCAACTTTGTCACCATGGTCTACCACTAAGCAGAGGATAATTTAATAGAATTAAAGATAATTTGAAGAATATATTTGAATTTGATATAATCTCTTAACATTGATATTTGGTAGGTGGTAGTTAAGACGGTAATTGTAGTTTATTTGAGATGTCTCCTTATAATATATAATCACACATTATGGGAGGAATATATAAAGACACAAAAACAGGCATATGGATTTTGGGACAATAACAGCTCACTTTTTATAGAATCATTTAAGTGGTAATAATAACTACTCAAAATATAGCTGAGAGCCCACAAGTATGAAATAAGACTGGCAGAAAAGTAAAAAGTGGTATTAATCTATCTGCAAAGGCTTTGTATTTTACTCCTATGATTTTTCCTCTCTCAGAGTCTATTTATCATTTTCTGAACATAACAAGTTTGATTAACTGATTTGCTATGTGATGGTGAATCAAGTCACAGTGGGATCTGCAAGAGGTAGTATTGCTGGCATAGTCCACAAAGCAAGGGGGATGCCTGAATACACATACCTGTGTATACAAAGATATGTATATACATACATAAAAGAAACAGGAACTTAGAAAGCAGAGTGGTATGGAGCTTAATTAGCAGGTGCGTCTCAATCTTTGAAAACCTTTCAGTGATGCAAGAGAAAACAATCCCATGTAGCATAATTCTATAATATACAATTTAACAAAGTATCAATTTATTCATTTCTTACTTGTATAAATCAAAGTGGGTGTTTCTGACTGGGCAATCCTCTTCTGAGAATTGGCTCAGGGACCCAGGTCTCTATCCACTAGTAGGTCTGTGATTCCCTAGAGTCTTAAAATTCTGACTAAATCTTCTGCATCTGGCCAGCAAACATGGGAATAGAGGGTTATTTCACATTAAGTGTTTCAGGGAGAGACTGAAAATGGCATACATTGCTTTGGTCTGAAATTTAGTTGTAGGGCAGGCCTATTACAAGAAAAGTTGGAAAATGTGGTCTAGTTGTGTGCCTAGGAGAGAAAGGACATTGGTAACCAGTTAATTCCACCACAAATACTGAGGTTTATGATGATTACAAGTCACTGCTAAAAAAAAGTTTAAATTATAATTAATACTTGCAACTTAAAAAGAGACATCACAAATGGGCCTTATACAGGAGCATACTCCTTCCAATTCTGTTTGTATTTTCCTCAAGATCAAACCTATGTCACCAACTAATTCAATAAACTGAAAACCTCTTGTTGTATCAGCTGAAGTGCATAATGCATGTAAAGATGGCAGTTATTCTTATTGAATTGGCAAAATATGAAAACAGATGGTACTGGTCTCCTGTTTCTGTCCACAGACAGCAGTATATATCAGTTGATAGTACATGAGAAATATAGGACTTCAAGGGATGGAAACAAATTCATATGGGTGTGAAAGCAATTCTCTGAGGATGGAACTAATAGTAATCTTCTAAGTTTATTTTCTGCAAAAGAGGCTGATAAAATCCTAATATGCAATCTATCCTATCAGATACATTCTTAGGAACTAGAACGGATGGTCTCTGAACTAGAGCAATACCAGATTTCATTTTACAAAAGGGTAATTGGTATTCTTTCTGTCTCCTTTCCCAGACTGATCCAACATGGAGAGACTTGGAAAGTGGGGAAGAAGGGAGAGTAGCATGGGCACTGTGTAGCTACAGAAAATTAGACATATAGAGGTGATTCTTCCCTGGAACTGTGGGAACAACAGGAATGAGAGGAACATAGAAATGCAGGGAGCTTGCAGAGTCCAGGAAAATGAATTTGGCATGATCTGTGTGTTCTGAGCAGAACATCCAAATAGGGAGGGAAGAAAGACTTTTGTAATCATGAAGAGGGAAGTGTACATGGATTATGCAAATAAGCTGGAGGTTTTACCTGAAGAACTGACTGGGACACTGCTCACAGCTGGCTTTTGCCTGCTTTGCAAAGTATAGAGATGACTTCATCATAAGGAGCAAAGATGGGTAAATGTTTTATTTTTATGGTATGACATAAATTCAAGGTTCACTCTAGCTCACAACTAAAACATGTAAAAACGTGAGTAGAGAGAAGGAAAAAACAAAACCAAAGTCTTATTTGGAGACACACAATTTCATAAAAGAGACACACATATATTACATAGTATTTCTTTAAAGTAAAAATAAAAAACCTTCTTTTATATGATATGTGTCTTTGTACTCAAATTCCTCTTTGGGCACTGAGCCACTACTCACAAATCATTTCTCTGTTGCTCACCTAAGGCACAAAGTTGGGGCTACATTCATCTCCTCCAGGAAATACCATCCTCCTGTGCATATCAAATCGTGCCATTGGCCGTGTTGTATTAAATGTACTATCATATGTCACCCTTCCTACGCTCTGTGTACTTCATCTTTATATCCACAGTGACTCCCACATGACCTAGCACAAGATAAATGTTCAGTGAACATTTTTGGTGTGAGCTGGAAACTGGGTTATCCTTAATGTGCAAACACTCTTGGAAGAGGTAACATATCACCTCAGACTCACCCCCAACATTTGCAAAGTCAAGAGCACAAATGGAGGACCACATACTATAGACCTAAATATTTATAATTTCTAAATCAAGCTAACAAACTGTTACATAAAACGTAGTTCTATCTTCCTACCTTAACAAATAAATGTGCTTTTATATTGATGAGATTTTAAAAATGTGCAATAGTTCTTTTTTAATATGCTGAAAGCTGGCAAAATATCAAAGATAATACAATTTAATTACCAATATGTATATTTAGGTGTCCTGGGTGGCAGTGTTTAGGTTTTCAAAGTAAAGATATGCATGTCATAAATTATTATATTTTTCTTTCTGACAATGCATATTTTTCTTTATTTCAGTGTGGTTACAAACTATGCAGTTATAATAAAATATTTTAAATGTTTTGCATTCTATTTACAATCATGCCATATAATACAACCTTCCCCAAGTTACATGATGTCTGTTCTCTTTTTTTTCCTGGTTTAAAAAATTTAAGTGTACCTTGTCATTGAACTTTTTTCTATTGCTTTTAAGCATTATTTTTTCTCTTCTGAGGTCCACTTATAGTTTACACACCTTCTTAATCCTTAAAGGATTGAAAATTAAAATGTTATTCAAAATTGACATGATTTGAATAAAGATGTAATTTAAACTATAAATACAAAAAATTAAATTGATTTCTGTGTCCTTTTTATATAGTTCACATATAGTTTACAGAAAGTTATTTTCTTCTAAGATATTTAAAAATATTTGTTAAAATGGGGACAAATTCAACTAGCCTCTCAGATTTTTATATAAATCATTTAAATAAAGCTATAGTTTAATGAGTTAGAATTCATAAATTGAAATTTCAAAAATAAAACTAATAAAATAATAACTAATAAAACTAATCCTAGAATTCAGTAGGTATCTAGTTGGCAAGGAATATTAGGCTTCATGTATATTACATCTAGAACTATACTTATATAAACTTTGAGAGTAATATGAATCACTTAGTATTCAAAATATTCCCCAACCAGCAAGTGCACCTGCCTTGCATGCTGCATTGATTCATGAGTGCCTTCCAAAGCATAAATTGAAACCAAATAAGATGGGTGCTTATTAAAACTTGAAAATAATACTTTTATGCAATAAATTATTGCATTTATGCCATCCAGAAAAAGAACCTGGTGAGTTAGTTTGCCCTTTCTCTTAGTTAAATGCTTCCATAGCTCAAATTTCTTCCCATACTCCAAAGCAGTATCTATTTCTGTTGTTAGCAACAGCAGTCTGCAAACCTAAGTAGCATTTAGACACAGTCACCTTTTGTTTTTAGGATACAGAATGAAAGATGGTCCAGAGTGTTTCTGTGGGGCTTACAGGGTGTTAATCATAAGAGCAGGTGGCGTTAGTCACAAGAGCAGATGTTTAGGGTTCTGATTTACTCTGCCAGCACCAAGAGTGAGATCCCAAGTGACAGAGGAATCCACAATCTATTTAATTTTTGAGTTTGAATTTGTGATGAGTCGAGCCCTCTTAGTGTATAGGTCCTAGGGCAAGGGTCTTTTCCTTCTGGGTTTCTGGGTAGTATTGAATTACTTTCCATATTTATCAAATAAATGTCTCCTCTTAAGGTGTGGAGGGATACTAGACATCTAAGGAGAGGGGTAGGGGAAAACTAACATTAAAAGAGAGGATGAAAGCAATGAATTTGGAGGGAGTTGAAGCAAAACATCACCTAGTTCATGATTTTGTTTGGGAGTTTGGTCTAGAAGTACTAGTTTATTCTTGTTTCTGTGTATATAAGTGTCTTTCTCTCTCTGCTCTACAAATTGTGTTGAATTAATCATTGTTTAGATACTTTGAAAATGTTTGATTTGGGGTTGCGTTCCCTCTTGTGTTTATCATTGGGATTTAAGTCCCTGTATAGTCAGGTTTTGGAAAGCAAAGATGCCCTCAATTTGTTTTTAACAATTTAATTGCTTCAGTGAGTATTTTCAGCCTGGAATATAAAATAGAGGATATTTCTACTATAAATCAAAGCCCTTGGCTTTGATCTTTAAAAAAGATCCACAGGCCTCAACCAGAACTTCTTAGAGGACACTTCAACATAAATATAGTCTGGGATATTTGCGGTTTGGTTCTGTCTGTGCTTATGGCATAGAATTGACAAAGATGTTAATATTGGGGACGGTGGAGGAGCAGAGATAAATATGTTCAGTAATATTATTACTTGCCTCTGTTCCCAGTTACTATATATCCAGATTAAAGGGGGGGGGAAGAAACAATTTTAAGCCACACTTTCTAAGAGAGAGGAAAAAATGTCACATATTAGGAAATCCTACTAAAGAAGTGTCTCAAAAGCCATAGGGTGCAAAATAATTTTGGCTGTACTTAAAAGGGGAAGAAGAAATCACCTGGCTTAGAATTCAGATATATCTCCTTTCCTTTTCAACTCTTAACTCTTTAAGTGTCAAATATCCAGGCCAGAAATATGACCTACTATTTCATATTTCTGATATTTATCAAGGATTATTTCCTCTAGTTTGATTCATGTTTTATCCATTCTTATAGGTGTAATTCTTTCTTGAACTTCGTTAGCAATAGGCTAAAAGTAGCCAAAATATAAAGGTTTGAAAATAAATAGAAAATTTTCAGCATATTATCACTCTTTACATGAGAATTCTCACCCTTTTCAGTAAGGCACATTAGAACGTTCAAGTTACTGCCCATTACTGCTTGATCTGTTCTACACAGGACCTATGATACTTTCTGGATTGGATTTTGTAAAATTTCAGGTCTGCCTTTAACAATTCACTTTGCTTTTACCTGGAACACACCATTCTCTTCCTTTTTAAAATACGACTGATAAAAGTAGATTGGGATACAGCAGCATTGTTGGCAAACCAAACTTTATTAAATGTTTGATTTTATCTGTTATAGAACATGAGAAGCAGCGGTTATGCAAGAGTACCGATTATATGAATTTGCATTTCAAAGTGAAATGGTTTTATAATGAATATGTGCGAGAACTTCCTGCCTTCAAGGATGCTGTTCCTGAATACTCCCTGTAAGTAGTGATTTTCACCCCCAAGTTTTCAGTTCAGAGTCCTGTAAAAATTATACCTGAATTATGCAGCCTTAAAATCTCTTCTCCTAGTCTTTGCCTGAATGCAGACATTTCTATTATAAAATTAATATTATAATACTTGCATTTCCTTGGGACTATATTTAATTGAACTGTGTTACATTTTCAACTGTTCTTACTTAGATATTCAACTAAAAGAATAAAGAATACAAAACAGGATATGGTTCACATAATGAATTTATCTTCTGTGAGAATGCTTGAACTCAGATTTTCTTGAGAAAATGAGAATATTTATATACTGAGCTTTATAATCAGATTTTCCCTTTAATCCAAACAAAAAATATCTTAGAAATTCATATTTCTAGGGACGCCTGGGTGGCTTAGCGGTTAAGCGTCTGTCAGGGCATGATCCTGGAGTCCCAGGATTGAGTCCCACTTCAGGCTCCCTACATGGAGCCTGCTTCTCCCTCTGCCTGTGTCTCTGCCCCCCTCTCTCTGCGTCTCTAATGAATAAATAAATAAAATATTAAAAAAAAGAAATTCATATTTCTAAAATAGAAGTCATCATTAAACAGGTAACATTTTCATAAACATGTCTGTGTCAAATACATTTCTAAGCACGCAGACTTGTAATACTCTGCATCTGACATTTATTAGAATTCTATTTAATTCTGTTGAGGAGGGTCTTCCATATGCCAGGCATTGTTACAAATGCTATAGGACAGTAGAGAATAAGATAAAGACCTCACCCTTAAAGAAGCTTATACTTGATGAGATACTGATAAGTACAAAAATGATGATAAAGCAAGGCAAAATTAAATAAGTCCCAATCCAGGAAGCACAAGCAAAGTGCAGTGGGTTTTCATAGAAGAGAGATATTCATTACCCCTATTTGGGGACTCTACATAATCTTATGAATGGAGTAGCATTGATGTAGACTTTGAAAATTTGGTCAGTTTATGGCAAGAAAAGCATTTAGATTGAGAGGAAAGTTATGGGCATTATTACGGAAGTAGGAATATATGGACTATGGTCCATGGGAAATGTCATTATAGTGGGGTATAGAGTATGTTTACAAAATGAGCAAGTAGGAAAAGTAGTTTTGAACTAGATTATTATAAATAAATGCTATGAGGCTTGCCCAAACTTCATGAGGCATTGTAGGCATTGGAAGAGGCAGAGAATGGGCAACAGGAAAGAGATGTAGAAGACAGTAATATTATGGTGACATTAGAACTTCCCTTTAATATGACTCTTGCTGTAGAAGTTTACAAGATGCAGTGGGATACTGCAACCAGTTAAAAGTCTCTACATGTCAGAGAGTGACGGTAGTCAGAATGTTAAGGCTGAGTATATGTGGGAGAGAAATTTCAAAGATAAAATTCACATAATTTTTTAACTGATACATATAGGATAAAATAAAGAGGAAAGAATTAATGATGAGGCATATGTGCCTGAGAAGCTTGTAATATTGACTTGGAATAGGGAAGGGAAAAAAAGATGCTATTAGCTAGACTTCTGCTTTGACTCTAGACTAACTACTCTAACTAAAATCAGACTGACATGCCCACCAAACACCAATAGGAAACCTGAATAAAATTAAACAACATCAGAGAGCAATAAAGGCAAGCAAGAATTGATGAACTATGGTCCCTGAGAAAAGAGAACTGCATTGAGGTGAATCCTGTACTTGCTGTATTTTTTTTTCTTCATCCTCCCTGCTCCCATGCATTTGTTAATTTGCAATGCAGGTCATTGTGACCAGAGAACAGTAGCTTAGTTTATAGCAATCTCCATGGAGTAGAGAAATAAATGTTGCTATTTCAGTACTATAAAGGCTGCTTTGACTTGTATTACCAAAGTCCTAGAGAAATGGGAACCACAGAAAAGTAAGCACAGCACCTTGCTTTCAGTTTTCTCCCTGAGGTATGTTCTGATTCCTCATCTGCGCATTTATGAGACTGAGGAAGAAGCAGGCAAGTATAGAAAGCAGGTACTAAGAGATCAAAACTTAAGTAAACATTTCAGCAGACTTCCAATGCTCGGGAGACAAGAATTTTGAGGTGAAGTCTTCCTAAGGAACAAGATTTCCCAGACTTTCAGGTGAGATCCTTTAGGGCTCTGCCCTAGAAATAAGAGCTAGAAATAGCCCAGACTAAAACTTAGCCTTGTCTACATTATGATTATCACCCTGTAAAAAAGGAAAAATGTGGATTTTCTCTAGAGAAAATGACTAAATGTTTCATATTTTTTCATAGGACATGTATGATATTCAACAAAAAAAATTAAAGACTGCCAGGCAACAGGACCAAATGACTAAAATCCAAGAGAAAAAATAGATATTAGACTTATTAGACATAGACTTTGATCTAAACTTTAAAATGTAAGAGAATTTCCACAGAAAAATAGGATGTATAAGGAAAAATAAAATAAAACTATAGAACTGAAAAAGGATATAATTAGGAATATAATAAATCACCTTAATGACAGATTATACATAGCAGAAGAGGGGATGAAAGAAATGGAAGCAAATTTAGAGAATATATCCACATAAATACAGAGGGAGAAACTAAAAAAAATGCAAAATATAGAAGACAGAATCAAACAAGGGATATATGGGACAAACTGTAAAGGTCTAGCATGCAAAGAATTAAGTCCCAGAAAAGGAGAAGAGAGAAGGAATAGTACCAGAGCAATGTTTGATAAGATACTACATGTGGATTTTGCAAAATGATTGGAAAACATGAAGCCCACAGATCAAGAATTTCTATAAACCCTGCAGGCTATTGAAATGTGAGGAAAACTATCTGTCATTACATCATAAAAGATTGCTTAAAACCAGAAAAGAATATAAAAAATCTTTCCATTTATTGGAGTCAAGGAAGGTAAGACACTTTACTCTCCAAGGAGCTGCAATAATCCTCTTGGATGATTGTTCAATTGGAGTGACTGACACCAGATACACCGCCATGACATCTTTTAAGTACTGAAAGAAAACACCTAACAACTTAGAATTCTAGAAGCATCAAAAACATCCTTTTAAAACAAGGTGAAATAAGTATATTTATATAACTGATAAGCTGAAAAAAAATTTCAGTAGACCTTCACCAAAAATATATAAGCCATGCTGCAGCTAGAAGGAAAATGACTGAAGATAAAAATTCAGTAATGTAGTAAATAATACAATGCATTAGAAAAAGCAAACAAAGACAGATAATTAAAAATGCATTAACTATTTAGAATAAAAAATCTGTAGAAGAAAGTAATACATAGAATTAAAATATAAGACAACAGTAGCATAAAAACATATATATAATTTATAGAGTTATATAATTATAACTCTATAATTCTACTTGGAGATTATACTTTTTTTTCAGCAACTGAAGAATCAGACAAAATCAATAAAAATACAGAAGTTTCAACAACATGAATAACACACTTAAAGATATTTATCTATCTGTATCTGGTCACCCAGAGGTTCCATAATTTTTCGTGGGAATTGTTTATACACACACACATACCTGTCTACAATTTATGACCAACAATGATAAAACACACATTGTTATCATGTACACATTGTACATATACCAAAATAGACTACTTGCTGAACCATAAAACAGGTCTAATGGATTTTAAAAGATTGAAATATATACTATATGTTCTTAGACCACTGTGGAATTAAGCTAGAAACCAACTCCAGAAGATAAGTAGAAAATGACCAGATAGGCAAATTAAACAGAATGTTCTAATTCCTAAGTAAAAAAGAAATCAGTGTAAATTACAAAATATTTTGAACTAAGTGATAATATAGCATATTGAAACTTGTGGATTGCAGCTAAATTACCTTTTACATGTAGCTGTATAGTTCTCCTAACACCATTTATTTGAGAGGCTGTCTTTTCTCCATTGTATACTTTGCCTCCTTTGTCATGGATCAAGTTAATGTATAAACATGGGTTTATTTCTAGACTCTCTATTCTGTTCTGTTGATCTGTGTGTTTTGTGTGTGTGCATGCCAAAACCACATTGTTTTGATTTCTATAGCTTTGTAGGATAGTTATAAATTGAAAAGAGTGATACCTAAAGCTTTGTTCTTATTTCTTCAGATGCTTCAGCCATTTGGGCTCTTTTGTGATTCCATAGAATTTTCAGGATTATTTGCTCTAGTCTTTAAAAAATAACATTGGAATTTTGATAGATATTTCACTGAATCTGTAGATTGCTTTGGGTAATATAGACATTTTAACCACCTCAATCTTCAAATCCACAAACATGGTATATAGGTATATATTTCCACTTATTTGTATCACCTTCAGTTTCTTTGATCATTGTATTATTTTCAGAGTACAGTTCTTTTGCCTTCTTGGCTAAATTTATTCCTAGGTATTTTTTGATGCAATTGCAATTAAAAAAACTTCATTATGTCATAGAAGATTGCTTAAAACCAGAAAACAATATAAAAAATCTTTCCACTTATTGGAGTCAAGGAAGGTAAGACCCTTTATTCTCCAAGGAGCTCCAATAATACTCTTGGATGATTGTTCAGTCGGAGTGACGGACACCAGATACACCACAATGACATCTTTTAAGTGCTGAAAGAAACACTGACAACTTAGAATTCTATAAGCGTAGAATTCTAGTTTCCCCTTAGTTTATTACAGTGGTTTCTCTTTCTGATAGTTCATTTTTAGTGTGTAAAAGGGATACTTGATATGGTTTTAGTCTTCTTCAATTTACTAAGACTTGTTCTGTGGCCTAACATGTGCTCTACCCTGAAAAATATTTATATGTGCTTTAAAAGAATGTGTATTCTTCTGCTTTTGGATGGAGTGTTGTGTATATTAATTCCTTTGTTCTATGATGCTGTTCAAGGCCTGTGTTTACTGATTTTCTCTCTAGATGATCATTCCATTGATGTAAGTGAAGTGTTAAAGGTCCCTACTATTATTGTATTACCATGAATTCCTCCTTTGTCTATTAAAATTTGCTTTATGTATTTCGGTGCTTCTGTGTTGGGTACATAGCTATTTACAAGTATTATATCCCCTTGTTGGATTGAATCCTTTATCATAATGTAATGCCCTTTCTATCTTGTTACAGCCTTTCTTTTAAAGCTGATTTTGTCTAAGTATTGCTACTTCAACTTTATTTTTGTTTCTATTTGCAAGGAATAGATTTTTCTTCAGTTTCAGTTTATTTGTATCTCTAGATCTGAAGTGTATCTATCATAGGCAGCATGTGTGTGTGTGTGTGTGTATATATATATATATATATATATATATACACACACACACAAGACTTGTTCTTGATTTTGTTTTTTTATCCATTTAACCACCCTCTTGCCTTTTGACTGGAGCATTAAGTCCATTTACATTTAAGGTAACCATTGATAGATATGTACTTCTTGCCATTTTATGGTTGTTTTCTTTTCAACCATTTTATTTTTGTTTTTGTAGTTTTTCTCTGTTTCTTACACAATTCTCGGGTGATTTGGTGACATTCCTTAGAGTTTTGTTTGTATTTCTTTCTCTTTAATTTAGATATTTGGCCTGTGGTTACCACAAAGTTCATATACAATATCCTATGTATATAGCAATCTATTTTTTTATAGCAATCTATTTTAAGTTGATAGTTGCTTAGGTTCAAGCATGTTCTAAAAGAACTATATTTTTACTCTTCCCTTAATTTTTTGTTTTTGACATCATACTTTACATGTCATTGTTTTGTGTAACCTTTGACTAATTATTGTAGGTCTAGATGATTTCACTATTGTCTTTTAACCTTCATTTTACCTATGTAGACGATCGAAGCCACACCTTTTACCACTACCAGTGAGATCTTTTTTCTTTTATTATTTTCTTGTTTGTTACTTATAGCTTTTTTATGTTTAAAGAAGTTCCTTTAACATTTTTTGTAAAGCCAGTTTGTTGTCAGTGAACTCCTTTCACTTTTGCTTGTTTGGGAAATCCTTATGCTTCATTCAGTTCTGAGTGATAATCTTGCCATGTATAGTATTCTTGGTTGTAATTGTTTTTCCCTTCAGCACTAGAATATATTGTGCCACTATTTCTGGCATGTGGGTTTTCTGCTGAAAAATCAGCTGATAGTCTTGTTGGGTTTTACTTGTACTTAAGTAGTTGTTTTTTCTTTCTGCTTTAAGAATTGCTATCTTTAACTCTGGACACCTGAAGTATAATGTTTGTTGGTGTGGCTCTCTTTGGATTCACCTTTTTAAAAAATATTTTATTTATTTATTCATGAGAGACACAGGCAGAGGGAGAAACAGGCTCCATGCAGGGATCCCAATGCAGGACTTAATCCTGGGACTCCAGGATCATACCCTGGGCCGAAGGCAGGCACTAAACTGCTGAACCACCCAGGGATTTCCTGTACTCATCTTTTTGGAGATTCTGTGTGATTCCTGGACTTGGAGGTCTGTTTCCTTTACCAGGTTAGGGATATTTTTAGCCATTATTTTTTCAAATAGGTTTTCTGACCCTTCTATCTTTTCTCCTTCTGGGACCACTATAATGTGGATGTTAGTATGGTTGAGGTCCTAGGGGGTCCCTTAAACTATCCTTATTTATTTATTTATTTATTTATTTATTTATTTATTTATTGGAGATTGATTGATTGATTTTAGAAAGAGAGAGCACATGCAAGGGGAGGGTAGAGGGATAGATAGAACCTCAAGCAGACTCTGTGCTGACTGAGCACAGAATGTGATGCAAGACTTGATCTCACAATCCTGAGATCATGAACTGAGCCAAAACCAATAGTCAGACACTCAACTGACTAAGCAAACCCTGGCACCCCCACTGTCCTCATTTTTTAATTTCTTTCTCTTTTTGATGTTTGGTTTGGATGATTTCCACTACCATGTCTTCCAGATCACTGATCCATTCTTCTATATCATCTAATGTTCTGTTGATTTTCTGTAGTCCAGTTTTTTTTTTTTTAGATTTTATTTATTTATTCATGAGAGACAGTGACAGAGAGAGAGAATGGCAGAGGCAGAGGCAAAGAGAAGCAGGCTCCCCATTGAGCAGGGAGCCCAACACAGGATATGATCCCAGTACTCTGAGATCATGACTTGAGCCCAAAGCAGATGCTTAGCTGATTAGTCACCCAGGGACCCCACAGTTTTCATTTTAGTTATTGTAGTCTTCAGTTCTGATTGATTCTTTGGAATATTTTCTTTCATTGTTGAAATTCTCAAAGTATTCATCCATTCTTCACCTGAGTTCAGTAGGCACCTTTATGCCCATTTCTTTGAACTGTTTATCTGGTAAGTCACTTATTTTCATTTCATCTAGTTCTTTTTGGGGGGTTTTGTCTTCTGTATTTATGTGATATTTTTTGACATATTCTTGTCTCCTCCTTTTGTCTCTTTGTGTTTGGTTTTATGTATTAAATAGATCAGCTAATTCTCCTGGTCTTGAAGGAGTTTTATGCAGAAAGTATGCTGTGGGGCCTGGTCATCTGCCAGGTGCCCCAAGGGTTTCCTCTGCGTGGGCTGTATGCACCCTCCTGTTGTGGCTAGAGGTTGTTGTTGTAGTTTTTATTGTGTTTTTTGGTACACAATTGCTTGTGTAGGGGGCTGTCCCTTGGCAAGCTGTCTGCTAGGCCCCACTACAACTGCTATGGGCATGCTGGTGAGTGGGGTTGACTCTGCCCTGTGTGGCCAAGGGACCTGGATTTGACTGCTTCAGGGGTGCTGGTGTGCAGAGTTGGCCCTTGCATGGTTACAAGGCCCAAGGGAGGTCAGGTCTCTGGTTGGATAACTGTAAGGCCTGTTTGTCTGTGAGTTCTGGCTGCAACTGTCACAGGGACTCTATTGGACAGGCATATCCCCAGTCCTCAGCAGCATTGCTTGCAGGAGCCCCACTGCTGGTCACCATGTATGGTGGAGCAGGAGATCGATCGGAAGGGGCCCCACTACTGGCTGAGATCTCCAGCCTTGCGTGGCAGTGTGGGAAGCTACTTGAGAGGAGGGCCAGGGCAGGGGATTGGTTGGGAGAGTCTGCAGGGAAATGCCAGAGTGGGGCAATTGTTGCTATTATAGTAAATGGAGAGAGTCAGGGTGCCCAACTAAATAAAAGGGAAGTAAAAAGAACATGGTTTCTACCAGGCTTCTTTTCCCAGAGAATGTTCCAACAGATCCCTGCCCTTGTATCACATGCTGTAAAATTAGTCAATTGATCTCCTTCACAGGTAACTCAGATGCATTTCAAACTGCTGCCTCCATGCTGGGATGCAAAATGAGTGAGATTGAGTGCATGTCCTTTAAGAGTGGAGTTTCCATTTTCTGTTGCACTCTGGCTCTCCTGGTTATAAGCCCTGTTGGTTTCCAAAGACAGATGCTGTGGGCAATCATCTTCCTGGTGCAGGTTCTCTGAGCTATGGAGCCCAATGTGGGTCTCAGACCCCTTATTACCCAGGAAAGGCCTCTACGCTGGTGGGTCATTGCAGTGGAGGGTACTGGTCCTGACGAGACCACCTCTCCACCTATCTTAACTGTCTGCATGTGGCTTTATCTTTATATCTTTAGTTGTATAAGATCTGTTCTGTTAGTCTTCACTTCATTCTCTGAGATAATTCTGTATATAATTGTATATTTTGGTATGTCTATGAGAGGACAAAAGCTCAAGATCTTCCTACTCTGCCATCTTGGTCTCCTCTCTAAACATTATGTTTATAGAGTGATTCAGTAGGTTAAGTGTCTGCCTTCAGCTCAGGTCATGAGCCCATGGTCCTGGGATCAAGCCCTGCATCAAGAAGCTCCTGCTCTCCCTCTGCTTGCTTCTCCCCCTGCTTATGCTCTCTCTTTCTGTCAAATAAATAAATACAATCTTTGGGGGAAAAAAGAAGCTATAGGACAACTAATAGAATTTAAAAAGTAAATATAGGGGCTCCTGGGTGGCTCAGTTGGTTAGGTGCCTGACTTTTGATTTTGTCTCAGGACATGATCTCAGGGTCATGAGATGGAGCCCTGGGTTGGGCTCCAAGCTAGGGGTGGAGCCTGCTTAATATTCTCTCTTTGCCCCTCCCTTTCTCACATGCTTTCTCTCTCTCTTTCTCACAAAAAAATGAATATGATAAGTCTGTATAAAATTAAATGTCTATGTAGTAGCCACAACCAATTACAAAATTATACAGAAACCTTAGCATTTAAATAGAATTAAACTATGAGAAACAAATGGTGATGAAAGATGTGCAAGCCCTCTACTCAGGCAACTATAAAATGTTACTAAGAGAAATTTACGATGAATTAAAATAAAATAGACAGTGTTCCTAAAAAGATGCATTATTGAAAAGATAGTAATTCTCCTCCCGTTGACCTATAGATTTAATGCAATTTCAAAAATTCCAGCAGATATTTTTGTTCAAATTGACAAATTCACTCAAAAAAATTTAAATAGAAATGCAAAGGGCTAAGAATAGCAAAGGTAATCTTGAATCTTGAAGTGGAGAAAAAAAAAAAAAAACCCTGGAGAGCTGCATTATTAGTTATCAGGACTCGTTTAAAAGATACAGCTATTAAAAGAATGTGTTGTTAGTGCATGACAAACAGACCAATAGGACAAAGTAGTCTGGAGACAAATCCATATATACCATTGCTTGATTTGTACCAAAGATGCCAATTGGAGGCTGTGGGGGAAAGGATGCTCTTCTGAATAAATGGTGCTATACAGTTGTACCTCCACATGGAAAAAAGAACTTTGAAACTTAGACCATTCTCAAAACCCAATTGCAGATGGATTGTAGATCGTAACAAGCCAGAGGTAAGCACCCAGGATCATTTACAGGAGATGATCAGTATGGATGGAAGCCCAGCAATAAAGTACTAAAAAGTGAGAGAATGGCATGATAGGGAGCAGCACACAAGATCTATATTTTATAGGATTTTGAATTGCTGTGGGGATTGGGTACTAGGCATATTTAAAATAGCATGGGAGGAGCCAAAAAAGAGATGGACACTGAAAGTAAATAATCAGGGATGTATTTGATGAAGTAAAGCTAAAGGTCTCTGAGGAAGCAGAACTGCCCAAAAGGGAATGAAAAGAGATTTCTGGTCCTGAATTCTCTCATATAAGAAAAGAGCAACATTCACTGCTAATTATATGCAAATTATATCCTTTATAGTATGTAACATTATTAATTTTTTAGGTGGTTTGAGCCTTTTGTCATGCAGTGGCTGGATGAAAATGAAGATGTATCAATGGAGTTCCTTCATGGAGCACTGGGAAGAGACAAAAAAGATGGAGTGAGTTTAAATTACTTTAAGACTGCTTATTGTCAAGATTCAGTCATGCTACTCACTTTTAAGATAATGGGAATTGTTAGGCTCATTATTATTAATTAAGGTTTATTTTAATCCTCTAATGACCAAAATAAATGTAAAACACAACTTTACAGGACTGATAGGAACTCAAGGGAATTGTTTAAATTAGCAACAAAAAAATCAATCACCTTCTTGCTCCAAGCTTCCTTCACCTCTTGAACTGATCAGAGTCTAAAAGTTCGGTAGACTTCTGCAAAACTCCCTTGTCCTGAAATCTTTCCAGGATTTCGAGATTGGGAGCAGACCCCATCCAGATCCCTCTAGAACAACTTAAACGTGTTGAGCCACAATATCTTTCTAAACCATCCTCATATCTGTGGGAATGGGAAATAAAAAGAACCAGACCCTGAAGGTAGCAATGGAGAAACCAATTAATAGCAGCCTGCCCCATGATATTAGTTCTAATACATTTTCCAGAAAAGGATATGAATGATTTTGAGATGGGTAAGCATTTTATTAAATGAGAAGGCACACATGAAATAAGGGTACATGTTAGAGATCGAGTGATTTATGTGAAATGACTCTTTCTCCACACTCCCTCTAATGTGCTTTTGGATGGTTTTGCCTTCTCTCCCCTCAGTTCCAGCAGACATCTGATCATGCCCTCTTCTCTTGTTCTGTGGTTGATGTCTTTGCTCAGCTTAACCAGAGCTTTGAGATTATTAAGAAACTAGAATGCCCTAATCCTGAAGCATTATCTCACTTAATGAGAAGATTTGCAAAGGTAAGTTAAAGGAAACAAATCCTTTCTTGTCTGGGATTGTGGCATGTTGTTATTTTCTTTCACAGAGCCTAACTAATGTTGTTTGTAGTTTTCTCTGACACCAGTACCCCAATTTCATTTCAAATTCTTGTACCAATAGGTTTGGTTTCCAGGTTTGTCATCTTTCTTTCTGCCCTTCTTGTTTCTTAAAATGGATTTATCATTCTTTAAAAACCTATCTGTTATTCACATTGGTGACTCAGTCGTTTGTAACTGAAGAGACTAACTACTACGGGTGGCAAAATTATTTATTTCAGATGAAAATAAGCCTTGGCATTTTCTATTTAAATTGCAGGTATTCTTAACACACAGTATACTACAATGAAAAGTATATTAGAATTGGAGTAATGAAAACAGAGTTCTGATTTCAAATCAGCCAATAACGATAGTATGAGTCTGAGCAGTTCATTTCATTTTTATGAAATGTAGTTTTCTTAGTTGACAGATTGATTTTGATCAACCAGATTACATTCTTAAGATCTCTTCCCCCTCTAAAAGTCTAAAAAGGCTTTCAAAGTACTTACTGCTTTGCCAAAAGTTTCGAGGGAAATACAAGAATTAAAAGACGTAGTCCCTGCCCTTCAAATCTTAAAATAAAAAACCTCCTATAATAATCAAGGCCGCAGCACATGAACTAGTTAGAAAAGAGCATGAAGAAGGATACAATTTGGACTCAAGCATAGTGGGATCTACAGTTAAGTTGGGCACGAGGAAAACCAATGAGGGCTGAAATAGACAAAGATTTCACAAGAAAAGCAGAGCTCAGTCAGCCTAAAAAGCCGTAGTTTAAAAAGTATTCTAAGCCTTGGGGGTAGCAGGAACAAAAGGAGAGGTAAAACAGAGCTTACATGTGAAGAGTAAGGAGAAGCAATATTTTGGGGAAAAATAAAACAAAACCCAACCAAAAACAAAAATGTGCAGTGGGAAAGTAAAGATAGGTCTAGATCTTGCAGAGCCCTGCTGTCTGGACTATGAAGTTTAGACTTAATCTTCTGAACAACCTAAGTAACACTGAACATCTTCTGAACAACCTAAGTAACACTGAAATGGATTGTTTAAACAATCCATTTAAACAGGGTAGTGGCATGACAAACGCAGTAATGTAGGGGAAGTGACTGGCATGGTCCTCTGTCTGACTGCCCTATGATTGAGTCTGGCTCGATGGTTTGGATGATGGTGGAGGTCTCCACTGTTCATCCAACAGATACTTACTCATTACCTCACTCACACACTTTACTAGCCACTTTGAGAGATGTAGCCATGAATAGGCATTTTCTCTGACCTCATAAAAGCTTATAATGGGAGTGCCAAATCTATGACAAAGTCCAATGCTATAAATGTCATCTCAGAAGTGAAAAGATACACAATACATATAACCTTTAACATGTTAAAAAATAAGGAAATGCCAAAACTCAGTTAAGTTGTATATTAATTTTCTAGGGCTGCCATAATTAAATATTACCAGAAAATGGTGGCTTAAAAAGTAGAAATATATTTTTTCACAGTTCTGGAGGCTAGATGTCTGAGATCAAGATATTGGCAGATTTAATTTCTCCTGAGGCTTCTCCCCTTGGCTTAAGGATGGCAGCCTTCGAACTGGGTTTTTACACGGTTCTTCCTCTGTGTATATGCTCCCCTGGTGTTTCTATGCATGCCCAAATTGGCTTTTCTTATAAAGTCAGTTTACTCAGGGAGGCACTTCAAGGGGATCTGGGATCATTCCAGGGAGGAAGCCCTGAGCTGTTACAAGCTGTTACTGTTTTCTTCAAGTCTTGATATACCAAGGTTGCGAATAGGGCTGGGAGGTGCCTGGCTGGAGTTTAGTCAAGGAGAGAGTCTTTGTCACCCTCTATCATTCTGTGACTCGAATTCTAGACTGAGAGATCCTAAAGAAGAGAGAGCATAGGATTAGTAGAGAGCTGATGGAACTACAGTTGGAAAGTTAGGTCCTCTATGAAGAACAGGCAAAGTGGCCAGACATCTTTAACAGAAAATTAGGAGCCATAATTTAAAAAAAAATAATAAAAAGGCTGAAAAAAAATGAGGAGCCAATGAAGCTTTAAGGTACATAAAGTGTCTGCCTAAACTGTATTCTTAGTTTACTATCAAATTTTTTGAACTCTAGTCTTTACATGTTAATTAGGAAAACAAAAGTAACCTCCCACTTTTAAAGTTAATAGCTAAAAATCATTGATTTTGATAATCTCCAGAGGGAACTTTCTTGGTAGCAGCTGATTTCAACTTCCCAATGTGGTGAATCCTGCAAGTAAGCTCTGCAGGAGAATTATTCTAAAAAATTCTCTTTTCTTGACAAGCAGCTGTGTTTTGGGTGACGGCCAAGAGAACAATGAAATGGGGTCATTAGGGATACTGTTGAAGAAAGTGTGTCACATGCTATTCTTGGAACTCTGTGGGACTCATGGAAGCAGGGTCATAGGAGAATTCAATAATCTCAGAGTTAATATATTTAGTAACATACTATTTTAATTGTGAACGATATTAGAAAGGTAACTAGAATTCACCCTCAGGGTAGTCAGGTAGCAGGTTATGTAAGGTGGAGGCAGGGAAGCACCGAGAAAGCAGGAAAGCTGCCCTGGGCTGGAGGTGCTGGGCTCCAGGTCACCCTCCCCTCCTTGGCAGTATGGACCTTTCTGTAGCTGTGAAGCTGGACCCTGCCATGTTTAGACTGCCGGAAGTGTAAGCAAGTGGGCTGGAGGAAATTATAAACAGGTGGGAGGATGCAATAAGGCTTATGTCAGAATCACACTCAGGAAAGCACATTCCTTGAAGTGTGGAGAAAAGAACTAGGCTCCACATGTCATTAAGGGAATGTAAGCTTTTATTGGCACACACACACAAAAATGTTAAATACCTAAAATATTTTTAATCCATGTAAATTCAATACTACCCAATTATTATCACAAGGAAATAATGTAAGGAAAAAACGTATTTTCTGGGGAAGCAGAAACTGGCAATTTACAATGAAAGACAAATTCTATTTTGTCAGGATGATTTTTAAAAATCATAAAAATAAATATAGGACTTTGTGGTTAATATCATTAGCCATTTCACAGTAACTTCAGACTATTAGAATTTGTTTTGTTTCATCAGATGTGACCATTAGTCTTAAAAACCCTATCCTTCTTGGGATTGGGATCCTTATAACAGAGTATTGAAATCATATTCTTTTCCTGGGACTTATATTGATTTATATTGATTTGTCTCTCAGAGAAAAGACATAATTAATGATATCTGCAAACATTTGGGAAGAGTTAGCATTCTAAAGTGGGACTTAAAGGGATGATTTGTTTTTACTAAAGCGTATATAAGGCTGAATACATCAAACAAATCTTCACATTTCATAGCTGTGAGAGGTGAGGAGTGCACATGGTTAGTGAATATTTCTATGGCTATACTGCTGCTTTTGTTAAGTATGAGTAGTTTAAATAACAAAGTGATATAAAGTAGTGATACCTTCATTAATTATTAAAAACAAACCAACAATATTAATGGAGTCCTGGCTATGAATCTGTTTTTTTTGTTTTGTTTTGTTTTGTTTTGTTTATTAAGTGTCCAGGGACTGGAGATACTATGGTGAATGAGATACACATATTTCTTGTTCTTTGAGAACATAATCCTAATTTGCAAAAGCATAGATGCTTAATTGAACATTGCTATGTGCTAATCACTTTACATATATTGTCTTACTTATTCTTCACTACAATCCCATAACATAAATACTGTTATTTTTCCTAATTATTCAAATGATGAAACAATCTTAGAAAGTTTCAATAACTCAAAGAAAGCACTCAAATAACTCAAATGAAATGCTTTTAATCACTAAGTTATACTCCCTTCCCAGTCTGGTGTCCTCACAAATCACTTAGTAAGTCGAAGAGCAGAATCTCAACATTTATTTTTACTCTTTGAGCCAAGCCTAGGCAACTGAGGGGGATTCTATCTTCTGCGTGGGTTAAAATACAGTGCTAGAAAGCTCCTAAGTGACATTTCTAATGTCACTTAACAGATACTACATTTCTTATCCTCCATGTATTCACTAATACTAAATATTTCAATGAATAGCATGGGGCTGAAAAGATGGATTTTTGAACTGGGGTTCTTATCTTACTGATTGCAAGAGTCATACCCTAGAGGGACCTAGTATTGACAGGATATTTAATCCACATCCAATAGTGTGGCATTAGCTCAGGAGATCATACTGACTGATTGATAGCTATCGCACTCAGTAACAAGAGTAGCCACACACCTCATGAGAGTAGACTGAGGATGGGAGATATTTTGGTCATCCTGCTTGATCTTTTAAATGCAGAGAATCCTTGGTTTCAAGGCCATAGTCCTGTTTGAATTTTATTTAAAATGGAGCTCTTTGAATGGTAGTTCCTTTGCTGCATCCATAAATGAATCATCAGTACCTCATGACTCTCTCTTCATAAAACTCTACTTTGTTATAGAACATGATGCAAACAGCTTCTGTCAGGCTCTGGCCTCTCTCTGTGTGCTGTCCCCACTTCTGAAGCCCAAGAGTCCCACAGATATACGTTAGCTAGGTCCACACACTCAGGAAATTCTATCTTCCAGGCTTTGCTAGCTAATTCTTCCATCAACAAGTTCTCTCTGAAGAGTTAACCTCCCCCCTGCTGTGTATTAGTTAGGACTGTGGTTTTCAAACTTTAGCTTGCATCAGAATCATCTTGAAGCTTTCACCAAAATTGCTGTCAGCAGACCTGGGTTAGGACCAGAGAATTTGAACTTCCAAGAAGTTCCTAGGTGATGTACTAGGGGCTATCATGTGTACTAGGTAATGCTTATGATGCAGTTGGAGATGTGTCTTAGGCAGGTATGTCTCAAGTAACTGCTTGCTAGTATTAAAGAACTAATGTCCAATAGGGTTTGACTTTGTTGAATAAATTAAAGTGAAATTGAGTTGCCCTTAAAGTGTAAGGGCACACTTTCATTCAGGTATACTTTGTACATTAGTAGAGACATGGGTGGTCTTAGAGCCATTGTATCCACAAAACTTACGAACACAAGGCCTTAAACCATATCCTACATGACTGAGCTCTTAACCTTACCCACAACTCATAACCACTTCCTAACCATTGGCATTTGTAGGTTAGTGGATGTGAGATCCTAAAATGTGTTAATTGTTCTCCAGCAGAAATTCAACAGACTAGGGTTTTCCTGTGAAATACAATCAACTCTTGGGCCTTGGGGCATACCTTGAGAATAATCAGAAGTGAATGTCTGGATTCCCCTCCCCAGACTTTATCTGAGGCAAGTTATAATCTCTTAGTTATAACAAGCTCCTAAATCAGACTTTGCTTTGTTTTTGTTTTTATAACAAAGTGAAATGATTCTTTGAGTTTACACTGTAAACTGAAAGTCGTGCTCATATGTACAAGTGAATTGGTACTTTTTAGGTAAGTCCCTAAGTAATTTCCAGCATTATATCTGAAGCCAAATTTGAACAGCTGCATTTGGAAGATATTTCAGTCTGATCAGCCATCTGTTTTCTAGATTTACTGGTCTTCTGCTTGATAAGATTTGGATTTTCCAAGGCCAACTTTCTATTTAAACCGATGCATATTACCACCATACTTTGTACTTCCACAAAATATCAGTTTTCTTTCTGCATTTTATCCCTACTTTCAGGTTTTCCCTTTGATCTTAAATGTCTTTGAAACAAGTTCATAGTTAGATTTGGTGAATTCAGGTTTGTTGGTTAAGAAGCTAAAGGAGAGATGTTTAGAGTGTCTCCTCAGTTGATCTGAGCCACAAAGAAAATTCAGATGAATATGTTATACAAAAAAGGGATACGAATTTTTTGTCCTAGCTTTTCTGTGAAAAGAGATAGTCTTTATCTACAGCTATTGTTGTTTTCTGTCTTCTGAGAAAATCATATCTGCATTTGGCTTATGATAATTCAAGCTATGTAAGTAAAAGTAGTAGGATAAAAATTCATCAACATATCTTTAAGTAGCTGAAATTAAATTTAATAAAATGTATTTGTTTTTCCTAATTTTACATAATTAATGGAAGCAGAGGGCATCCTTTAGCTCAGAAATAGTAAATGGAGAAGGAAAAATATAGAATTAGGATGAAGAGGACAGAACAAAGGCAAAAATTAGGAAAAATATTTTTAGATAATAATGCACCAGTAACTAATTTAGTAAATTAAAGGTAAATGTATTGAGACAGTATGATACAACAAAAGTCTTAGGGATGGTCTTTGATATTAATAAGGTTCCTTACCTTATCAGAAAATTACTGAAAATATTTCTTACTAAGGAATATATACAGGAATGCTCTGACACTACTTATAATTCTACAAAGTATTTAGAAACACTGTAAATAGTTGAGAAATGGGATCCCTGGGTGGCTCAGTGGTTTAGCGCCTGCCTTTGGCCCAGGGCGTGATCCTGGAAACCCAGGATTGAGTCCTGTGTCAGGCTCCCTGCATGGAGCCTGCTTCTCCCTCTGCCTGTGTCTCTGCCTCTCTCTCTCTCCCTCTTTCTCTCATGAATAAATAAATAAAATCTAAAAAAAAAAAGAAAGTTGAGAAAGTCACCACCACATATATATGTGTGGTGAGGATGAGAGGAGAGTAGGAACTAGAAACCGTGAAATAGGAGTCAAAGCATAAGATTAGTTGTCTGGGGGGCAGGGGGAGCATTAGTATCATTAAATAGTAAGTATGTAAGCATAGAGAAGGTTGCCACAAAATCACATATCTTCTGAGTGTTTGGTAAAGTTTGAAATAAAAAAAAGTTGTATGATGGGGCAGATATGTTCAAAGGGAATTAATTCATGTGGAATATCTCACATGTACTCAGAAATATTACAAATTGTCATCTAAACATAATAGTTTGAGATCCTTCTTTTGGCAAGGGTACAGATTTAATCACTGCATCTGGCCCCCTTTTAGCTGAATAAAACATGAAAAGTTTTCCCGGATTAGCATTAAACTGGCTAGTGTGTGTAAAACTGGATACATTTAACTGGATACATTTCACATTTTTTCCTCTAGACTATCAATAAAGTACTGCTTCAGTATGCTGCGATTGTATCGAGTGACTTCAGTTCATATTGTGATAAAGAAAATGTGGTAAGTAAAACTGTCTCTGCTTTCAAGTATTCTTCAGCTGAGATCCACTTTTTTAAATGAATAAGTAAGTAAGAGAATTGTTTTTCTTTCTGTTTTCAAGGAAAATAGGGAATAGGTATTTAAAGAAATATCAAATAATTTAAAGAAATTATTTGAATACTTCTCTAGGTATCCTGACCTAGTTACAATATAGAATTCAGAGGAAGGTTGAGAGCATCTCAGCCAACTTGTGGTTTTCCATGATGATAAGAAACAAGACTCACATAAACAATTAACAACCCACATAATCATAAGACATTGAAGCTGAGATCTAGGAATTAAAGCTTGTTTATGTTAACACCAATAGCATAGTTTGGACACTGGTACAAAGTGAGCACAATTTATCCTTCAGTTTTCAAATAAATTAAAATAGTTAATGCAAGAAAAAGTGCTGGTTTCAACTTTAATTCATTAACTTAGCCTTTTACCTTTTGGATGATTAAGAAAATCTTTATAAAATTCAAGCCAGCATTGGAACTTAAGGCACAAAGAGAAATAAGATACACTGATTATACTCCAAATCACTTTAGTTTTAGTCTCTGGTGGAAGGTGAGATCTTTCCTATTTACCAAATGTATTATTAGGAGAAATACATTGGTAACATTAAGGAATTTTTTTAAAACGCTGAAAAAATATATTACAGAAATTAGTACTAGATTGTTGAAGAGGATAATCAGTTTTCTCCTCTTAAAAAATTAGTTCCCACGATCAGGCAAGTCTAAAAGAGAACTCTCACTGAAACCTCATTGACCTCTTGCTAACAGCTCATTAATATAAGTCAGACTTAATGGTTCTCAAGGGTCTCAGAAGATGCTTCTTTCCCTTCAATTAATATGCTGCCTAGAAATTTTATTACAACTCCCAGGTATCTCAGCAGTGATTTTTAACTGCTGCTGATTATACTCTAATAGGCAAGATAGAATACTTATTTACTGAAAGCATGTATTTTCAATTAAATTTATAATACATTTGCAAAGTATTATGTTGAAAATCAAAACAGCACCAGATAATTTCAGGAAAAATTCTGACCACACTAGGATAGCCAACGTGAAAAAATTGTAAAGGCAGCTATGAATTACCAAGGATAATTCTTGTCATTCAGAAAAGAAAATCAGCCTTAAAAAGACCCCCGCAGACTTTCACTGATATGTTATACATTACATTAACTATACATTAACATTTTACAGTTTATTTTTATTTTTTAAAACATTAAAAAATGTTTTAAAAATGTTTTTAAAAATATAAGTTAACATTCTACATTTTATTTTTAAAACATTGGAGAAAAATTGTAAATCAATGCTCATAATTAATAAATAAACAATATATTATTCTTTGTATTTTGTTTGTGTGTTTTATACTTTTCCAAATAAAGAAAGAAAACACCCTTGCAAATATTACAGCTCAGGAACTTCTCCTCAGTAGTTTTCTTTCCTAGTTCTTAATATCTTAATGAGTCGTAGACTCTCACTCAATGCCAAGCATTGTTTCAGCTTTTCCATGAGAGAATAACAATTAACAGCTTAGTTTATGCTTTTAGCTGAGATAAACTGAAGAGATTGTTTTGTACATTTATTTAACTACTATTGATTTCTTTCAGTATCAAGAACATTAAAAGTTTTTTTCTCAGTATATCTATGGCCAATATACTTATTACATATGCAAATTGATCTATAAACCTTTAGAGAGAGACATCCTGTAAGAGATAAACATAACTTTGCTTTCCTAGGGGTCAGAATTACAGATGACAGTTAAAATATCTGCGAAAGAATGATTATTTTTTTCTGTGATGTTTCACATAGAAAATGGATCACAAGTTTTTTAATCCCTTTTTCCCATACTCCAAAATATAGCAAAGAAACATATATAAATCAGAATTACTTGATTTTGAATATTTAATAAAATATTTTTCAACTCAGAAACTGACTTTGTCATGGAGAAATAACCCTAGTCCCAACAGAACTAATTTTCATATTCATTATAGTTTCAGTTCCTAACTTTTTTCCAGATTTAGATCAGATGAAATGTATCATGATATTTTTAGGGAAAAAGCCAAATTATATACAAATAAAAAGATGACAACTTCCACATAGGTTATTTTATCTACCAAAACTCATCAACAAATGATACTTCTAGGGGATCCCTGGGTGGCTCAGCAGTTTAGCGCCTGCATTCGGCCCAGGGTGTGATCCTGGAGTCCCGGGATGGAGTCCCACATTGGCTCCCTGCATGGAGCCTGCTTCTCCCTCTGCCTGTGTCTCTCTCTCTCTCTGTGTCTCTCATGAATAAGTAAATAAAATCTTAAAAAAAAATTCTCACAATCCTCCCACGTGAGTACCATTAAAAAAAAATGATACTTCTAAATTAAGTTAATGTTCTCTTTACTGTGTGTGCTATTTGTTTTGTTTTCAATGACTATAGAAGTGCTTAAAATAGAAGCCATTTCCAGATTAGGTTTAAGGTAGATTCATGTAATTCAGTCTTCAGTAGTAGTTTGATAAATTGATATTTCAACATTTCAAAGGCAGAGAAAACTTAATGAAAGAAGAGAGTCTTGTGTTTATTTTTACCTCTCTCTGGATAACTGAATCTCTCTCTCTCTCTCTCTCTCTCTCTTTTTTTTTTTTTTTTTTAAATATGTAGCCTTACCTGGAGTCCATAGCAATCCATGCCAAGTGAGCTCGTAGTTAATTTTGTTTCTTAGTTCTTATTTTCCATTGGAAATAGTCATATTAAAAGGGCTTGGAAGTTGGTGTTTATACAGTTGGTACTATAGTACTGTTACATGTGCCAAAAAAGATAAACTTAATATCCAATAATAATAGAAGAGTCTACCTAGCTAACTTAGAGCCAGGGTTACAGAGTGATACCACCTTTTACCCATGACTCTTCCTGCCTCTCATTAAGAGTCATGGTCTTCCTTTGACCTTCATTTTCTCTCTGGTAAGTTGTCAAATTCAAGCTAAATCATCCCCATCTCTGATGGAAAAAAGAAAAGAAGAAGAAGAAAGAAAAGAAAAAAGAAAAGAAAAGAAAAGAAAAGAAAAGAAAAGAAAAGAAAAGAAAGAGCAACCAAGTGAGAGAAAGGGAGCAAGATAGGAAGGAAGGAAGCAAGAGGAGGAAGGGAGGGAGGAAGGAAAGAAGAAAAACCCCAATGACCCAGCCCCTAGTGAAGGTTCAGTTTGTTGCCTTTGGGTCAAGATGCTAAATGCCTAGAGAGTCTTGACCATATGTACATTGGAAAGGATAAGCCCTGATCAAGGGGCTCTCAGTCACAGCTGGGGATCACAGTCATTAGTGGAATATTGGGTTCAGCTACCTGAACAATATCTATGGCAGATGTATCTCAGGTATCTGTGTTAGAGAAATAAAATATTTATGCGACCAGAATCAAAGAAATGGAATCCAAGTTTAAAATTGTATTCATAAATCGAACTTAGGATGTGGTCACTTTAAGAATCAAGTAGGAAGTTTTTCAAAGGTCAGTAATGTGGTTAAAGTAATAATAAAATCTTTCCACTGATGAGTGCTAACACCTCTCTGATGCCTTGTAAACCCTCTCTATGCCTCTCTAATTCATTATTGGCTCATCTCCCAGAAACTTGGAAGATATATCCATTTTCCTTTCACTATTTTCCTCCTCCAAATCAACTGGCTTTTTGGAATCAGAATACAACAAATATTATTCTGTAACTATTCTCAATTCTATTTTCCAATTATAAATTACTATTATTCTAAGTCCACATCTAGTCCTGTCACAGAGCTTTCCATCTCTATGCTATTGTTCTATTTCTGCCTCCTTGGAAACACTGAGTCAAAAAACATTTTTAAACATGTATTCTGTGGAAGGCTCTGTGCAGTACTCTTGGGAGTAAGACAAAGCAGAAGACATAGCACATATGGTGTATTTAAGGTCAGTGGGTGAGATAGTGAAAAGCAATATAAATGTAAAGCTAAATAAATGTCAAGTGAGTACAGAAGAATATAGACCAGGAAAGAGAAAGCTCAAACCTGGAATGATGGATATGATTCAGATAGGCAAAGAGGTTCAAGTGAAGAGGCCACACGCCAAGCCAAGTCAGCATCAAGAAAGCCCAGGTGTTTTGGAGAGAATAAGCTGCTTAAAGGGGAAAGTTACTTATAGTGCAGTAGACAGAGTAGACAGAGATGGGAAGGGAAAACTAGTTTGGAGCCAGATAATTAAACATCTTGAATACCAGTGTGCAAACTTTATCTATAGCCAAAGAGAATACATTAAAGGTATCTTCCCCCTGCCTTGTATTTTTATTTTTATTTTTTAAAAGACTTTATTTATTTAAGAAAAAGTGTGTGTGCACAAGCAGGGGTGGGGATAGAGGGAGAGGGAGAAGCACACTCCCCCAATGAGCAAGGAGCCCCATGAGGGACTTAATGCCAGGACCCTGAGATCATGACCTGAGGCAAAGGCAGATGCTCAACCAGTGAGCCACCCAGGTATCCCCCACCCCCTTAGTATTTTTAAAATTCAGATGGTGTTTTGGTTTTTTAAATGGTGAAATAGTGGAAAAGTTAAACCATTATCTTTTTCTTAAAGTGTATCTTTAAAAACAGAATTTGGCTCAATGTTAAGAATAAAAGAAATATTAGTAGTAAGTCCCAATGATTTATTGTCTGGGTTTATTATTAAATTGGATTCCCCAAAGTGGTAATATTTCCCTCTTCCGTTCTTAACTCTTAGAAAGTATAATGAAAATAACAGAATTATTTTGTTTGCCAAATATAATAGGACTTCAGTGATAGTTGTATACTTACCCCATTTAAGGTATACTCATTCAATAATTTAATGTATGAAGGATTCTCACACCACCTTTTTTGTTGTTGTTTGCTTAATTTAAAGCCCTGTATATTGATGAACAATATTCAGCAATTGCGGGTCCAACTGGAAAAAATGTTTGAATCCATGGGAGGAAAAGAGGTGAGTATATTTTTATGCCTGCATTTGCAAAATGTCTACTTAGAGATTATTAGCAGCATATCTTTTTGCTATGGAAAGTGTCATAATTAAGTTTTTTACATGGGTTAACTAAAGAACAGAAAGTGATATTATTCTAAAATACCATTAACAACTAAGGTGATCATTAACCACAACAAAATACTGATAGTAAATGCATCAGAAGTGTGAATGTGAGGAGGGAGATGGTCAGTAGCCTTTTGTAGTGTGTATCATCATATATACACAAATATATATATGCTAATGATCTATAAAGTTCTACAAACTACAGATTTTTTTTCACCATATTACACAGTGTCAAGTTGATATCAACATTTTTGTTCTGAAATGTGCTTTGTGGCACTAGCAGTTTTTGAGGTATCAGTGGTTTATTATTCACATCTGAAACTCTGTCAAAATGTGTTGCGTGCTGTGTCTGTAATGTGTTGTGTCTTTGTCCAACATCTTTGACTTGCAATTCCCCGAGAAGAAGAAGGAAGGAGAAAGATTCTTTTATGAGGTTTGTGTTAGTAAGCATTTTATCCTTTACCTGGCTGTTTCCTCCAAACCTAAAGACCATTGCACTTCTTATTTATTCTCATTTGCTTGTTTGAATCAGGCAAACAGTGAAATATTAGCTGTGCACCTGCCTCCTGCTCTTGCCACAGTATTTCACAAACCAACATGAGCATCCAGGGACCTGGGGACTGGAGTCAGTGCCAGAGGGAACGTCACATGGCTGGCACCCTCCCACCCCCATCCTTCCCTAAAACAACCCCAAGGGCAGCAGGGATGTAGAAATATTTCTGTTAAAGATTTTAGTTACAGTGTTCCTTACTGTGGTAAGTGTATGAGATGTATGTAAAGCCAGGTCGGATTTCAAAGCAAAGATCCCTTTTATTTGTAAATTTACAAGGCTGCAAATTTTTTTTTTTTTTTTAATACCTGACTTCTTCACATGGGATGTTGCTGTTAACTCCAAGGAGACATTCATACGTTTCCCTTCCTACAATGTCTTTTTTGCTCTTAGAGCCTCAGTCTTTTGAAAACTAAACCTATTTAGTATCCTACAAACGGGAAACACTAGGATAGGTGTTGAAGGTGCAACACTTCAAAACGAACTTTCATGAGCTGTGCTTCCACTGCAGTATCAGTTTATTTTGTCTAAAATAAGGCTCCATTCCCTATGGTGTGTTAGTGGTTTTTGCACAGTATAAGGGCATAAATCTCCTTTCGAATTCTTTTGCTGAATTAGGGGAGCACTGGCAATTGGGGATCATGTTGGAGAGTCCCTTTTTAATTTTAGTGATGTTTTATATTCAGACTTTAAGTGCACTTACTGTTTGAAGAGCCATGAAGATATCATAATTTCTTGTGGGAGATTTTGCCTCCTTTTGCTGAATTTTAAAGACCACAAATCATGTAAGGATAAAGTTATATTTTAAATGCCATATTTTCAGAAATTTATCCTAATGCTACTTCTGTTTCCTTACTATTCCATGGTTAGACTCTAATGTGAGTAATATGTTGCTGAGCTGAATATCAATAAGACAAATCTGACCTTCATTAAAGGAACCTGTGTGTGCCAAGCCACTCAACTAACCAAAAATGTTGTGGGGCATCTTGTTACCCAATAGGAATGGATTCTTTACCTTGCATAAAATTGTCAGTTTGAAATGTGTGGAATTCACATTATAATTTAGTTACAGTTCAATAGCTAAATCATAGAACTTCTTTCTGGAGAAAGTAATGAAGAAATACTGACATGGATGCCTTCTCCCCTTATGATTCTTGCAGGATCAGTTGCTAAATTCCTTCTACATAATTTAAAGGGAAAACTCAATTCAATCAATGCAATGAATGTCCAGTTTCTAACAATGTAATTTGTTAGGGGACAGCATAGACCCTAGCTCCTTTCTTTCCCTGCTTTTGAATCTTCTACATCCCTTCCCTCTTTATCATCTTTTGATATTCTGTTTCCTTTCTATGCACAGTTTCTTTTATCTGATTATTTTCTACTTTTGCCTCATCATGTGTTATCAGAAAAGTGTTTGGCAGGCCCAGTCAGCCCTGGCATGGGGATTGATGAAACAGCAGGAGGAAGCAAGACCTGAACCCAAGTCTGGGTGTCTCAGTCAGCCTCCATAGAGAAAGAACTGTGATTAATAGAGATTTATGTTAGAGTTGCTACATTCACCTTCCTCCAGGCCCCAGAATCTCAAAATAATAGGCTGAGCCTTTCCAATCCAGTTATGTATGTATGACACTATCTATGTGAGTTCCCTAACTTGAGGCTTTTATAAAGATGAAAAAGCATTTTATTGAGAATGACAGAATTTACCCTTTGACATGAGAAGTTTATAGGGACTTAATGCAGGCATGTGCGATGGTCTTTAAAGGGAGTGTAGAAGAACCAGTTCTTCTCTCCCAATGGAACAGGCTATAAAACCTTGACTGGTATTGTTGAGGAAAGCTTCCCAGTCTAGTTCTTCAGTTTCTTATATTTTTGTCCCCTATCACCTGTGCTAGGATATGCACTTCTTGCTACAAAAATTTAATTAGCAAATGATTAATTGCTTGAGTACTTGCTCCAAATAGTTTTTGATGCTATGTATTTATCAGTTGGCTCCTAACAGCAGCATGGCTTGCCTCTCATACTGTCTGCAGAGTGCTGACCACTTGCAGGCCGGTTGCATGATGCTGTAGCTCTCTGCTGCTTGAACCCACCACTGTTGGGCCAGCTGTTCTCTCCTTATAGGATCAGCCTCTTTTCCCTCTGGAAACAGAAATAATTTTTAAAGCCTTTTCTTTAGGTGGGGAAAAAAAAAAAACCTACTCTCTTTCTGGAGTCCAAGTTGGCCTAACACTTTGACAGTCCAGGGATGATGCTGTTTGCCCTCAATGGCTTCAATAAAAAACAGTGTTTGAGCAGACACTGTTACTAACTGCATGCACAATATCCTGGAAACCATCTGGGCACTTCTTCTTCTTCTTCTTTTTCTTAATCTAGCACCTATTTAGAAAGAAAAGGGAAGATCAAATCACTAAGTATCTTCTCCTATATTGTGACTTTCCAACATAATTCCTTGCATAAAAATTAAGAGCATGTTTTGGCATAACAACACTCTGATTACTATAAAGAATATAAAAAACATAATAAGTCACACAAGCCATGAAGCAAACATAACCTTAGAAATTAAGGCCAGAGTCTGTGTTGGAAAAAAAGCATCTCATGTGATTTTTCATGTGCATATTGTTTTGGGATACACTAAAATAGATAAAGTAGCCAATCCACAGTATGGGTTGACTTGTGCTAGAAGTTAAAATATGTGCACCTCTATCCCCATACTGCATTACTGTTCCCCTTATGACAAAGTAGCAACAAGGTGATTGTCAGGATGCCAGGTAATAATTTTCATCATTAGTGAATGATCATTTTATCATCCTAAAACAGCTCAAATACCTCAAAAGTGAAACAGATATACTTTGGCTTACATTATTTCAATAGTTTGTTAAATTCAGTATAACTTAGTATGATTCAGTGTAAAACATTGCAAACAAATATATACACTGTATTCATTTTTTCATAAAAATGTATTACTACAGCCTATGAAAAGGACTCAGTTGCATTTCCTTGATCTGCAATCTAATTTATACAAGTACATGAAAAAGAAAATCAGATAATCCAAAATTTAATTTCATTTCAGGAAGTCATGAGATGCTGGTTATGAAGCTCTGGAGAGTTTGTAGTAATTTATTTAAAATAATTCTGACTGTGCTGTGTAAGCAGAAGAGGCATTACTCCTTCATAATATTGCATTGGTACAAACATCCTGAATAGTAGAATCCATAATTATCAATAACTCTGCTAACTTACTGACAGTACTCCAGATGCTAAAAGTTAACCATCATTAAGACATTTAGGGGAAATGGAGGCATTTGTTTGCTTAGCTAAATTCTCATATTCTGCTGGCCACAAAGCAAACTAATTAGATATAATGGTAATATTATTTTTATTGGTACATCTCAAAAAGAATTGAATCTTGACTGATTTCATTGTCATAAACTTTCCTGAACAGGGCTGACCAAGAATTCTGGAAAATAACCTCATCTATCCTAAATATGTGTATATTTTAATGAGTAGAAGAGCATTGTCTATATCCTCTTTTCATTTTTTAATGTTGAATTTGAAGAGTTAGAAACTGCATCTGACCCAAAAGTGTACACATGTAACTGATTGAAATTCACTGTAAAACCTATTAGCTGTAAGGACTTAGTCTTCAGCTAAGCAAATCCTTACCAGAGAGAACAGAAGTTGACCCCTATTATATTTTACTTAGCATTATCCTTTTAACTTTATACTTGCTGGCAACAGGGGATTGAAGAACACTTGTTTAAAGGAAATAATACTTTATGCTAGTAGTTCTCGAACTTCGGTATGCATCAGAACTACCTGGGTAGCTGATTAAAACACACATTGCTGAATTCCATCCCTAGACTTTTTGGTCTTGGGAAGGGCCTGATGATTTGCATTCTGAACAAATTCCCAGCTGATACTGATCAACTGCTCAAGAGACCACATTCTGAGGGTTACCCCTCTTTGCTTTTAGGACAGCAACTAGGTAATTAGGATATGTCTCAGAATGCCCCTTTGTCTTATCTGTGCAACACGTTTAACCAATCTGCTTGATATGTTTTAATCTGGAGAACACAAAGGATTCAATGTGTTTTAATGGACTTTGAGACAGCATGCTGTAGTACAGGCAAATGTACTATTGTATTACGGAATGTAGTAATCCAGAAATATAGGTGACCAATTTCTAGTGATAAATATTTTTTTAACATTCTAGACTTTATGCTTGTGTTTTATGTATAATTTTATCAAAAGGTTGTGGTGGTGTATGGAAGCTGAGCTTTATGTTCAGGTTTCTGATCTGTCTTCACCTTTTCTTTTTAATGTACATAGAGATATAACTCACAAGTTAATACATTAATGAGAATCAATCTCTTTTTCAGCAATCACAAAGCAAAGTATAAAATATTAGATGTCTTAGATAATAAAATAGACAATTTAAACTAGTTATATCTTCCTTTTAGTTCTAAAATTGTTTCTGAAGGCAATTTGCAAAGTTTTTTTCTATTTAATAGAAGAGTCTATTGTTGCCAGTTATATTTACTGGATCTGTAGAGCAGCAGGCATTGAGTTAGGAGGTTTATTAATGGAGTCAGAACAATTAAAGTAATAAGGTTTGGGAATGGAACCCCCCCAACACTTTCTAAATTTGAAAATATCTCTTAAATGAAAGTTGTAATTGTTATGTCTCACCCTGCAACAATTGAAAACATAAACTGAAACCTCTAGCTTTTTAATGTGTAAATAGAGCTTAAAGGTGGGATGTCATTTGGATGAATTCAGTAGAAGCAAGCAGCTATTTTTAGATATGGCAGTAGATAACAAGGAGAACTGAATGTTTGAGGCAGTGGCCTTTCATTTTGGCAGCATGCAGCTCTTGCAGGGTTTCTTTTTCCTCTGAGCCATCTCTACAATTATAGTTAACAAATCGGACTTAGTATAAAATCGAAAGAATAATGAAGCCCAGTCGGGAAAATTGCATTGAGGTAATTTAATAAATATGATTATGAATTTAGCGCTAACACCACAGAAAGCTCAGCTAAGTGCTAAGCTTGTGAAATTAAGAAAAGGTGCTAGCTAGGAGGCTGAGAAGTTTCTGAGCGGGTGACCCAGGTCAGGATGAAATAAAGACTCAAGCAGGTGCTGCTGGTCAACTACATTGCCTGGAGCATTCCCAGGAGATCACAGGGTCACTCTTGTGCCATCAAGTCTCTTTTGAAACTAACCTTTCTCTGAACCTTACAAAAACTTGAGAGAATACAAGCCACAGCCAGGAGGGAGGAAAAAAAGAATTTAACTACCATTTTCCATAATAGATCTATTTTACTGTTTTGTGATCCTCCTCGATTGTTTATACCTGCCTTCACAAACCATAAATCAATGTAACCAGGCAAACTTCTCTAATCCAGCCTGACTCCTTCTTCTACTTGATTGAGGAGCCTGCAGGCATCTCATGCAAATGGCTCACTGATGAATTATGTCCCCATGGATTAATGTTCAACAGGTACTTAGTTCAGCTTATTGAACAGACTATATTCACATCACCCAGCAGTAGATGGATGCAGTAGTGTGAACAGCAGAGTTGGAAAGACAGACTGAGACAGGGCATAAAGGCAATTTTTACAGAATAAATTCTGAATTAAATTATGTGCCTTGTTTCTTCTCCTTAATCCTACTCTGTTAGTTTCATGGTTAGTCAGTCAACAGATGGAGCTAAATAAGCCCAAATTTCCTTCTCAGTCAAGATATTGAACTTATTTTTTAATGAAGATTTTCAGATGAGATTTTCCTTAAAAAAATAACTTCTTAGCTGCTTCTCCATCCTCATGTGTCCCCCAGATATGTCAGGGAGCATGGCACATGGTCTAGGCCTTGGTTTTCCCACTTTTAAGAAAGAGGAAATGGTACTGTATGATTTCTGAAGTTCATTCTAATTCCAAAACTCTGGTTATAAGGACAACAACCTTGTTAGCAATCCACAGAGTAAAGGTCTAGTCTATGTGTTGTAGGTGAGAAGGAAAAAAACCTGTTTAAAGTAAGAGGAAAGATGTCATGTCACTCATATAAGGTTTGAAGGTATAATTTTTTTAAAAGTACAGAGAAGAAAAGCCCTTTCCCCCCCTTTCAGTTGTCTAGGCTGAAGAACGGAACTTAACATATCTCAAAGGCATTTTAGTTGATTTGAAGCACAATGACAGTTGGATTTACTGCATACTCTCCTTAATTAGGATGAGAGACAGCTGCTGATGTTCAGCTTTTGAAGCCAGAAGTTAGAAGCATGAATTTATATAACTGATACTTGAGCATAACAGTTCATGCAAATCCGAACGGCATAAAGAAAGTGTCATAGTCTATCTCTTAAAATGGTTTTGTGAATTGTTAGGGAAGGTCTCTTCAAGAGGACTAAAACAGGAAACAAATGACAGGGTAGCATTGGTGGAGCTAGGACGGATTTTTATTTTTGTAATGCAGAAGACCTATATGTTTTTAAATTTCAGACAACATATCACAGTACCCATGTTGGATGCCATAGCTGCACAAAGTGAATTAGGGCATTTCAAGGAGAGCAATTTCCTACTGGATTCACTAGGGAATGTTCAGTGATTTCTCAATCATATATTTTAAGTTGAGCTAGCCATTTTAGGATGGATAAATTTTGGTTAAATAGAAGGTTGGAGAGAAGTGATATTTAAAAAACAAAACAAACAAACAAAAGAATAGCCCAGATAAGCTTACCATAAATTACTTGAAGCATTTCCCTTGTTGAAAACCAACTAGCAGGGTCAGTAAGTTTAGCCTTTATTAAAACAACTTTAGGAATGGCAGGAGAATAAAATAGAAGAGGGAATAAGAACACAACTTTGAGATGCTTGCATTATAGTCTAAATGAAAATAATTCTGCATCCGAAATTGAAGAGGATAGGACAGATGGAGAAAATATTTCAGAGATATTATCAATCATATTTGGTATCCAAGTAAATGGATAGAATCCAAGGTAGAAGGCAAAGAGGAGTCAAAGATGATTTTCATATTTCTGCCTTAAGCAACTGTATGCTAGCAATCAAGTCAGGGATATAAAGATGAGCAGGTAATAAGTTCACTTTTTGATATGTTGACATTTAGATCATCCAAGTAGAAAAGGCCAATAGGCACATTATGAGAATATAAACATAGGCATATTATGAGAATATAGACATGATGCTCAGGCATCTTGTTAAAGCTATAGATATTGATTCAGGGGGTCATTAGTGTAGGGGTGGGAGTTAAAGACATAGGCATGGATGTGATTGCTCAAGAAGATAGGATAGAGTGAAAAAAAGATGAGGAAGAGAAAAATGGACATCAATTAAGATCTAAGGAGTATACAGAGGAAGGGAAGTCAGCAAATGAGACAGATGATAGGCAGAAAAATAGGAGAGCTAGGAGAAGGTAGTCTCTGGAGAAAGCAACAGTGAATGCAGGATGAGTATGTTGAATAAAGTTATTGGAGATCACATTTAAGAAATCACTGCTGATCTATATGTGAACATTTCCGTGGAGTACCCAGAGCAGCAACTATACTAGAGGTGATGCATATTTAAGAAATGAGGTAATAATTCTTACTTTTATGTTGTAAATAGTTTGATGGTCAAGAAAAGAAAAAAATATTAGCATGATGGTGATGAGAAGATAGTACCAAATACTTGGACTTTTTTTCTTCCATTTGTTCCATTTTTTTAAACAAAATGTTGTTTGAGCACATATATAGGATGGGGTAAAGAAGATAATGATGGAGAGACAGAAGACAGAAAGGGATATTTGATGGAACAAAATCTAAAAGAAGCAACCAAGTTGAACAATGCTTTTCTTAGAAATGAGACTTTCTTTTTTCATAGAAAGAGTTATGAAATTTACATTTATTAGAGGATTTTTTCTGCAAAAATCTTCAAGGTATGAAATCCACCAGTCTAACAATCAAATATTGGACCCTGTGTAGATGAGGACCACAGAATAATCATCCTCCCCAATTGGCACTTACTCAGCTAAGCAAATAATGGAACTTTAATACTGATGAGCTGAACAGGAGGAAAAATAGCCTAGTAGACTGAAAAGAACAGAAAAGAAATTAGATAGTAATAAACAATGGAGAAAAAGAATAAAACACAAAATTTCTTCCCATGAAGCCTTTATTTTTCAAGAGTAGGTATTGAGCTCTTGAAAGGGTTTAAATGCCACCTTCAACTGACTCTATCTCCAGCAAGTGCCTGATAGTTGGGTTAACAATTGCCATTTTAAAAGGGTGAAATAACATGTACTCCCTTCACATCCCTTAGGGAAAGAATCTATTGCTGGTGAAAAATGAAAAAACAAACAAAACATACAGAGTGGGTATGGTAACCATATTTTTGGAACCAAACGAATATCAGGGCATAATCTGACATGGTCTGACAATGAGATAAAAATTTGAAATCATGACTAAGTTTGTAACTCCAGAATATATGGTTGCTAAGGAATGAGAGATTTCAAATGCAGAAGTATTCTATTAATAGTCAATGCAAATTATCACTCCAAGGAGAAGGAGGACTCTGCATATCAGGATTTCCTTTGAGGGAAAATTTTCATGCTTCTTTCTGCCCTCACCTCCTGCCTCAAATACTTAGTAAATGCCTAGGCATGCGGCAGCAGACACCCAGAATGGACAGCTAGGTAAGATAGATTTCAGTGGAACAGACAGATTAAAAGGAGAACAATTTAAAGAGAGAGTTTTATAGACCCTTGCAGTAAATAGCACAATTAGTACAAGCTCCTAACTGTGTGGGGCCAGAAACATGGGGAGGGGGGAGAATTGAGGTGATAAGTAAATTGTCTTTTAAAGGAAAAGTAGAAGTGGGCCTTAAGGAAGAAGAACTTAAAAGATAACTTGCATGCTAGCTATCTCTTCCAGACAGGTTATTTATATTATCACAGCTCAGTGGTGTAAAATATCACAGTGGTGTAAAAAGTCCAGATGGTACCTATGTATGACTATGGTTCATTCTGATCATTAGAACCACACTTTGCCAGCCTTGATTTTGGAATTCTAAAACCTTTCATGGAGTGTGGGTAAGATCAGTTTTGAAAGCTTTACCATAAATTCAGAATTTGACTCTGTATTCTTAAATTTTTCTCGATCTATGGAGCCATTTATTGTTTATTTTTTGCCAGCCAAGTTGCTTAGGTACACATGATAATTCAGTTTCCAATTAGAATAAATTTATTAACTGTGACTTTTGAATGCTTCATTTCTTTCTTTTTTTGTTTTTAATAATAACAATACAAAAATGCAAGTTATTTTTGATATTTGATGTCATATCGATGTTAGAACAGGCTAAATTTTAAATCTTGGGGGGAAAAATTCACAACTGATATATTTCCTTAAGGCCCACTTCTACTTTTCCTTTAAAAGACAATTTTCCTGTCATCTATTACCTTTTCAAAGTAGCCAATAATTTTTAAGATGTACTATTGGTAATTTAAGCAATAAAGGCTGAAAGCCCAAGTTGTTATTCCATATAAACTTGAGGAAGTTTGTGGTAGTAAAGAAAATTTCTTCAATATGGGCACATAAAAAAATGCAGAACTCAAGAAATGGTTAATTTTCTGCCTAAAGGGATTGTTTTAAAGCTGGATGAATATGATATTTATGATAATTATTATTAAAAAGACTGGTAATTGAGCCTCATAATTACTGTTTCTGTTTTAATGGCATGATTTGGATCAGATAAACATCAAGTACTTAAACTAAACCTTTTCTTCTTTTGCCTGGTTACATGACAGAGGCATTTGTCTGCACCCACTTAGAAATTTAAGCTTCCGTCAGGAAATGAAAACTGTCATCCAATATTTAAATTGCTATAGATTTGACAGTTTCAAAAAAAAAAAAAAAAAGATTTGACAGTTTCATTTATTCAAGCAACAGCCAATTATTTGATAAGAAATTTCCATTCACAAAATACCAAAGGTGGACTAAAATAATTTTTGAGAAAATAGCATAATTTTATCCAACTGACCTATCTAACCACTGTATATGACTTTAAAGTCATTATCTTAGCAGGTGAAAAAAACTTCAATATGTATAACAAACTAATATGAAGACAAAAATACACATTTTAAATAAGAAGCAACCCCATTTCCTGAAGAAAATTCTCCTCTCACTGCCATTTCCTGGGAAGTGGCAGGTGTGTAGGTAGGGAACTACCACCTATCACCCCAAGTGGCTTATCAAAGAGTGGGGAGCCTGAAGAAAACCAGAGAGGGGCTTCTTTATCATTGCCATTCCCCAGCCATCTTATCCAAATGAAATCAGGTTAAAATTGGTATTAGGTCGATGGCAAAAAATATAATAAAAAAATTCAGCCTGCATTGTTCCCTAAGATTTGGACAGGCAATTCACAAATATTTTCTTGGTTAAAGTTTGAGGAGTTGTGGTTTATTAGGATATTTGCACTTTAATGCCTATTAGTGTCTTTTTAAAAAAATAAGTAATTGTCTTTCTGAATCATTGCTTTATAATCAGCTATAGTTTAATGGAACTCTCAGAAAGCATGAGACTCAAGGATATTCCATTTTTCCAACTCCTAGAGAAATTTATATTTGCTATACTAGCTCATGTGTCTGTGGGTAAGAGCCATGAGCCTGTCTGTTGATAGGGACAGAAAAAAGATAAAGTCTGGAAGAATTACATTGGCTCTATAGAAGGGCAGCAAAAACTAATGCTGAAACCACCAGAATTTGAGTCAAAGTTAACATCAAGGATTGATCTAATATCAATAGTCAGATATACCAAATGAAATTTATTTCCATTCAAGTACTTTTAGTCATGTTAATACAAGCCAGAGCTACCCAGCATGTTGAGATATATATTTCTCTCTAACAATTTCTTAGTACTGGAAAATGCTCTTGAAACATTATAGTACTTAATGGCGAGGACTCCTGACTCCCAGGAGTTTAAATTGATATTGATATTGGATCCTGTATTTTCTGGTGTCTTTCTTGGGTTCTCCTTTTTACACTAAGTTCTCCTTTAATTTGTTTTACTCCCAAAAGTTACTTTTATCCTATTCCTGCTTTTCAATAGTAGATCAGCTTGTGTAAGAATTATAGATACTAATGGCAGGAAACTAATTTCTAAAGATTCAAAGGAAGGTTGACTTAAATTTCAGAGAATATTCTAGATTACATGAATTCCTATCAACTTGAGGCAGTATATCTATTACAAGTCATTCTTTTCTGAAAATTGGCTTGCAAAAAAACATAATGAACAGAGTAAGTTTCAAAAATGCTAATAAAGCTTGTGTTGACCCTGAACTTTAATTACAGAAAATATTGTGTCATATAATAGGTTGATGTATTTGTTTATGTTTATGTATAGTATAGATTTTATGGTAATAGTTAACATTTTCAGAAATACAACCAAATAAAAAGAATAGTTGACTTTTAAAGTTTGCATTGGAGGCAGCCTGGGTGGCTCAGTGGTTTAGCACCACCTTCAGCCCAGGGAGTGATCCTGGAGACCCAGAATCGAGTCCTGCGTTGGGCTTCCTGCATGGGGCCTGCTTCTCCCTCTGCCTGTCTCTCTGCTTCTCTCTCTATATATATATCTCTCATGAATAAATAAATAAAATATTTAATAAATAAATAAAGCTTGCATTGGAAAAGCAAACTTTGAATATAAGTTATCTTAATTTAATTATTTTTCTTTTGACCCAAATTTGGTCAGTAGCTTAACTTCAATTTATAAATATTTGAATACTTAAAGAAAAATGAAAATAAGATCATAAACATTGGATCTTGAACTCTGAGCTGCAAAATGGCATCTAGGAAGAAAAGTCAGGCCTATCACCTCATAGAAACATTGGAGTGCTTGGATAAATTATTTTCCCTATTCTTTTAATTCCACAATTAGAAAAAGATAAAAATACCTTCAAATAGGCTACAATGCATTACTCAAAATTAATTTATCTTACTGATTTGAATTTTCAATAGGCTTGTTTATTTACAGGGATATTAAAGATTGAAATTTTGAAGCAACATACGTATTCAACTAATGTATAACATGATATATTTTTGAGGTTATAAAGTTACCATGTTCTGGAGATTATCTTGTCATGCCTTGCATCCCATTGCTGTAACCAACAAAGGCTTTGCTACCTAGCTCTTATTTGTATGCATGCCATGCATTTCAATCAATTTTTTCATATATATTTAGAATTTCCTAGATTTTGCACTTGAAGTCAGAGGTTATAAAAAAGGAAAAGAAAGAGGATGTGTGTGTTGTGTTGTTTGAAGTTTGCCTTATAACAAGCAAATTGCCTGTAAGAGAAACAAAAACATGCTTTCTCAGAACTCCAAAGTAATATTGTTTATGGTCTCTCTGCAGCTAGACCCTGAAGCTAGTACTATTCTAAAAGAACTTCAAGTTAAACTCAATGGGGTTCTGGATGAGCTCAGCATCACTTATGGTGAAAGGTAAGTAGCCTAAGTAGTTATTATCAAACTGTGTTAGGTTTCAGCTACTAGTAATCATACTTCCAAGCTGTTTCTCTCCTCTTACTGGCTAAATCCATTTAACTTCAAGAATCAATTCAAGCATTATCTCCTCTCAACAGTTATTCAGGACTCAACAATTGAACAGTGGTGTCTTGCTACATGTTTCCCAGAACCTTGTATAATCCTTCTTTTGGGTAGCATGTTAAACAGTATGCTTTCAGTTCTGGTTTACTTGCCTATCTCCAGTAAGCCATGCATTCCTGGTAGAAACCACATATCTCATCCCTACTTGAAATTCTGGTGTTTAGAGCTCAGCAATTTGCTGTTGAAAGAATGGAGGGTGGGAGAAAGGCAAGGAGAAAATCTTTACATACAAAAGAAGACTGAGGTGCATGTATGCCATTTATATCAATGTAGTTGCACTTTCAAATAACTGAATCCAACCCCATAACCTAATTAAGTCAGGATTCTAGATTTTAGGGTTTAGAATGTTTAATTACCCCATGAAATAGTAATGGCAAATTTTTCCCCCTATTTAAAAAAAATAAATTAACTCTATTTGTCTATAGTGTGGCTCTAAAGAAAGAACAATTCATCCTAGATAAACTTCACTTTGGTCCTATAGGAAAAGGTCATTATATCCTTATCAAATGTTAAAATAGAAAATCAAACACATCTTTGAAGAGGTTCATTAACTTCATACAGAATTTGCTTTAAATATTGGTTCAATAAATGTTGATTTATTGTGTTCAGTTCTCAAATGACCCTATAAAAATCACTCTATTGGCTAATATCTTGTTTAGAATTTCTGCATCCATGTTCATCAGGGATATTGGTCTATAATTCTCCTTTTTGGTAGGGTCTTTGTCTGGTTTTGGAATTAAGGTGATGCTGGCCTCATAGAATGAGTTTGGAAGTATTCCATCCCTTTCTATCTTTTGGAACAGCTTTAGTAGAATAGGTATTGTTTCTTCTTTAAATGTTTGATAGAGTTCCCCTTGGAAACCATCTGGCCCTGGACTCTTGTGTTTTGATAAAAATCACTCTAATGGTGAAGACTAGGTATCCCTTTGGACCCCACTCATCGCTTACTTTTGGATTTTGGAAAGATACATAATAAACATTCATTGATTAAATATGATAATTTTATATCAGACTGAAAAGAAAAAGACACTAAAAGGGTCATATATTTTTTTCAAATATAGCAATGATGCAAAGTAAAGTCCCATATTGCCCTTCTCTTTATTTTCATGATTATGTTCATTGTCTTTATACAGCCCATATTCACAGCTCAGGTGCTGATCAAGAGATAGCCTTGCTGTATTGAGCGCAGGGTGATTGCTCTGCCTTCTGTTTTGTGTTGTTAGCTGACCTGGATGATTCTGCTTATTTGGCCTAGATGTTAGTAAGCAACTTGGGGATTCTGTTTACCTGGAGTTGGAGATGTAGACAATGTCCCAGAGACGTCAGGCCTCATCGGCTCTGACTTGAGTGACACTTAGTTGATGGGGACCTTCAGTCAGCCATGTTAGGCTTAATGCAGGCTTCATTGTAGTTGTGAATTAATATGTGGTTAGCAAAGACCATTGCCTTCAGCTGGGAAGGAAAAAGAATATTTAGCAAAATCAGGTAAAATAAAATGGTGTCAGGGAGAGCAAGGGGTGTTCAGGGCCTTATAGGAAATAAGATGAGTAAACAGGATAGAAATCAGAATAGGAAGATAAAAAGTATATTAAAATTACTTTCTGTACTACAGCCAATTCATCCTTATGAATAAATACTTTTTAAATTTTGTTTTGTTCTGTTTTGTTTGATGGAGGGGGTGGAATTCAGTTTATGAAGACTATAATATAAATTATAATTTTAAAAATGTGAGCAAACTTTAGTTATGAAATAAAGAGTGATGTTCTTAGAAGGGCACTGGAAGTATTTTGTTCATATGAAGCCAGCTATTTTAACCTAGATATTGAAACTCCTGGGTATCTGGTACCATTTCTTCTTAATTTTTTTTAAATATAGGGAAGAATTCACTATTTTGTGCACTTAGGGCTAGGATTATTAGAATAAACAACTCACATGTCATGCTTTTCTTATAAAAAGAATGATTATTATATATCTGTTGGTTTGAATTTATTTCTCACATGGTCAACCAGATCATATACACTGGTGGGTGGGGAGCCTATAATGATCAGGGTGACCATGCTGTGAAGTCAAACTGGATCATTTTAATCTGAATGTACCCTCTTTAAGAGTCTTAATTAGCAGTTTAGAGGTTTAAAATTAAGTGTGTAATTAATTGTCCCAAATCTATTTTATCTGGTGTTATTAAAACCCACAATTAAATAATTCTAGTATATGGAGCTGGTAGGATGATTACACATCACAGTAAAGGCGGCTCAGAGCCAAATCACACATCTGAAGTCCCAGTTCATAGGTTCTTGACATGCTCGCAGGGAACCCACTCATGACCGAAACAAAGTGATATCATTTCAGTGATATCTCAAAGATGTTCTTACATGTTTCAAAACTTGTTCTACTTAGATTTCTCCTTACATTTTGGACTTTGGCTCTTGGTTTACTGCATTCCTTTTAATGATGCCTTTGGTACCAGTGACTAGCTGGATTGAGTAAAGAATTCAGGAACATTTCCTGGGAATTCTCCTGTTAGTATTTGGCTTCATGAGTACTCACAAAATCCATCATTATTAACTGGTGCCTTGTTTTTTCACGCTGATTACTATAGACTTCTCTAACCAAAAAATGGATAGAGAAAAAACATTTGGGGCAAATTTACCAAAAAAAAAATCAATAGAAAAAAAATCAATAGAAACAAAAAATTTTAGGTGAAATGCAGGTGTTGGTTCACCCTGGATCAATGCTAAGATAAAATGTCATTATCTCTGACACATTGCTAACCCTTCCTCCACATGCTTGATCTCACACACCTGGCTTCTGGTGGGAGTTCACCACATGGATCTATTGTGGGAGAACTCACTTAAACATTGTAACCTGACTATCATACCTCTTTGCTCCATCTATCTCCACCTTGGTACACTGATTTGAGAACCATGCAAAAGAAAGTAGCTATTTCAAAGGTAGTTATTACTATAGTCAGCAGGATCAGTCAGCCAGTGGTAATCAACTAGTTCAAACTTTCCAACATTATTTACCTTTCTTTTCTATTGCCCCAAGTATACCACCTCTACCCTCACTAAATACACACACCACCATCTTCATCACTTAACTTTCTCACCTTCTCCACCATGTACACCACTACCTTCCTCCATAACCACTACCTGACAAAAGTCCAAAGACAGGTCTAGCCAGATAAAAGCCATTTGTTCACACATCTGAATTCCTTTGGACTTGAGTCTGAAAGAGACACATAGTATTTTCAATATTTGTAGAATGCATGCATGCATTGATTACATACTCTTATTCTTTCTATGTAATTAATAATGGAAGCATTATATAGTAAAAATTTCTAAACTTCTCTATAAAATTTTAGGACTTGGTACAGTTGGATACCTTTCAAATAATATGGACCCTATAACCTTTGTGTGTGGAGGAAGAAGAGGAAAGGGACAGACTTGATTGCAATACTTTTAAGATGGTCTTTTTCCTTCTAATCATCACCATACCAGTGACAGGACCATTTTCCAAGATTTCATTTAATCCCATTCTCCTAAATGTTTTCATCTTGCCTGCTTCTATATCTGTTATAATTACTCTTCTTGTTGGAAATGTGAAAATGACAGACAAAATAGAAGAATGGTGGTGATGATGAGTCTCCGTTACTTAAATGTCTTATTTTGTGCCATTTACTTTAATAAGGGATATAAAGAATGAAAAATAATGCTAAAGATTACTCTTCACAGACTTCTTTAAGTTCTTAGAGTGGTGAGGTAATAGAAGTGGGTGTAAGGAGGAGGGTCCTTGATACAGTCAACAAATTCTTTTTTTGAGCCATCTTTTTCTGCTCTGGTTCCATGGTGTGGGTATATAACACCAAAAAAAAAAAAAAGGTCCCTGCCCTCATGAAGCTTAAATTCTATTTGGAGCAACAGGGAAAAAACAAATAAAAAGTATGTAGTGTATGAAATAATAGTAATAATATACATATGTAAAATAATATTGTAATTAAGAAAAAAAGAACTGCAAGGTAATGGAGAATGATAGAAATGTCATTTCAGGTTAGTGTTCAAAAAGACTTCTCAAAGGACCTCACATTTGGCATATTCCTGAAATAAGTTAGGTCAAGAGACCCATGAGAAATTTCATGGGGGAGGGAACATAGCAGTAGCCATGAGAGAAGAGTGTCCTCAGAGACTTCTAAAAACACTAAGGTTTAGGATACTTAATAAATAATTGTTAATGAATATTGGGTAGGAGAGAAATTCATTTGACTTCTAAGTGGAAAAGTTTCATAGGAATAGAGAGAAAAAAAAAAGGAATGGAGAACACATTAGAAATCAGGTCAAAAAAAAAAAAAAAGAAATCAGGTCTGCTGATGTGTATTGGAATTACCAGTATACTGATCATGTAAAAGCCATGAAATGAGATACAATTGCCAAAAAAAAAAAAAAAAGCTATATTTGATGGAGAAATGGAGTAATCCAAGGATCAAGCATAGATGATTACAATGTAGGATTGCCAGATATGATATAGGATATACACAATTAAATTTGGATTTCAGATAAACAATGGGTGTATTTAGTATACATATGTCTGAAATACTGCATGGAGCATACTTGTACTAAAAAATGATTCACTCTCTGAAATTGAAATTACCTGGGTATCCTGTCTTTTTATTTGCTAAGTCTGGCCACCCTACTCCAATTGTTAGAGGTAAGGTAATTGAGAAAGGAGCATAGGCATTGAGGTTAGGGGAAAGCCAAGAGGGTGTGGAGTCCGAGATGCCAAGTGACGAAGGTGTACCCACATGTCAAGAGTCTTTCAAGTACAGTCATTACTCCAAACAATGCTCAGAAGAACTCTCAGCTGTTACTGTGAGATATGGGGCCAAATGAACCCCCACTCAAATTAATTTAACCTGAAGAGTGTTACTTTTATCTGCTTTATGTAAATGGATCCCAAATAAGCTTTCATTGCAACAAAATTTTTTGCAGCTGAACAAGAAGTTTGAAGACTAATGAGCAAGGGAATTCACACCATTTGAAACAGATCAGACTCCTCAGAGTTGAATTAAACAGACACAGACAAAGGAGTCATAAAGGCTTTTATTTCAGAATTAATATTCCTTATTTTTAGTTTCCAGCTTATCATTGAAGAGTGTATAAAACAGATGAGTTTTGAACTAAACCAAATGAGAACAAATGGAAATATTGCATCTAATAAAAACAGTGCAGCAATGGATGCAGAGATTGTACTAAGACCTCTCATGGACTTCTTGGACAAAACGTAAGTTTTCCACTTGGTTTTCTCTTTAACCATTGCCCTAAATTTGATTGATATGGGTTTAAGGGAAAAAATTGTTTTCCTCTACATAGGACAGCTTTAAAAAAGGCTTCTATGGAAGTACATTAATTTCACTAAAAAGGAAAAGACTTTCAGTTCATTACCAGATGTAAACAAAAGCAGGGATGGCTTTATGCAGGAAAGAAAAAATGGAGAAGAAATAAATCTTCGTAACTAAGGAGTTTGGTGTTCTGAGGGGAAAGAGCATTAGGATTTTATGCTCCTCAGATCAGACATTGTTTTGCCTCCTCTTGTATACCTAAAAAGCCTGGGTTGAGTCTAGAATGTCTGATTTCATGTCAGAAACCTGAAGAAGAGAATAACACAAATATGACTGGAATTAATTCAGCTCAGAGGCAAGTAGACTGCTGCCTGACCCAACCTTCAATAATTTATTGAGCACCTAACTTTATCAAACTTTATTCTAGGCACTAGGTAGTGATGAAAAAGAGTCAAAATCCCTGACTCCATGGAAATGATGGTCTCATTTTGATGGGAGTTGAAGTCTTTGTGACTAAGACAGTGTTCTTAACTAAAAAGTCTTATTTTTAAAAACATTTATTTATTTATTTTAAGATTTTATTTATTTATTCATAGAGACACACACAGAGAGGGAGAGAGAGAGAGAGAGAGAGAGAGGCAGAGACACAGGCAGAGGGAGAAGCAGGCTCCATGCAGGGAGCCTGATGTGGGACTCCATCCCCGGGCTTCAGGACCATGCCCTGGACTGAAGGTGGCGCTAAACCGCTGAGCCACCCGGGCTGCCCAGAAGTCTTGGTTTTTAATGCTCCTGCTAAATCCCTACTCTTACTAGTTCTAATTTTATAAGTTTGGAGTAGAGTCAAAGCAACTATATTTTAAAATGTGTCTACATTTATCTAAAACAACCAGAGACATGATGTCTTAAATAGTGATATTTAACATCAAACTGAAGGTAGAAAAGTAAAAAATATTTCTGAATGCCTATCAAGGGACCAGTGTTATGCCTGGTCGTTTGCATATGTTTACCCCATTTAATATTGCTGCAGCAAATTAATTAATACCAAAGAGACCAAGATAAATAAGGCCACAATACCTTTCTTTAAAGAAAGAATTAGTAGGGAGGAACTCCTTCTATATAACTTATATTTTAATTCCATTTCCCTTTACTTAAAATCTTATCACATAAGCAAGACTAATGTCCTTATCACTTTAATATTTGATAGACAAATTAAATCTTATTTTCTGTTCTTTATGAGGAAATATCTAGGAGATAGTTTAGCAGGAGGGAGGTAGGCAAGTGATGTAGAAGAAAGAAGAAAGGGAAGAAAGACAGAAAGCCTTCTTCATTTCTTTAGTTTCTTAATGTAGACTTTTACATTCTAATTTCCTACACAATCCCTTGATGTTTTATCATATAGATGGCTCTTTTCCGTGGCCAATATGGAATCAATCACATAAACACACCACCATTCTGTCATGAGTGTGGTAGTTAATGGAGAGCAGGACAAAGCAGTCTTAATTCTCTTAAACCTCCTACTGGAATGCCTTCTGGCTTTAGACCTCTAACCAGCAGTTTGAAGATATGTCATTTATCATTAGCAAAACTTTTAATATATATATATACTGTATAAAGTATATAAAAGTGTATAAATATATATATATATATATATACTGTAACCAAATGTTGTAGAACATACAGAAAGTTCTAAGTTATCCTAATACTGTTAACTACTAGCTGACAGAACTTGAATCCATTTCACCATCTGCAAAATGGGGCCAATACATAAAGTTGGTGGAATGTACTTTTCAGCACACTTCAATTATTTTATTGTCTTGATTTTATACTTAGAATTATACATCATTATATCATCTTCTATATATTTTTTTCTAATTCCTACTAGAAAAGGACAGTATATAAGGATACAAACAAAAACCAGAAGCTTTAAAAATTTGTGAAAGTTTAAAATTTTTGGAAAGAGATAAGAGGTATATGAAGAGTTGCAGAAATTCTCAGAGCTAATAAAAAATGTGTAACCATAAAGCCATTTGTTTGGGGAGATTTTTAAAAGTCAGGTATTCTGTTCTCAGGGAGCCAACAGGTTAGACAGGAAAAATAAGGTACACAAACACAAAGGGTATAAATTAATAATTCCTTATTCAGACCATCAGTAGAAATTCCATTTGGGTTAGATCTTTCAAGATGGATAGGACTTAGAGGTATGGAAGTGAAGGATAGGCATTCAAGGGAGGGAGAACAGCTGATATAGTTTACATGAAAATGTGACCAACTGTAAGACAGTAAATGTCTATTGCCAACTTGTATACACGGCATTTTAAAAATTGTCTGGTTAATTGGTCTGTGGTCAACCAATCTAGATAATTCAGTTTCCAAAATATAGGCTTTTCAGCTTGCATTCATTATAAAGTTGGTTAACTGACTAAATTAAGGAAGCAGTTGCTAGATCTCCTGTTTGTTCATTTAAAATGAACAATAGAGGGTTGGAAGTCTTCAAGGTAGCTATGAGGAAATCCCCTTAGAAGTAGTGTTATGTTATAAATGTATAGACTCTCTAAATAAAACATCTTATTTCTTTATGTTTCACTTTCTTCACCAAGACCTCACCACTCTAAAAAACGAAGTGTAAACTCTCTTCCCAGCTGGCAGAAATCCCATGCAGAGCTGCAAACATCAAGAATTTTATACCTATTCATTAGTTTCCAGTCTAAGTAGAGTTAGTTGGCATGCCAAGTATGTGGGCTAACCATATATACAAGGTCAATTCTTAAACCCAAACCTTTTGAAAATGGAAATAACACATCTGTTATAAAACTGGCATATTTGTTTTGTCTCAAAGTAGCCTATGAATGTCTCCAAGGTTAGGTACTGTCATTCTGCCATGACCATCTGCTGGTTTCTTCCCTGTGTCTGTATCATGAATGCTACCCTCCAACAATGGTTTCCAAAAGAGTAGGGCTACAGATTCCATAGCTGTGCACAGAGGCTCCAATTTTCCTCTTCATGCAAAGGTTTTCTAATGTATTTTCATATATTAGGTATCTGCATATAGTAGTGTTAGGAGAAATAATTCTACATAAATGTGCATTTGGGAAATCTGCAGACAAGGTTTTCAAACTAAGGTGATTTAAATAATAGATGTTATCATCATTCTGTCCATGAGAAGAATTTGTAAGAAATACAAATCTAAACCTATTAACGTTGGTAAATTTGGGATCTTCCAAAACTGAACTTAGAGAAACAAAACAGATTGGTAGTTGCCAGAGGTGGGGGAGGAGGGATAATGGGTAAAAGTGGTCAAAAGATACAAACTTCCAGTTATAAGTAAGTCTTATGAATGTAATGTACAGTACAATGACAATAGGTAACAATATTTTATTCTACATTTAAAAATTGCAGAGGGTATAATAGATCTTACAAAAAATGTTAACTCTCTGAGGTAATGGATGTTAACTAACATTGTGGCAATTTTGCAATATGTATACATATCAAATCATTATGGTATACACCGTAAATTTACACAATGTCATACGTTTATTGCATCTCAGTAAAACTGAAAAATAAATAAAGTTGGTAAATATTGGTTTTTGAGTAAAATTATAGGTGTCTTTGTTATGTTGGAGCAGTACCAGGTAGCAATAATAGTTTGTTTCTTTGGTATTTGGCCTGCGTCATGAACGTGAGGCATGTTGTAAAAATAAGAATGTGGATGAAAATCATGGACTTTGGGGGACTTGATGTTAACTTAGGCAACAATTTAAGGGAAAAGATATCCTGATTTCATTTTCTACCAAGTATATATTATCTAATATATATGTTGAAATACATTTTTGATATTTTTTCAGTAAATAAAATTTAGCACTTGAAAATTATAAAGGCCTATTCATATGTTTAAATCTCAGTGTTAAAAACATGAATTTCTTATGAATAAAATAATTTGATACTTTGAAATGAGACTTACAAGTGATTATATGTTTTGTTTTATTTCAGATTAAGTCTTTCAGCAAAAATCTGTGAGAAAACAGTTCTGAAGCGAGTTTTGAAGGAGTTATGGAAGCTAGTTCTTAACAAAATAGAAAAACAAATTGTTCTCCCTCCTCTGACAGATCAAACAGTAAGTATTTAAAACCATGATTTGATTATACTTTTTGTTTTATGATTTAAGTATAGTTGACATACAACATTAAATTAGTTTCAGTTGAACAACAGTGATTTGACATTGTTACCATACAAGGTTATTAAAATATTATTAATTGTATTCCCTATGCTATACTTATCATCTCCATGACTTATTTCATTACGGGAAGTTTGTACCTCTTAACCACCTTCACCTATTTTGCCCTTCTCCCACCCACCTCCCTTTTGGCAAACACCACTTTGTTTTCTGTATTGAGTCTGTTTGTTTTTTTGTTTATTTGATTTGGATTTAGATTCCACCTATGAGTGAAATCTCCTAGTATTTGTCCTTCTCTCACTTAATACCCACAAGATCTATCCGTGTTGTCACAGATGGCAAGATCTCATTCTTTTTATGACTGAATAATATTACATTGTGTGTACACACACACACACACACACACACACACACACACTACATCTTTCTGATCCATTCATCTATTGGTGGACACTTGGGCTGCTTCCATATCTTGGCTATTATAAATAATGCTGCAATAAACATAGAGGTGCATTTATCTTTTTGACTTAGTGCTTTCATATTCTTTGGGTAAATACTCAGCAGTGTTGGGGATTTACCCCAAAGATACAAATGCAATGAAACGCCGGGACACCTGCACCCCGATGTTTCTAGCAGCAATGGCCACTATAGCCAAACTGTGGAAGGAGCCTCGGTGTCCAACGAAAGATGAATGGATAAAGAAGATGTGGTTTATGTATACAATGGAATATTACTCAGCCATTAGAAATGACAAATACCCACCATTTGCTTCAACGTGGATGGAACTGGAGGGTATTATGCTGAGTGAAGTAAGTCAGTCGGAGAAGGACAAACATTATATGTTCTCATTCATTTGGGGAATATAAATAATAGTGAAAGGGAAAATAAGGGAAGGGAGAAGAAATGTGTGGGAAATATCAGAAAGGGAGACAGAACGTAAAGACTGCTAACTCTGGGAAACGAACTAGGGGTGGTAGAAGGGGAGGAGGGCGGGGGGTGGGAGTGAATGGGTGACGGGCACTGGGTGTTATTCTGTATGTTAGTAAATTGAACACCAATAAAAAATAAATAAATAAATAAATAAATAAATACTCAGCAGTAAAATTACTGAATCAAATGATATATCTGTTTTTAATTTTTTGAAGAACATCCATACTGTTTTCCATAGTGGTGCCACCAATTTACATTCCCAACAAGGAAAATCAAGTGCATAAGGGTTCCCTTTTCTCCACATTCTCACCAGTATTTGTTACTTCTTGTATTTTTAATTCTAGCCATTGTGACTAGAGTGAGGTGATATTTCATCCTGGTTTTAATTTGCATTTTCCTGATGATTGGTGATGTTGAGCATCTTTTCATCTGTCTGTTGGTTGTCTGTCTTCTTTGGAAAAATGTCTATTCAGGTCTTTTGACCACTTTTTAATCAGATTATGCAGGGTTATTTTGTTGTTGTTTTGAGGATTTTTGGTATTAAACTGTAAGTTCTTCATGTATTTTATTTTTTTTTTTTTTTTTTTTTTTTTTTTTTTTTTTTAATTGGTGTTCAATTTACTAACATACAGAATAACACCCAGTGCCCGTCACCCATTCACTCCCACCCCCCGCCCTCCTCCCCTTCTACCACCCCTAGTTCGTTTCCCAGAGTTAGCAGTCTTTATGTTCTGTCTCCCTTTCTGATATTTCCCACACATTTCTTCTCCCTTCCCTTATTTTCCCTTTCACTATTATTTATATTCCCCAAATGAATGAGAACATATAATGTTTGTCCTTCTCCGACTGACTTACTTCACTCAGCATAATACCCTCCAGTTCCATCCACGTTGAAGCAAATGGTGGGTATTTGTCATTTCTAATAGCTGAGTAATATTCCATTGTATACATAAACCACATCTTCTTTATCCATTCATCTTTCGTTGGACACCGAGGCTCCTTCCACAGTTTGGCTATCGTGGCCATTGCTGCTAGAAACATCGGGGTGCAGGTGTCCCAGCGTTTCATTGCATTTGTATCTTTGGGGTAAATCCCCAACAGTGCAATTGCTGGGTCGTAGGGCAGGTATATTTTTAACTGTTTGAGGAACCTCCACACAGTTTTCCACAGTGGCTGCACCAGTTCACATTCCCACCAACAGTGTAAGAGGGTTCCCTTTTCTCCACATCCTCTCCAACATTTGTTGTTTCCTGCCTTGTTAATTTTTCCCATTCTCACTGGTGTGAGGTGGTATCTCATTGTGGTTTTGATTTGTATTTCCCTGATGGCAAGTGATGCAGAGCATTTTCTCATGTGCATGTTGGCCATGTCTATGTCTTCTTCTGTGAGATTTCTGTTCATGTCTTTTGCCCATTTCATGATTGGATTGTTTGTTTCTTTGGTGTTGAGTTTAATAAGTTCTTTATAGATCTTGGAAACTAGCCCTTTATCTGATATGTCATTTGCAAATATCTTCTCCCATTCTGTAGGTTGTCTTTGAGTTTTGTTGACTGTATCCTTTGCTGTGCAAAAGCTTCTTATCTTGATGAAGTCCCAATAGTTCATTTTTGCTTTTGTTTCTTTTGCCTTCGTGGATGTATCTTGCAAGAAGTTACTATGGCCGAGTTCAAAAAGGGTGTTGCCTGTGTTCTTCTCTAGGATTTTGATGGAATCTTGCCTCACATTTAGATCTTTCATCCATTTTGAGTTTATCTTTGTGTATGGTGAAAGAGAGTGGTCTAGTTTCATTCTTCTGCATGTGGATGTCCAATTTTCCCAGCACCATTTATTGAAGAGACTGTCTTTCTTCCAATGGATAGTCTTTCCTCCTTTATCGAATATTAGTTGCCCATAAAGTTCAGGGTCCACTTCTGGATTCTCTATTCTGTTCCACTGATCTATGTGTCTGTTTTTGTGCCAGTACCACACTGTCTTGATGACCACAGCTTTGTAGTACAACCTGAAATCTGGCATTGTGATGCCCCCAGATATGGTTTTCTTTTTTAAAATTCCCCTGGCTATTCGGGGTCTTTTCTGATTCCACACAAATCTTAAAATAATTTGTTCTAACTCTCTGAAGAAAGTCCATGGTATTTTGATAGGGATTGCATTAAACGTGTATATTGCCCTGGGTAACATTGACATTTTCACAATATTAATTCTGCCAATCCATGAGCATGGAATATTTTTCCATCTCTTTGTGTCTTCCTCAATTTCTTTCAGAAGTGTTCTATAGTTTTGAGGGTATAGATCCTTTACATCTTTGGTGAGGTTTATTCCTAGGTATCTTATGCTTTTGGGTGCAATTGTAAATGGGATTGACTCCTTAATTTCTCTTTCTTCAGTCTCATTGTTAGTGTATAGAAATGCCACTGACTTCTGGGCATTGATTTTGTATCCTGCCACGCTACCGAATTGCTGTATGAGTTCTAGCAATCTTGGGGTGGAGACTTTTGGGTTTTCTATGTAGAGTATCATGTCATCGGCGAAGAGGGAGAGTTTGACTTCTTCTTTGCCAATTTGAATGCCTTTAATGTCTTTTTGTTGTCTGATTGCTGAGGCTAGGACTTCCAGTACTATGTTGAATAGCAGTGGTGAGAGTGGACATCCCTGTCTTGTTCCTGATCTTAGGGGAAAGGCTCCCAGTGCTTCCCCATTGAGAATGATATTTGCTGTGGGCTTTTCATAGATGGCTTTTAAGATGTCGAGGAATGTTCCCTCTATCCCTACACTCTGTAGAGTTTTGATCAGGAATGGATGCTGTATTTTGTCAAATGCTTTCTCTGCATCCAATGAGAGGATCATATGGTTCTTGGTTTTTCTCTTGCTGATATGATGAATCACATTGATTGTTTTACGGGTGTTGAACCAGCCTTGTGTCCCAGGGATAAATCCTACTTGGTCATGGTGAATAATTTTCTTAATGTACTGTTGGATCCTATTGGCCAGTATCTTGTTGAGAATTTTTGCATCCATGTTCATCAGGGATATTGGTCTGTAATTCTCCTTTTTGGCGGGGTCTTTGTCTGGCTTTGGAATTAAGGTGATGCTGGCTTCATAGAACGAATTTGGAAGTACTCCATCTCTTTCTATCTTTCCAAACAGCTTTAGGAGAATAGGTATGATTTCTTCTTTAAACGTTTGATAAAATTCTCCTGGGAAGCCATCTGGCCCTGGACTCTTGTGTCTTGGGAGGTTTTTGATGACTGCTTCAATTTCCTCCCTGGTTATTGGCCTGTTCAGGTTTTCTATTTCTTCCTGTTCCAGTTTTGGTAGTTTGTGGCTTTCCAGGAATGCGTCCATTTCTTCTAGATTGCCTAATTTATTGGCGTATAGCTGTTCATAATAGGTTTTTAAAATCGTTTGTATTTCCTTGGTGTTGGTAGTGATCTCTCCTTTCTCATTCATGATTTTATTAATTTGAGTCTTCTCTCTCTTCTTTTTAATAAGGCTGGCTAATGGTTTATCTATCTTATTAATTCTTTCAAAGAACCAACTCCTGGTTCTGTTGATCTGTTCCACAGTTCTTCTGGTCTCGATTTCGTTGAGTTCTGCTCGAATCTTTATTAGCTCCCTTCTTCTCTTGGGTGTAGGATCTATTTGCTGTTTTTTCTCTAGCTCCTTTATGTGTAAGGTTAGCTTTTGTATTTGAGTTCTTTCCAGTTTTTGAATGGATGCTTGTATTGCGATGTATTTCCCCCTTAGGACTGCTTTTGCTGCATCCCAAAGATTTTGAACGGTTGTATCTTCATTCTCATTAGTTTCCATGAATCTTTTTAATTCTTCCTTAATTTCCTGGTTGACCCTTTTATCTTTTAGCAGGATGGTCCTTAACCTCCATGTGTTTGAGGTCCTTCCAAACTTCTTGTTGTGATTTAGTTCTAATTTCAAGGCATTATGGTCCGAGAATACGCAGGGGACAATCCCAATCTTTTGGTATCGGTTCAGACCCGATTTGTGACCCAATATGTGGTCTATTCTGGAGAAAGTTCCATGTGCGCTTGAGAAGAATGTGTATTCAGTTGAGTTTGGATGTAAAGTTCTGTAGATATCTGTGAAATCCATCTGGTCCAGTGTATCATTTAAAGCTCTCGTTTCTTTGGAGATGTTTTGCTTAGAAGACCTATCGAGTATAGAAAGAGCTAGATTGAAGTCACCAAGTATAAGTGTATTATTATCTAAGTATTTCTTCACTTTGGTTAATAATTGATTTATATATTTGGCAGCTCCCACATTTGGAGCATATATATTGAGGATTGTTAAGTCCTCTTGTTGAATAGATCCTTTAAGTATGATATAGTGTCCCTCTTCATCTCTCACTACAGTCTTTGGGGTAAATTTTAGTTTATCTGATATAAGGATGGCTACCCCTGCTTTCTTTTGAGGACCATTCGAATGGTAAATGGTTCTCCAACCTTTTATTTTCAGGCTGTAGGTGTCCTTCTGTCTAAAATGAGTCTCTTGTAGACAGCAAATAGATGGGTCCTGCTTTTTTATCCAGTCTGAAACCCTGCGCCTTTTGATGGGGTCATTAAGCCCGTTCACATTCAGAGTTACTATTGAGAGATATGAGTTTAGTGTCATCATGATATCTATTCAGTCTTTGTTTTTGTGGACTGTTCCACTGAACTTCTTCTTAAAGGGGAATTTTAAGAGGCCCCCTTAAAATTTCTTGCAGAGCTGGTTTGGAGGTCACATATTCTTTTAGTTGCTGCCTGTCTTGGAAGCTCTTTATCTCTCCTTCCATTTTGAATGAGAGCCTTGCTGGATAAAGTATTCTTGGTTGCATGTTCTTTTCATTTAGGACCCTGAATATATCCTGCCAGCCCTTTCTGGCCTGCCAGGTCTCTGTGGAGAGGTCTGCTGTTACCCTAATACTCCTCCCCATAAAAGTCAGGGATTTCTTGTCTCTTGCTGCTTTAAGGATCTTCTCCTTATCTTTGGAATTTGCAAGCTTCACAATTAAATGTCGAGGTGTTGAACGGTTTTTATTGATTTTAGGGGGGGATCTCTCTATTTCCTGGATCTGAATGCCTGTTTCCCTTCCCAGATTAGGAAAGTTTTCAGCTAGAATTTGTTCAAATACATATTCTGGCCCTCTGTCCCTTTCGGCGCCCTCGGGAACCCCAATTAAACGTAGGTTTTTCTTCCTCAGGCTGTCGTTTATTTCCCTTAATCTATCTTCATGGTCTTTTAATTGTTTGTCTCTTTTTTCCTCAGTTTCCCTCTTTGCTGTCAACTTGTCTTCTAGGTCACTCACTCGTTCTTCCACCTCGTTAACCCTCGTCGTTAGGACTTCTAGTTTGGATTGCATCTCATTCAATTGATTTTTAATTTCTGCCTGATTAGCTCTAAATTCTGCAGTCATGAAGTCTCTTGAGTCCTTTATACTTTTTTCTAGAGCCACCAGTAGCTGTATAATAGTGCTTCTGAATTGGCTTTCTGACATTGAATTGTAATCCAGATTTTGTAACTCTGTGGGAGAGAGGACTGTTTCTGATTCTTTCTTTTGAGGTGAGGTTTTCCTTCTAGTCATTTTGCTCAGTGCAGAGTGGCCAAAAGCAAGTTGTATTGGGAAAAAGAGAAAAAGAGAGGAGAGAAAGAAGGAAAGAAAAGAGAAAGAGAAAAAAAAAGGGAAGAAAAAGAAAAAAAAAACGAAAAAAAAAAAAAAGAAAAAGAGAAAGAAAAAGAAAGGAGAAAAAAGGGGGTGGGGGAAGGAAACAAATCAAAAAGCAAAACAAAACAAAACAAAACAAAAAAAAAAAAAAAAAAGAACCACAGGGGAGTATCTTCTGATTCTGTGTACTTTAAGTCCCTTGGCTTCTCCTGGAAGTTGTCAGTCTAGCTGATCCTCTGGGGGAGGGGCCTGTTGTGTTGATTTTCAGGTGTTAGCAGTTGGGGGAGCTGCTGTGCCCCTGCCTGGTGCAGGGCTCGGTGGGGGTTGTTTACCCCGTGAGGCCGCAGGAGGAACAGCCCCAGTGGCGGGGCAGCTCTGGAAACCTGGATTCAGCTCCGGCAGGAACTCCGTCTGCAGGGCCTGGAGGCTCCGGGGCGGGGCCGCTGATCTGCTCAGCTGGGGCAGGAGCGTCCTCGCTGTCCTGGGCCCTCCCGGCCTCTGCCTGTCCCGGGGGAGGCCGGATCCTGGGCTGTGTCCCGGCGCCCTGTGCTCCGGAGCCTGCGCTGGTGGATTCGCGCTCCCGGGCCGCGCAGCCCCCTCCGCGGAGCTGCCGCCCGAGCCCCTCCGAGCTGCTCCTGGAACCGCGCAGCCCCCTCCGCACGGAGCCTCTTCCTCTGCCCGAGCCCCTCCGAGCTGCTCCCGGGGCCCCGCAGCCCCCTCCGCGGAGCCGCCCCCGAGCCCCTTCAGCTGCTCCGGGTCCCGCCGGGTCCCGCCGTGCGCGCTGCAGCCCTTAGGGAGCTCGGCGCACTCTCCTGGGCGCGCAGTTGCTCTGTTACTGTCCCGGGGAACCCGAGGGCATCCTCGCCCTTCTGGGTCCTGCTCCAGCTCCCTGCGAGCCCCTTTCCGCCCGGGAAGGTCGGTGCAGCTCCTGCTCCTCCGGGACGGGGCTCTCCTGTCCTGGGGACACTCGCCCCGGCCTCAGCCCGGCTCCTCGCGGGGCCCCTCCCCCTTGGAGGCCTTTGTTCCTTTATTTCTTTTTCCCCGTCTTCCTACCTTGATAGATGCGCGAACTCTTCTCACTGTAGCATTCCAGCTGGTCTCTCTTTAAATCTCAGGCCGAATTCATAGATTTTCAGGATAATTTGAAGGTTTTCTAGGTAGTTTGGTGGAGACAGGTGATTTGGAGACCCTACTCCTCCGCCATCTTGCTCCTCCCCCCCTCTTCATGTATTTTAGATATTAACTTCTTATCAGATATATTTGCAAATAGCTTCTCCCATTCATTAGGTTGCCTTTGCATTTTGTTGATTTGTATTGCTGTGGAAAAGCTTTTTATTATAGTATAGTCCCAGTAGTTTATATTTGTTTTGTTTACCTTGCCTAAAGAGACAGATCTTTAAAAAAATAAAATAATATAAGATAGACAGATCCATAAATATGTTGCTAAGGCCGTTGCCCAAAAGATTACTTCCTGTTGTCTTCTAGGGACTTTATGGATTAAGGTCTCACACTTAGGATTTAATCCATTTTGAGTTTACTTTTTTCAAAGATTTCATTATTTATTTGAGAGAGAGAGTGTGTGCATACAAGTTAGGGGAGGGGCAAAGAGAGAGAGACAAGAAGACTCATCATTGAGCAGGGAGCCTAACATGGGGCTCCATCCCAGGACCCTGGAATCATGACCTGAGCTGAAGGCAGATACTTAATCCACTGAGCCACCCAGGTACCCCATTTTGAGTTTATTTTTGTTTATGGTGTAAGACAGTGGTCCGTTTTCATTCTTTTGCTTGTGGCTATCTAGTGTTCCTATCTTTTCTTGCAAAGCAAGGTCTTCCAAAACTGTGTTGAATAAAAGTGGTGAGAGTAGACATTCTTCTCTTGTTCCGGATTGTAAAGGAAAAGCTTTTATTTTTTCCCCATTGAGTGTGGTATTAGCTGTGGGTTTTTCATATATGGCCTTTATTATGTTGTATTTTGTCAAATACATTTTCTGCAGCTATTGAGATGATCACATGGTTTCTATCCTTCCCCCTTATAATGTGATGTATCAGTCAATTGATTTGCAAATAATGAAAACTTCCTTGCATCCATGGAATAAATCCTACTTGATTGTGGAGATTTTTTTTAAAGATTTATTTATTTATTTGAGAAGGAGAGGGAAAGAATCTCAAGCAGACTCCCCACTGAGCATGGAGCCCAGTGTGGGCCTCAATCTCATGACCCTGAGATTATGATCTGAACTAAAACTAAGAGTCATACGTTTAACCAGCTAACTATGTGATTTTTTGATTTTTTAAATATATGGTTGAATTCAGTTTGCTAATGTTTAGCTGAGGATTTTTATGTCCATATTCATCAGGGATATTTGGTCCTTTTTTTTTTTTTTTTTTTTTTTTTTTTTTTTGAGTGTCTTTATCTGGTTTTAGTATCAGGGTAATGCTGGCCTCTTAGAATGAATTTGAAAGTTTTCTTTCCTCTTTTATTTTTTGGAATAGTTTGAAAAGAATAGATATTACCTCTTCTTTATTTTTTGTTAGTATTTTTTATTTATTTATTTGAGAGAGAGCATGAGCAGGGGGGAGGAGCAGAGGAAGAGGAAGAAACAGACTCCTCCCCGCTGAGCAGGGAGCCTGATGTGGGGCTCAATCTCAGGACCCCAAGATCATGACCTGAGCCGAAGGCAGACGCTTAACCAAATGAGCCACCCAGGCACTCTAACTCTAATTTAAATGTTTGTTGAATTCCTTTGTGAAGACATCCAATTCTGGACTTTCAATTGTTGGGAGTTTTCTTGATACTGATTCAATTTCATTACTAGTCTGTTCATTACTTGGTCTATTCAAATTTTCTTTTTTTTTTTTTTTTAAGATTTTATTTATTTATTCATGAGAGACACAGAGAGAAGCAGAGACATAGGCAGAGGGAGAAGCAGGCTCCATGCAGGGAGCCTGACGTGGGACTTGATCCCAGGTCTCCAGGATCATGCCCTGGACTGAAGGCAGTTCTAAACCGCTGAGCCACCCAGGCTGCCCAAGTCTATTCAAATTTTCTATTTCCTCCTGATTCAGTTTTAGAAAATTGAATGTTTCTAAGAATTTATCCATTTTTTTCTAGGTTGTTCAATTTGTGGGCAAATAATGTTTCACAGTATTCTCATAATCCTTTGTATTTCTGTAGTGTCTGTTATTTTTCTTTCTTCACTTCTGATTTTGAGTCCTTTTTCTTGATGAGTCTGGCTAAAGGTTTATCAATTTTGCTTATCTTTTTAAGGAACTAGTTTTTGGTTTTAATGATTGTTTCTATTTTTTAGATTCTATTTCATTTATTTCTACTCTGATATTTATTATTTCATTCCTACTAACTTTTGGCTTTGTTCTTTTTCTAGTTCCTTCAAGTGTAATAGTATATCATTTATTTGAGATTATCCTTGTTTCTTGATGTAGGTTTGTATTGCTATAAACCTAGAACTGCTTTTGTTGTGTTCCAAAGATTTTGGACTGTTGTATTTCCCTTTTCATTTGTTTCCATGTATTTTTAAACCTCTTCTTTGATTTCTCTGTTGACACATTGTTGTTAATTAGCATGCTTTTAGCTTTCATGGGATTTTTTTCATTTTTGTCCATAGTAATTAATTTCTAGTTTCATACTACTGTAGTTTGAAAAGTTGCTTAATAATGATATCAGTCTTCTTAAATTTATCGAGACTGGGTTTGTGGCCTACCATGTGATCTATCTGTCCTGGAGAATATTCCATATGTACTTGGAAAAATATATATATATATTCTGCTGTTTTGAAATGGAATGTTCTATATATATCAGTTAAATATATATGGTCTAATGGGTTCTTCAAAGCCACTGTATCCTTTGATTTGCTGGCTGGATAATTTATCTATTTATGTAAGTGGGCTATGCAAATTCCCTATTATTATTGCATTACTGTTAATTTCTTTATGTCTGTTAATGTTTGCTTTATATGTTTACATGCTCCTATGTTGGATGCATGGATATATACAAGTTTTATACCTTCTTGTTGGATTGATCTTTTTGTCTTTATGTAATGCCTTCCTTTCACTCTTGCTGCAATCTTTGTTTAAGACTCCATTCCATCTGATAAAAGTATTGCTACTCGAAATTGTTGCTTCCGTTTGCATGGAATATCTTTTTTTTTTTTTCCATCCTTTCTCTTTCAATCTTTATGTGTCTTTAGGTCTGGAGTGAGTCTCTTCAGTGAGTCTCTTGAGATATCTTGTATATTTGATTGGAGTATTGAGTCCATTTACTTCTAAAGTAAAGTAATTATTGAGAGGTATATCCTTTTGTCATTTGGCTGTTTTCTGGTTGTCTTTGTAGTTCTTCTTTGTTCCTTTCTTCTTTTGCTCTCTTGTGGTTCAATGGCTTTCTTTAGTGTAATGCTTGAATTTCCTTTTATTATTTGTATATCTTATACGTTTTAATTTGTGGTTATCATTGGGTTCATATATAACATCCTATATATATATAGCAATTGTTAAGTTGGTGGTCACTCAAATTTGAACACATTCTAAAAGCATTAAATTTTAATTCCACCTCCACATTTTTGTTTATGATGTCATATTTTAAACCTTTTTATTTTGTGTATCCCTTGACCAATTTTGGTAGATATGACTGATTTTGCTATATTTGTGTTTTAACCCCCATACTGGTTTTATAGGTGATTAATCTACTACCTTTACTATAGTTTTGCTATTACCTGTGAATTTTTTTCCTTTCATAATTTTCTTCTAGGTATGCCTTCCACTTACATAATTTAACATGTCTTCAACATTTCAATATTTCTTGTAAGGCTGGTTTTGTGGTGATAAACTCCTTTAACTTTTGTTTGCTGGGGAAACTCTCTCTCTTTCATTCCAAATGATAACTTATCAGATAGAATATTTTCCTTTTTTTTAAATTTTTATTTATTTATGATAGTCACAGAGAGAGAGAGAGAGGGAGAGACATAGGCAGAAGGAGAAGCAGGCTCCATGCACCGGGAGCCCGATGTGGGATTCGATCCCGGGTCTCCAGGATCGCGCCCTGGGCCAAAGGCAGGCGCCAAACCGCTGCGCCACCCAGGGATCCCAATAGAATATTTTTCATTGTAGGTTTTTTTCTTTCAGCCTACAGTTGCCATGGAAAAATCAGCTGATAGCCTTATAGTGTTTCCCTTGTATGTAACTGTTCTCTTTCCTCATGATGCCTTTTAAGATTCTCTCTTGGGACTCCTGGGTGGCTCAGTGGTTGAGCATCTGCCTTTGGCATAGAGTATGATCCCACAGTCCCGGGATGAAATCCCACTTGGGCTTCCTGCCTGGAGCCTGCTTCACTCTCTGCCTGTGTCTCTGCCTCTCTCTGTGTGTCCCTCATGAATAAATAAATAAAATATTAAGGGATCCTTGGGTGGCGCAGCAGTTTGGTGCCTGCCTTTGGCCCAGGGCACGATCCTGGAGACCCCGGATCAAATCCCATGTCGGGCTCCCGGTGCATGGAGCCTGCTTCTCCCTCTGTCTATGTCTCTGCCTCTCTCTCTCTCTCTGTGACTATCATAAATAAATTAAAAAAAATAAAAAAATAAAAAAATAGGATTCTCTCTTTACATTTTGCCATTTTAATTATGTGTCATTGTGTGAACTTCCTTGGTTTCATCTTGTTAGGTAGGGCCTTCTGTGTTTCCTAGACCTGGATGTCTGTTTTCTTCCCCAAATTAGGAAATTTTTCAACCCCTTTCCCTCTCTTTTCTCTTTCTGGCATGCCTAAAATTCAAATGTTATTACTCTTGATGATGTTATTGTCCGGTATTACTTTATGCTGTTCAGCCTGGATGCTTTCTGTGACACCATCTACCAGATTGCTAATCCATTCTTCTGATGTATTTTTCATTTCAGTTATTGTATTCTTCAGCTCTGACTGGTTCTTTCTTATATTTTCTATTTCGTTTTTGAAGTCCTCACTGAGTTCAGTTACTCGTTTCTCAAATCTGGTGAGAATCTTTATGACCATTAGTTTGAACATTTTTTAGGCATATGAATAATTAGTTTAGAGCTTTTTCTGTGATGTTCTCTTATTCTTTCATTTGGGACATATGTTTTTGTCTCCTCATTTTGTCTAACTCTGTGCTTGTTTTTATGTAGTAACTAGGTCAACTCTACTTCCTGGTCTTGACAGTAGTGCCTTTGTATAGAAGAATTTCCACGGTACCCTGTAGCACAGTCTCTTCTGATCACCAGAACCAGACGCTTCAGGGTTGTTCCCTATGTGGGCAGTATGTGCCCTTCTGTTGTGGCTGAGCTGTGACTGCCATGAGCTCAACTGTTTGGTGTGGCCAACACTCAGCCTAGCTGTCTACAGTTGGATTCAGCTGCTTGCACATCAGAGGGCAGCTGTTGCTCCCTGTGCAGCCATTTAGAGGGCTAGTTGCAGGAAATATGAGCATGCTGATATGTGGGGTAATCTCCTATTCTGAGGGCAAGAGTCAACCTAGAGAGGCACTGGGCCAGGGCATGCATTGCTGGCAGTGTAGATAGAAAATGTTAGTATTGACTCTCACAAGTGTCGGCTATTCAGTCTGGGGAGGGCAAGAAAAATTGCACCTGACAGCACTTTTGTTTCCAGAGAACTCTCCTGCAGATTGCTGACCTTCTGGCACTCTAAAATTAGCCAATCAATCTTCACATAAAACCCTGGGCACTTTTCAAACTACTGCTTCTGTGGTTCTGGCCAAGTTATTTGGCTTGCTGCTCTGTAAGAGCAAGGGCTTGGTTTCCTATCACTCTCCAGCTTGCCTAGGGTTAACCTTTGCTAATTTTCAAAGCCAGATATTATGGGGACTTCTCTTCCCAATGTGGGTATCAAGGGCCAGGAGTGCCCAGTGTAGGGTCCAATCCCCTCACTTCTCTGGTCTGTGATGTCCCTCCTATTTGTAGTGAGTCACACCAGGTGTTTGGTTCCTAGTTGTTTCTCTACCCTTCTATTCTTTTTGATATGTACTTCTCTCCATAAAACGGAAGATCTGTCCTGCCAGTCTTCAGGTTGTTTACAAAGTTAGTTATGTAGATGTAGTTGTTTCCTTGGTGTGTCCATGGAATGAGGTGATCTTAGGATCCTCATGTTTCATCTTGTCCCTCTCTCCCTTGATTATACTTTCAGTAACCCATCTAATTATACTTCGTTTAAGTGAGTGACTCTCATCCAGCCAAATTAATGATTAAATCGATTTTGAGAAAAAGTCTTTGGTAAACACTTTTGAAATAATCATTCAAATGACATTTTTCTATACAAATGAGTTTTGAATGTCAACAGTCAAAATTCACACTTCCTTAACATTCAGAACTTCATTTTTTGAAAAAAGTATGAAAGTTTTCAACTTACAGCATTATCTGCTCTATACACATAATTTTTAAATTTATTTTTACTGTGAAACCCCAGGGAAATAAATTTAGGGTAAAATACCATCACTGTGTTTTTTTTTGTTTTTTTTTTTTCCTAAAACATTACAGCTCAAGAAGATAAATCCAAAACTATTTGGAATATTTTTCTCCTTCCCATTTTACTTTCTTTTTTTCCATTTTACTTTCATCTATTACCTTCCCACTTGGAGTTAAGAGAGGAGACACCTTAACGTCACGTCCTTTGAATCCACTGAATCATACACAGTGAAATAAAAAAGAACCAGAATGATCACTGGGCAGCAGAGTTAGAGAATGGTCAAGTCCTATGTCTCAGGTCATATCCTGAGACAAAATAATAGATAACCTTAGCATGCACCTATTATGAAGCAACTTTTTTTTTTCTGTGCTTAAGGAAGGCAAGTTGATGCAAATAATGAATAATTATGAACTAACCTGTTTTGACACCATTAATCATGTATACTCAATCTATATGTACCCAATGAAATTATATAGAAAATGTATTCTTATAAAGTATTCCAAGATGCTATGATTCATATCTTTTGATTTCCTGCCAGCAACTGATAAAATTCTTTATAACCTCTATATATGGAAAGCCAAATTATATATAAAAACATGCATGCATACTTTATTCTGCTACAATACATATGCATTTCTATAACACTAATTAGCTATCATGTAATTGGTAAACAGGGGAATGATGCCAGTAAAATCTGGAAGTTGAGTTGGTTTATGTGTAAATTTTCCTAGGTGGGAGGCTCTGAAATGTAATATAAGACTATAAAAGAAAGAGCACTCAGTTACTACTACATAGGGGTGAAAGGCACACTTGTACATAGTTTTTCTATCCAAAGAGATGAAGCTTGTATGGCACTCACACAGGACAGGCAACTCACCTCCCTGGGCTGAGCATTCCCCTTACTGTATGGGAATTGCCACAACCCATGTTTGTATTCTGTTGTTTTGTTGTTGTTTGGATTGTTTATTATTTTGCATTTTTAATACCCCTTGTGGCACCAACTGGCCTCCCTGAGTTCCTTGTGTGCTATACAAGTTGTCTCCCAAAGTAGCACTTACTGTGTTTGATCATTGGTTATAAAATTGCATGAGCTTTGACTGTGCTGCCCACTACTATTTTCCCCATGAGCCCTATTATTTCTAGAGCACAATTTTGGAGATTGAGGTTTTCAAAAATACATACATCATGCTATAGCAGAAACTATTTGTAACATTTCATTTTTTCTATAAGGTCTTCCCTAGGAAAGCTTACTATAACATCAATTTTTCTCTAGCATTGAGTTCTTAAAGTATGAAGCAATATCTGTCATTCATACATTTATTCACTCACTATATGTTCTTTGAGATTCTGGTATGTGGTGGGCACCACAGTGGGGATAAAAATAAGAGCAAATTAGACGCTGTTTTCATAAACTTTGTAGTCCTTCATTTCCCAATAAATTCATAGCATCCACTAAAAAATGAAGATTATTATTCCAGGATAGTTGATTTTCCCTCCTGAGAAAATATTCTAGGGTACTAATGAACTTAGTACCAAAGTTAGTTCTTTCCTGCCATTTTACCAATAGACATACCTCTAGTTTTTCATTCTAGTAGTGCTTTGGATGGTTTATTCCTCTGTTTTTCAAACTTTTCCCAGGACCTTGGAGTTCTAGAAAGAGCATCTAGCTGAGGGAAGAGTTAAGAGGGCAGACTCTGATAGACTGGGAAGCATCTGAGGAATAGCAGCTTCACCTGCCTCAGCTCTGCTTCTTGAAAGTTTGCATAGATTTATTTGGGGGCCAAGTGGAGTGAGGGAACTGCCCTTACTAAAAATAAATAATAAATATTAAGGATCATTGATTTAATCCATATGCTACATTAAAGTGGTTACATTAGTAGTAACCCATGCATTAACTCAGACTTAAAACTTTCTGGAGTGGGATGCCTATGAGGACAATTGCCAGCAGTACTAGGTATCTTTGACCTAATCTGTAAAACAGACTAATTAAGTGTGTATGGCATAAAAGTCACAAATAAAAGAAGGGAAGTAAAGCAAATTTTCTATTGACTACGTTTCTACTGTTACTGAAATTCTAAGGACTGACTATTCTCTCTTCTTTTCTGTGTCTCTAGGGACCTCAGATGATTTTCATAGCAGCTAAAGATCTTGGACAATTATCCAAATTGAAGGTAATAAGAATAAAGAGAGTATTTACTGTCTGTGAAATGTAATGAGCTAACTACAGCTCTACAAGAAACCATCCTTTTACAAGTGATGGTAGCTATTGAGGCAGGATCAAGAAATATCTCACAATCTGCTTTAAGGATGTATCAGGTCAGGCAGGGTCTCAATTTTCTAATATTTTCCAATTGGGAGGGAAACTGTAAAATTTTTATTTGTGTTACAGCTTTCAGGATTACTGCTTTGGGGTAAATTAGATAACATTTTCTTTCAAATATTAAACACACTTTGTATGGATAAAGGCAAAATGGAGTGCTTCATAGAAATCTAGTAAAGTCTAGAGAAATCTTAAAGGCAAGCAAGCTAGTATGGAAAAATGAAACTCATCAAAGCAGACCTTGAGCTTGTCAATATATTCAAGCATATATAAATGAGGATTTCCTGACTAAATAACCCTACCCTTTATTATTGCAGTTGTGCAGGGAACCTCATTTTCTGTCCTTCTAGAATAGGTTAAAGTACATATTGTGCTGCTTTGACTTTTTCACTTTGAATAATGCCCTTCACATTCTTCCATTCTGTTGCATATGGGTGGATTTCCTTCTGCTTAAGAGCCAAATAAGATTACCACATTTTCTTCTCCCATTCATTCATCAATGGATAACTTACAGGCCAACATTATGCCTATAGTAGAAATATGTGTTGTTTTAGTTCCATTTCTATCTTTTAGGATATAATGTGTATCATGGGGATGAGTTCCAGACACAAACCCTGTGGTTCAAATTCTACCTCATTTGCTTCCAACTGTGTGTCGTTGGCCAAAGTATTTAAACTTTTTAATTTTCAGATTTGGCACTTGCAAAGTACAGAAAATTTTAACACTTGGCTTATAGGATTGTTGTGAGGATAAATGAGATAATGCATACATTATCTTTGCATGATGATTGCGAAGAGTATGTCACCTCCCACTCACAGAAGCTGGCAGCTCAGAGTTAGGTATCACTGGGATTGTTTTGTGTGTATAATACAGGGGAAGAATAATCTATTTGGCTGCATAATTACTTACTGAGATAAAACAGGTGTCATATATTATCCCCTTGCTCAGAAAAAAAAATTTAAAAGCCAATAATCCATTTAAAAGATATCACCTAAAATTGCTTCTCACAGGTATTATGTTAATAGTTTGGAGGAAAGGTAAAAGGTAGATGTTACTTCCACACTATTGTTTTGGATCTTAGATCTTAATCCCTTCCTTTACTCCCTCTTATTATTTTCCTGGGAATTCTACTATGGAGTTATCGAGGGTTGAAATTTCTCATACAAAACCATGAAGGTGAAAGCATAGTATCTCATTACAAAGAAATGGCCCTGGTCATGCTTCTAGTATCTGTGTGATATTAGGAAACACACTCCACCTCCCATAGCTTCAGTTTCCTGAGTTGGAAGTTATATCAGCCAGACTGTTTTCAGTTCCAAGTGATGGAAAGCATAACATAAGCAAGGAAGGAATTTATTGCTACATGAAATTTTATTGTCCTAGATGACTCTGCTTTCTGTCACTACTTGATTAGGAACCCAAAGGAATGTAATGGAACCCAACTCTGTTCCTTCCTTGTTTGATGTACGGCTATAACAAGCCTACCTTCCTATTTGTAAGATGGTCGTCTCTGTTCTATATCTAATATCCTTTGAACTTGAAATATTGTAGAAAAGAATACCCAACTTGATGTGAGAAATTCCAGCAAATCCCACCAGCACATCTTGGGCTCTGATAATGTTATCACCCCTCCAAAGCTAACTGCTGACAGAGGCTTAACTCATATATCAACCTCTGATCTGGGAATGCTCTGCCTAAAACTTATGAATTCTGAGTGGGATAGAGAGAGCTCCCGAGGGGACATATGTATATATGCGAGGTGGGAAAAATCAGAGTTCACATGAAACATAACACCGTAGGTCCTTTTGCAATTTCCAAACTTCTCCAAGACTGTAAAAAACTAAAAACAAATTATTAATAAAATGTCCTAAAAGGATTATTATTACTCGAATTACAGAACAATAAGGCCTCTACAATATTATGCAAAATTAAAACTCTGGCCATAATAAAGAACTTCAAATTTTACAAAACTGTTATATTTTACTAAAATGTCACTTTTATTTTTATTTTTATTTTTATTTTTATTTTATTAAACACTGGGTCTTTGCAATTTTTATATATTAGCATGAAAGCAGATTTGGATATATTCAGAAATCTTATATGGAAATACTAACAAATTATTTCAGATAACGCAGAGTCAGACAATGAGGGAAATTATTTCTCTGCATTTGGTTACAAGTTAGGATTAATCCATTAAAGAAATATTTATTCAGCTATATGACATTACTTCATGCTCTGGAACTTCATAAATGTAGATATATTATGTATGCCCAACTTATTACTATTTAATGGGATCAGATTTATTTGGCATATTTTTTGAAAAAATAAATTTTCATGGACAGGTGATGCAATATCAAAACCAATTAGTGTTAGTATAAGTGACTGCAAGTTTACTGCAAGCAAGCAGTGACTCATTGTCAGTCTTTTTCAGAGACTTCATTCTTTGAAAGAGCTATTTTTAAATCTCAAAAAATTATCTCTTGCAAAAATTATATTTTTCTATGACATAGAAAGGGTTGAAGCCAGAGAAATGTGTACTTACTTACCCTAAAACATTTCCACCTATAATTTAGTAAACATTTCCCATTACTGTTTGTTTGAGTTTCAATGGGTAGTTAATATTCTTATTTTTTTAAATGTTAAATGGACATGCTTGTGTTGAAAAACTCTGTATCAGACAAAGATGTAGTGACATACGGGAGTATATATCATGGATCCATGGAGCATTGTATACCATTTTTTCAAAAATATTCAAAGAAGTATGATTTCATTCAAATGTATTGAATGCTACAACATAATGCTAAAAGAAACATAATTCATTTACCAAAAATATACTGAAGGCCTAGGTTATAATTGCCAAGATAGGTAACTGGAAGACTGGAAACACGAGTAAGACTTAGATGGAGATTATCTTCAGGAAATCATGGCATCTACCAAATAAGAATAAGAAAGGGCTATAACAGGCAAGCCACTGGAGATTGCACAGTTTGTGCACTGCACAAAAAGTGCCTGGCTAAGGGAGCAAATGACCACTGAAATAGAGCCCATGTGCCACCTGCCAAGCCATATGAATTGATGCAGAGCTGTGCCCTGTAGAAAAAGAGGCACCTATTATTACCAAGGAAAGGCACTGATTGATCCATTAGTCAAGCCTTGGGTTCTCAGAGCTCTGTCCATCCACATGGGTTTTCCTCTAATTCACATAATGGACCTATAGTAGTTAGCTTCAGTTAAGCTTCAGAACATAAGTCTTTCTTTTACTGAACAACATATCACAATTACCTAGGACAGCTCAGGCATGTAATAAGCACTCAATAAATATCTGTTGAATGTTGGCATAGTGGCAGCACTGGGAAACTGTCAACTTTGGAGGGTAGGGAGGTCAGGAATTTTTTTTAAATTTCTCTTGGATTTCTTTTTGCTTTATGGTTGTCTTCAACCATTTTCCTAAAGAAGTTTTGAATGAGGGACTGAGACAGTCCATAGTGAACAATGAGGAAAATCTGTAAATATGGAAATCGGCTTTAAAATATTGAAAAATTTTAAAATATTGAAAATCTGCAGAGCCAAAACGAGTGAACTCCTGGGGACTTTTCTTCATAAGAACTAAACATTAAGGAGATCCAAGAAAGAAAATAAACTGGGGTCATTGGAATAGACTTTATCAACAGTAATTGAAAGGGACTAAAATTCACGTCCTAAATCCTTGTCATGATTGATCTTCCTCACTGTGACAGAACATAAGGTGAAAAAGCTTTGACACATATTTCAAGGTTTCTCTCTTTTTTTTCCTAACGTAAACTTGTAAGTGAAAAGTAAAGCCACATGTGAATCAAAGTTCAGCATTTCTTCTTTTTGGAAAAGGGGATATTTATTAAATATATGACAAAATAATCTCAAGTGTGTCCATGTGGGGATTATGCAGATTCTGTTTGAAAATAATTGTTAAATGAATGAAGTGGTTAATTTATAAGTAACTGTTAACATGTTCTCTAGGAGCACATGATTCGGGACGATGCCAAGGGTCTAACACCAAGACAGTGTGCTGTAATGGAGGTGGTCCTGGCTACCATCAAGGTAAGTTACAGTACTGATATGCATCCAGAGTCCTCTGTGTACCCTCAGAGAAAAGGTGCCCCATAGATACAGAGGAAAGTTGTATGGGCATATTCCCAGAGTGTGTCAGATTGAGCCTGCACTATCTCCCATATTATCCATGCTAGTTCTGTCCTTATACTTGATTCCTTTGTCTGTCTCTAAAAAATGTGTGTGAAACCTATGTTGTAACATGTGTTTTCAAAGAAAGACATGTACCTTCCCTCCACCCAAAGTCCAATTAAATAGATGCTTCAAGGAGGTTTGGGGTTAACAATTTCTTTTTATGTTTTCTATGCTTGTTGAAATGGCTTTTAAAAGATCAATCTTCTCCTCTCTCTTAGTAAATGCAATAATTTAATTTTCTGCTGAAAACCCAAAGGCATTGTGTTGTGCGCATCATTTTTTCATAGCCAAAGGTTGACCACAAGTTATTGTGGTGTGGGCTAAATATGGACAGACCTAAAATGTAACTTAGAAGTTGTTTCCATATAATTCCTACTTGTATTTCATTTTATATTTCATTTCATATACATGCTTTTTGTATTTTTATGTGAAAGCTTATTAAAGAGTGAAAGTTAATTTATCATCTAAATTTAAACCATGTCCATTGCCTGCACACTTCACTGGACGAAGCCTCTCTTACCTAGCGTGCATGAACAGTATAGCAAAAAACTGCTAGCTGCCACGAGCCATTTTCAGAGCACAGAATTGTCTTACAGGATAGAAACAGACACTACAATGGTATTCATTAAAATAGACTTTTAAAACAACTGGGCACCTTCGCAAAATTGTTACCTCAGAGCTTTTGTTTTATACTTTCAGCATTTAATCAGAGGCCATCTTTTCTTGCTTCAATGTCTGAGACTGCAAAATGAAAGTTGTGAGGTGGGAATTTTGTGACACCTGGTGAAAACTAGAGAGTGTGGATTTAGTCAGTGAGACTATAGCAATGGAGCTTCTAAAGCTGCAGCTAGAGTGTTATCTGCAAGTTTGGAAATTTTGCATAATCATATTGAGGGAAGAAAGGAGAAAACATAAAAAACAAAACAAAACAAACAAACAAAAAAACAGGGCAGCCGGGATGGCTCAGCGGTTTAGCACTGCCTCCGGCCCAGGGCCTGATCCTGGAGTCCTGGGATCGAGTCCCATGTCAGGCTCCCTGCATGGAGCCTGCTTCTCCCTCTCTCTCTGTGTATGTTTCTCATGAATAAATAAATAATTTTTTTTAAAGAAAAGATTGACTTTTGGAGTTCCAGCAGAACAAATGGCTATAAATGAGGAAATGCTAGTATAAAAAATAAGAACTTTGGAGTGTACCATAGAGAGGAAAAAAAAAAAAGTAAGATTTTTAGAATCTGAATGCAGCCCTTCATGGATTTTATTAAGTTGATGCATGACTTTAAGAGAGGAAGGAAAATGTATTCTGTGAAAAGAGAATGGCATTCAGACCTGGATCCTGTCCCCAACACCAACATTTCTCATCTTCTTGGTTGGGACACATGATCACCATCTAGTTAGCCCAATGTCTGGGACATTTCTGATCTCCAACCAAATTCCCCTCTTTTACATCTTGACAGTTCAACTAACCTGTCTTCCTATACAGGTCATCTGGAATGATCTTTTAATTCAGTCTCAGACACTTCTACTAACTGGTACCTAAGATCCAGTAAATGGGTCCATTTCATTATCTTGTTCCTCCAGGATTCGGGTCTGACCCTGTTAGTAATTGGCAGAGGTCCTCCTGAACCTCAGAGTCTAAGGTCAGGTCTCCACATGCTGTGCCTGTTATGAGACTTTTTATCCCTGTGGTCTGCCAAACTGCCAAGACATGCATCTGGGTGTTCATTTTTGTGGCTCTGTCATCAGTTTGCCAAACCTGGGACTTACTTTACCTTATCTGATTCTGAGATTTGCCCCAACTGATTGTCCTACCAAGCACTAATTCTGATGTTGACTACAAAGGAAGTCAGGAAACAGAGGAATACTATTTAAAAGAATTGTAGCCCCAACAGCTACAAGGTCTGCTTGGAATCCAGCAGAGGGAACCCTGTAATGCAGGCAGAGCTCTCATGAGAAAGATGTTCTTATGCAGAAGTGCCAGATGCTACCCAGGCTCACTCACAAAGGCTGCCAAAGACAGGATCCTGGTTCCTCTTTAACTCAGTTGAGGCAAATAGGATGGAAGTAAAAAGTGGAGGAGAATGCTATAGAGTTTATAGACTGAAATAGTGCTTTACATTCTTTCAAATATCATCTATGTATGTACATTGCCTCACCTGATGCTTATAAACATCTGGCTATTAGGTACGTCAAGAGTGATCATTCACATTTCACAACAGAGGCTGACAGGTTTAAATTACTGTCAAAGGCTAGAGAGTTGCTAGTAATTGTCAGAGCTGAGAAAGGACTCTAAAATCACTGTCCCTACTTTTATGTCACATTATTTCACTAATTGTTAAAGTGTTGGTAAAATGCAGCAGGCCAAAATGGACAATATTTCTTCAGAGGGATTAGTTATTTCTAGATTAAAATACCAGATTTCAATTATTTAGATAATTTTCTAAAGATGATTTAAAATCGGGATGCCTGGGTGGCTCAGTGGTTAAGCATCTGCCTTTGGCTCAGGGTATGATCCTGGAGTCCTGGAATCAAGCCCCGCATCAGGCTCCCTGCATGGAGCCTGCTTCTCCCTCTGCCTATGTCTCTGCCTCTCTTTCTCTCTCTGTGTGTCTCTCATGAATAAATAAATAAAATCTTTTTTAAAAAAGATGATTTAAAAACATCCAACCCCTACACAAGTATTGATGAAAATAGTAACTCTCTTAAATACTAAAATTTTAATTGGACTGGACTATTTTGTCATATCAGTCCCATGTGGTTTCAAGTGTAAGTTAAAAGGGTAGACTATGGCACAAGTGTTCGAAATTATAGTGATCTGCTACAACTAGCATGAGTGGCTTTTGACACATTTCATTCATTTATCTGCCAACAAGCAACCATATCAATAGTATTTGAAAATGAAAATATAACAGTGACAGCTTTGAGGCAGATAGCCAAAAATTTAATCAGTATGTGTCAGTTAATAGGCCAGTAGGGAAACCCTAGTTCTTGTTCAGCTTTTGAGTCTCAGACCCATGTCCCAGGAAGAAGTTGGACTGCTATGGGTTCCCTGAAATGTGAGTTTCTTTCAGAGAAAAACAGGAGACCTTTCTCCAACAACAGGTACTCTTGACCTGAGCATGAATCACAACTTAAGGAAATTCTTAAGTCTTGAGTAGTCCTCAGCTTATTTTCTAATGAAGCTTGAAAATTGAAAAACCTAGGAAAAAAGCTTGCTGATATTATTTTCGCCCAGCCTTCCAAATTGCCCTGGAATACTTGTTTGGACCCAAACATGATATTCTACAATGTTTGTTGCAAATGTCTGACATCGTATAGGGACAATATAGAGATTTCCCTAAAAACAATAACCATGTGAATTAGGGACCTTCTAGAAATCAGAATTGCTTTGTATAAAGAAGATAATTTGGACTATGAATGTATATCTATTCAAATATAGCTTTGGAGTTTACTTATTGCTTATTTAATCCTAAACAACACCATTTCTGATCATTTGGATTCCAGAAAAATAACAAGATATGTGATGTTATGCCTCTAAGGCTCTTACCCTGACTGAGGTCCTACCCTATCCTGCTATCCATTATTCATGAGGCAATTTTGGTGGCTGCTTCTTAGCATCTTTTTTTTTATTATTATAAGTATAGTTTTTGCATTATTTAAAATTCAGCTGCTTATGAGAAGAGCAAAATAACTTACCTAGTTTGGAATATTGCATTTTGAAAATAATTACTTGAGAGCTTACTTATATGTAGAAAATAGAGTGAGCAATGAAGAGGTGGCTGAAGAGAAGAGCAATCTTGCTCTAGAAGTATGAACTTAGACCTCTACAACTGATAAAATAAGAGGTGTGGACAAAGTGCTGGGGAGTGCAGAGAGGGTGATTATATATATATTCTCTGTGTCTAGGGGAAAGCTTCCTGGAGAGGAGAGTTTTGGGGTTTAGAGGCTGACATGGGGGAAAGCATGGAAGAAAGTCATTTTAAGGCCATAGAGAAAAGCCTGAGTGAAATGCGAGAAGGGGTGGGTCAGTCTGAAAACTTCAAGTAGTGTACTGCAGGAGGAACAGATCATGACTGGTTGAGTATTGTAAGGAACAAAAGAGAAACATTGTGTTGGAGCCAAAATGCTGACACTTACTTACACTGAGGTCAAAGGGAGAGAGAGAGAATAGCATATCTTTATCTGATATGTGTAAAAAGAGGACTTCAGTTGTGGTAGAAAATAATTTATAAAAATTTTATCAAATAATTCCTTTAAAAAAAAAGTAGTAAACCTTAGTTGTTAAAGGCAAATTATATCTAAGTTTGCAAAGTGAATTGTCTGCATGGATTTTTCCAAAAATATGATAAAGATATTGGAAGGAAAAAAAATGTGATGATGGGAAATTGCTACCAAAATAGTACATGAAACCAAGAAGAAAATTCTTCCTGCAAACTTGTAAAGAAACATTAGCATGTTCCCATCAGTCAGTAAAAATAGATTGCAAAAGTTCTTCAAATATATGACAAATTTAAAGAATTAGAGGAATTTAGAATTTTTATTGGGATTATAAAAAGAATGGCTTGCTAAGCATGCAGACAATATTTATCCTGATTTTTAATTTGGCAGTACTATTTTTTTTCTCACAAATCACAACCAGGTCTGAAGTGCTTTAATTTTTGTAGTTTTATGAAGAATATAATAAACAGAACAAAATCTCTGGTTGTTCTTCAAGATAAAGAAAATGATACTTATACATAGATCTTTCAGCCTCCATTCAGATGTAATAATAGCTTCCCTCACCATCCACCCTTACGTTACTAAATCTGGTGTATCACTATATTAGGGTGTAAGCCTCTGCAAATATCAGAATATATATTTAAATTCAGATGTAAACAAAATATTTGGAACCACATGGGGAATTATACCACTGGCAATGATTACAGTATCAGGATAGTAAGTGATTAAGAGAGAAAGAAACTAGAATGTGTAAATCACTGTCCACTCCTATGGGAATAATAGGGCTTAAGGAATTAACGTCTGAAAATTAAATGTAAAACAATTAAAGCAGCTCCTGTCATACAGAAAGCTCTTAATAAATGTAATTATCAAATCACCTGAAAACTAGTTTATTTTTGAATGAGCTTCTTTCTACTCTTAAACCCACGATCCCACATATTCTAGTGCAGTCAGGTTTTCCCCCAACTCCTTCCCTAATCTCTTGATTCTCTCTCAGTGAAGCTAATGATTAAATCTGACTCTGCTCCAAGCAATAGTCAAAGTCCTTATGGCTTTGCCCTCTGGCCTTCTGGTTTTCTGTGCTCAGCATTCTTTCTCTATAAGGACACAAATGCCATAGGATTCTTGACTGCTCCTTGAGACTCTCCTCTGGGAAGCAGTGCTGTTTTGTTTTTGTTTTTCCAAGGAGTTTCTAGTGCAGATTAAAATATGAAAAAGACACATTAAAATTAAATAATTATATATGTTAACTTACAAAAAAAAAACAGTGTAAGATATGTAACGGGCTACAGATGCCAATTAAGGGGCACAAATAAAAAGTGGTAAAGATTCAGAAGAGGGAACAATCAGTGTGAGTTTGAGGAATCAGGAAAAGCTAGAAGAATGTTCTTGAAGGACAGATGGGAATTCACAGGATGGATAGGAAAGACAATAGTTTTTCTTGAAGGAAGATTCAGTACTTGAACATAATCAAGGGAAAAGAACTTCATGGAAAGGCACAAGACCAGAGGGCTGGGAGTCAATGATGAAACTATTCCCTGATGGTCTGGGTTTAACTGGAGGTTTGGACAATGAAGCCATGTAAAATGAAGCTTCAGAAAGTGTTTGAATTGAAAATATGGAGATCCTTTTGCAACCTCAGTGTATTCTATAACAGAAGAACCATTGATGATTTTGTAAATATGTGGCATACTAAAACTGCCATGTTAGCCATGGAAATCTTACAGAAATGTGCAAAATGTATGGAATAGTTCAAGATTTAGTCACAGAGATCAGTTACAGTAGTTCAATGCATAGTATGATGAGGGCTATCATTAGGATGGTAGCTTTAGGAATAGAAGGAAAGCTGGATATTAATGACACAAGAAGGGGAGCCTCACTGGAATTAGCAGCCCAAAGTGGGGCACGGGTGAGGTGACTCTGAGTTTTCAACCGAGAGGTTGGAAAAGCATGGTTTCACTGAGAAAAACAGCAACTCAAGCAGGAGGGCTGTTTTTCACTGCCACAATGAAGTTAGATATGGTGGCAGGAGCATAGAAATAAATAGCTAGTAAATTGCTGGAGACAAGGACTGTGCTTAGGAAACAAAGCAGGGCTCAAGTCTGGGCGGTTATTCTGCCAATTAAGCATATCTTCTCACAAGGAGAATCCCACAGTTCACAAAGCTCTTCCAGATTGAATAATTCATCTCATGATTACAATACCAGAGTCAGGCAGGGTAGATGTTTCTGCTCCTGTTCTGCAAATGAATGGATCTATACTCTCTGAAGTTTCATAATCTATGCACAGATCACATTGCATAGAGGAAAGAGAATGAATAAAGTAAAAAGGAGAGAGTTGAAGGGGGGCAAAAGATTCCAAAATATCATAATTCGAAACATAAGCCAACCACTCCCTTTTCCTGCTCATATAGAAGGACATCATCTACAATGTTGTTGGCCTATAGTCTACTTAATGATGGCCAGTTATGGGACCTTACTATCTCACAAGTAGCAGCTTCAATTTTTAAGATGTACTTATTATTGGAAAAGTTGTCTATCTTTATATCAAACTAGTATCTGTTTCCCTGGTACTTTTAGTTCTGCATTGGTCCTTCTGTCCTTTGAAAATATAATTCTACTTCCTTTTCCACATGATAGCCTTTCATACATTGAAGAAAGCTATCATGCCTCCCCAATTTATCCATGGCCTTTTATTGAATGACATGCCTTCTAGACCTTACAAAATCCTAGCCCTCTACCTTTGGATGCCCTTTACTTTTTCATATTACTTATAAACGACGAAGCCTAGGATTAAATTTGTAATGACCATAATATTTCGCCTATGTTCTAATTGTCAGAGAATGTTGTTGCTCTATCACACTCTTCATCTTGATCTGTCTACGTATATTGATACATGATCAGAATTCAGTATCTTTGGTAGCTGCCCAGTCATGTTATTAAATCATGTTAAATCTGAGAATAAAATGAAGCTTTATGGATTTTAAATTTTTTACTGATATTAAGCCAGTAACACATTCTGTACTTTGCAGTAAACTTTTTATCATAAATATAGGTCTTTTCCCTTTTTTTTTTTTTTTTTTTTTTGTCATCCCATCCTGTAAATGTGGACCTGTGATTTCAGGCTGCCCAGATCTTTTCTGAAGCCACATTCTGGCATTCAAAGTAATAACATCAAGCTTTGGCTCAACTCTACATTTTAAAAACATGCTTTCTGCCTTTGTCCAAGACATGGTGAACATATCAGCCTGGACAGGGCTCAAGGTAGAGAGAATAACATCCAGTTCACCTCCTTATCCTTCACGGCTGTGAACCGCCAATTTGTCTGCAGTTCTCATAAAAACCCCTTTCTTGAAAGAAAATGGCTAGTCCTAACTTATTTTGCTAATTGCTGTCTGCTAATTTGTATTAATCTAAGTAAACATCAGAATAAATTAAACTGGAGCTTCTCTGCTATCAGCAGCGGAACAACATGAAATTGATTCTCAATTTGTTGTTGTTGTTGTTGTTGTTTAGAACCAATGGGGAAAAACACTTTTTATATTCATGAGGGAATCTAGAAGGCTTTAAAATCCCATATATACAAATTCTTCTCTAGCGTATAATCCCCCTGACTGAATGCTTACTATAATCAAGAGAAATCAACTAGGCTATACTGAGCTGTGGATAGTGGGGTTTGTTTAATAGCTAAGACATTCTCTCCTACACACTAGCTTCCTGTTTATATCCTTCAAACCTAAGCCTCAGCAAAATACAAATTCTACTCTTGTGTTTCTTTTAGGGTCTCTTGTAGAGTCAAAACTGAATGTGAAATCTCCGAATGCCAAGATCTATGCAGTAATTGCAGCCCCCTTTCTTATTATCTGTGCCAGTGAAATAAATAGACCCATGTTCCAAGAGTGGTCACCCAGGTTCTGAACACTGTGTGAAAAGGGTTCCATTAAATAACATTTTCATCAAGTTTGCATTTGCATGCATAGAAGTTTCCTCTGCTCTGTTATAGGCCTGTGTTATTTATCTGTGCTTAGTGAATGGAAGCTAGTTCTTTCTTAGGATCTTGCAACTTATTTTCTCTCTGAAAATTGCTAACTTCTGTCCAGGGTTTGTCTTGCAACGTCTCCTAGTATACAATGCACTCAAAAGACAAAAAGCATCGTTTCCTTACACATCTTCTGTTCACTTATGATCCTGCTAGAGCCTTTAGAAGAATGACTCATAATAACCGATGGCTACAAAGGAGAAAGTCAAGTCAGTTCAGTATCATAAACAAAAACTCCTCTAGGGGGCCTTTAGGCTTTTCCCAGGAACAAACTCATTCATTGTTTATGTTTTCACCTCATGTTAGTTCTCCATGTCCCAGAGGCCTACAAAATAATACTCTTGAGAGTAAAAACATGTCCGTCTATACAATTATGAGGGTTCAAGAATAAATACACCATCTAGGCCTTCAGAGCCTGATTCTAATTCTCTTCTTCCATGAAGCCTTCTAGAGCCTTAGAAATATCTCCATTCTTAATCAAGTCTAGTCACCTTATTCCCTCCTAGGGTTTCCTAAATCATATCTCATGGAACACTTCAGTCCCCTGAGTGTAATAGATGTCATATGTGATAGGTGTCCTGAAGCCAAATAATTTTATCTTTTAAGCCAAATAATTTTTTTAAAAAGTATGTTAATGAAAGGTGAAGCAGACTTCTTTCCCACAGTGGGTCCCAGTGCCTTTCACATGTTAATGAACCTTGTGAATCTTTAGAGGTACAAAGTCATCTCAACTTCTCCAGACCCTCTACTTCCTAGAGGCAATTTCTAGTTCCCAGACCCCATAAGTTTAGTGATGAGAACAGAGTTACGTAGCAAACAGTGTATTTTAAACTATACCAAGGCACTGTATTATGAGAACTACGACTTCAATTCTTCTTGAGTTGAGACTCCCACAGTTTCCCGTGGTTACATAAATGGGGCTGTCCTCTTTCTCTGTACCACAGATGATCTAGCGGCTGATGAATTTAAAAATGGCAGTGCTAAAAAACGGATAAACGCCAAAGATGACACCTTGTTGGAAGCCTTTACTGACTCCTTTCCCACTAGAAATGTTTGCCGCCCCCATTATCTGTATTTTCAAACTGTTTTTCTGATACCTGCAACATTATTGGAATCATTCATTGACATTTTGGTTACATATCCTACTAGATTATAATTCTTTGAGAACAACCTCTGCACCTCTTTGGCTTCATGTCTTTGGCATTCAGCACAAGGTCTGGTTTACAATGCAGATTTAATAAATATTTGTTAAGGGACAGGGGCAGAGTTAACAGGCAGGAAGGCAGACCCCACCACTGATGCTGTTAGTGTAAGCCCATAGTTCTATCCTCACAAACTGCCCAGTAAAATCTGTGCCCATCCACGTGGATGTGGTCACCATGGTGCTTTATATACACCATTAAAGAACAGTTTTTAAAACAGAGTCGAATTGTGACATTCACGCAGTTATAAAACTTGTCAAAAATGTTATTTAACTCATCAATGAATGAGGATACCATGAAGGTATTACAACTAGCTTATAGGAGAACTCCAAGAACCACAGAGAAGGATAAGCAATAGGAAAACTGAAATCAACTTACAAATAGAAGCAAAAAGAATCTACCCACAAAAAGATAATGAGTTGCATCCCACCAAAAATAGTTTGCATTTCTGTGGACAAGAGTCATTTACATGATTATCCACTTTCTATCATTTATAGTTTTAAAATAGCTCAAAGACAATTTAAAACAAAGATAACCCAGGCAGACACACTAGACATAACACCTACTCATGTTTTTTGTCCCTTTCAAAATCTGTTGCAGTTTTTCCTAACAACTCTCCATAGTCCTGAAAGATAGCAAAACGTTTTTCTTGTATTTCTTTTTATCATAATCTTCTAGCACTTTTGCTCAGGTTTGACAAGAATGAGGCTTGTCTGAAAATGTTGAGAAGCAAAATGTGTTCCCACACATGCCCAGGGATCGTGCCTATTTCTGATTCAGTTTACCCCCCTGCTACACTATACAATGAGGGTGAGTTATTTCATCTTATGGCTCCTTGGTTCATTACATAAACAGACCTCTAGGGAGCCCTCTTCCTTCCCTCGTAGGGGTGAACTTTTCTCTCCCAGTACATCCATTTCATATGCTTCATAGTTTCACCTTAAATATCTTATCATGTTTCCTGAAGTCAGGAGCTATCACATTTTTGGATCCATCAAGGCACCTGAAACAATTCTGGACTCACCATCGTAAATAACTACTTTCTGCATATGAAAGTATTTTAACATTTTTTTGGAAGATCAAGGTATAGGGACAATTTTAAGTATTATATCTCATCATCTCTTAAAAAGGAACAGACTTTTGCCATTTTTCTATGCCTCCTTATCATAAACAGATTGCTTTCGGCACAGCATGTGTTCAAAATGTACCTAGCTGGAATCAGTTAAGGCACTTTTAAGGGTGTTTCTTCAGATTCTATCCCCATTGCCTACTTTCTCTGGCTTATGCCCTGAATCTTCTCTACTTCACACTCTGAAAGTGCATCAGCTACCTAGAAATGCCCAGAATATTTTTCTGCATCTCCCCTTGAATTAGGGAGAAAACTGAAATATTTATGAGTTTTCAATTCATTGAATTGTTTTACCTCAAAACTTTTAATGAGTGTGATAAAGAGATGACACATAGCCAGTCAGGAGAGTGCATCAGAATCATTAGTTGAGCTTTCTCAAAATATGTCATTCTGTGAGAATCCTAGACCACAGGTTGCAGTGAGCGTATAGTTTAGTACTGTCAGTACCAGGAGAGAGGGAGAACCATTTGTCTAACCTTAAAAGTACACTGTAAATATGTGATCATCTATAAATAATTGGGAAAAAGTATCTTTTGTTCTGTTACCTATTTGTATATATTTTGCCTTCCAAGTGATGTCTATACATAATACAGCATGAAAAATGCTAACAACCCTCAATGACTGTATTTATTACTAAAGAGCATGTATCTTCCTTAGTAGCTTAGCTATAGATATTGTAATATTTTGATTGCATTTATCAGATACAAGGTTCATGGGATGTTGCATTTTCAAAGACCACTCTGCATCCTTGGTTTGGGCTATATCTGCACTATTGTGTGTTTAAAGTGGGGAACATGGAACAGTGGGCACCTGGCCTAGTATCTGGACAATACGTGACCAGGTACTACCTTCCTTGTGAAATTTTGACAGCCCTGGATATATATATATATATTTTTTTATGTTCTGGAAACAAGCCAATAACCAATTGTTGACAATTGTTACCTAAACCTGTCATTCTGTAAGCCTTCCGACCCCTGCATCTTCGTGATCCCATATGCTTATGAGAGGAAAAAACTTAAGCTTTAGGGAGCTGGGGTCTGTGATGTAAAGCATCAATTCAGAGATAGTGGAGGGACCTGAATTATAGGTTTATGACTTAGTAATAGGAAACTGTAGGACTATCCCTTTTCACTATTTCACATTGATCATATTGTATTATCCCATTTAAGCATCACTATTACAGCAATAAAATCCTTCCTTCAGTACTTCTTTATGAATCCTTCTGCTTACATTATTATTATTATTATTATTATTTATTATTATTATTTTTTTTAGCAATACTTTCATGCCGGAGGAAATGGCCTGAAAAAGAATTTCTTGGAGAAAAGCCCAGATCTTCAGTCTCTGAGATATGCTCTTGGTCTTTATACCCAAACTACTGATGCCTTGATAAAGAAATTCATAGACACTCAGACCTCACAGAGTAAGTAACACATTGGATGTGAGAATAGAGTAAGCTTCACACAACTAAAATTTGATGTAAGATTATTAAAAATATTATTAATAATTTTTACAAAAAATTAAGTCATAAATAAGAATTGATTATGAGCAATAGAAAATTATCAAAATGTTTAGCCCTCATGAATTACAATTTTATAAATAACTTCAATAACATTAAGATATGCTTAATACTCAAGCTGTATAGAGTGGTTGACTCTTGGTGATTCTAACTTCAAAAACCTAGTCTTGAATGTCCACAGTTGTGATAGTCTCTCTTCAATTCAGTAGATGGATGTAGTGTTTGCTGCTCTTGGTAATTTCCAAAGTATGATGATAATTCCCCAAATCTTGACTTTAAATATAAAATCTCCTGCTTTGGTATTTCCAGAAGGGAAATCTCATTTTACATGAAAGAAATTATAACTTTTACTTTGAAATGGACCAAAAGACAAGCATTTTATTGGAAACTCTGATCTGTTCCATGTGGCAAACTTCCCATCTCATATGCTTTTAGGATATTACTGGTAAGGAGCCTGTCTTTCAAGTTGCTTTGTGATTTATCATATTTTGGTAATTATATGCATTTAAGATCCAGCATTTCTGAAAGATTATTGAAAATGTCAGTATGAGTCACAAAGAGCCAAATGCAAGCTCAAACTCTAGAACATAATAAATTGTGCCACAGAAATAATAAAAATGAATATGAGAATACTGTCTTCATTCATGAGGAATCCTCAGAAAAGAAAGCATACAGATTTTTTTTGTTCCTGGGATACAAATGCTCCAGACTTGTCTGTGTTTCTTCATGGATATTTGAACTTTTCTAACTACATCAAAGGTAGGTGCTTTGCCTTAATACCAAGGTATGTACTAGGTAGGTCCTTCACCTGTCTTTAACACTGTGGTCTCTGAGAGTTCCCAAGTAAATGCTACAAATATTCCTTTCAATGTGCTGTGCTAACCCAGGTTACATCTTGGGATAATTCGAGAAAGGAAAAAAAGAGTTGAGCTCATGAGGGGTTGTCAAGAGATACAGAAATATTCAAAACATTACTTACTTGAATCCATCATCCCTCAAGATGTTCCAGACTTTAAAATATGAATGTAATTCAAATACATCATATAGAGTTGCAGTTCTATTCCCAGAAATTTGAGTGTATGAAACCTTTGGTTTACTTTTATAGGTATACATGAATGTGTGTATACATACTCATATGCACACAGCCCATCTTCTAGCATAGATGTCACAGCGCACAAAATATGTATGTTATCAATCTTGGTGTGAACATAAATGGGAAAACAGTTGGTATTTACTAAAGTAGAGGATTTGCCTTCCCCATGACCTAGCAATTCAACTCCTAGGTGCAAATCCAAAAGAAACGTGTGTGCATGTGTACCAGAAGACACATATAACAAAAGTCACAGGAAAAAAAAATGTCCATTAACAGCTGAACAGTAAAATAAATTGTGGCATATTCATATAATGAAATCCTATTTACCTATAAACCTACACAGCTACAGTTACACACAACATGGATGAATCAGAACAAACAAAATGTTCAATAAAAGCAACCAGATACTACAGAATATATATTGAATGATTAAATTTGTAAAAATTCCAAAAGCTAAACTGTAGTGTTTAGGGATACACAGTAAAACACCACCACACAGCAAGGAAAGGATTTCTGTGAAGTAAAGAGAGCAGCTCTCTCTGGGGAGTAGGAACTAAGGACTTCTGAGGGGCTGGCAGTTGGCTGTATCTTGACCTGGTGGTGGTTACCCAGATGTTCTCTATATGATATCTGACCAACATTTCACTTTTTATGTGCTTAAAAACTGTTACAGGAATAAAAGGGTTTTTTAAAAAAATTACATCAAAATCAAAAACAAAATTGTATATCTTAATTCAACTTTATCTTTTTTAAAAAAGATTTATTTATTTATTCCTGAGAGACACAGAGAGAAGCTGAGACATAAACAAAGGGAGAACTAGGCTCCCCTCAGGAGCCCATGGTGAGACTTGATCCCGGATCCCAGGATCATGCCCTGAGCTGAAGACAGATGTTCAACTGCTGAGCCACCCAGTCATCCCTTAATTCAATTTTGTCTTAAATAGATTTTATAAGTATAGTATAATCTACTGTGTCTTGCTCACTTCTTTCCTTCCTATCTCTTTTTTCCTTTTATCCTTTCTCTCCCATTTTCACCTTCATTTCCTTCTTCTTTGTCTTGGAATAAATTTAGATGTCATCTTTCTCTAGTAATAAAAAAGAAGAAAAAACTGCTAGAGATTGAGTCCCATTAGAAATTTATGAACCACAGAGTTCAAATGAGAACTATCAATTTGGAAAAACACTGTCTTCTCTTTCTATTCCAAAGATTGGAAAATAAGCCGATCCAAAATGGATATAGAACTATTAAGTCCTCAAGTGAAACTGATAGTTCATTTTATAAGAATAGCATGTTTATTATTCTAGCAATGAACTACAGTAGTGAAGCACCAGCTTATTCTGTATTCACTTTATAAATATTTCCTGAATATCACCTCTGAATGAAGTTTCATGCATTGAAGCATATATTCAAAACTGAACATGATGTTATATATACCAGTTGCTCTAACATGGCAATTTTCCAGCAGGGTAGTTTGGCTCCCTAAGGACATTTGACAATATCTGGAGAGTTTTGGTTGTCTTGCTGGTATCTAGTGAGTGGAGGCCAGGGAAGTTGCTAAATATGGTGCACAGAAAAGCTTTCTACAACAAAAATTCATCTATCTCACAATGGCAGTAATATTGAGGCTGAAAAGTGAGAAATATTGTAATGTAGGTCATGTCAGAAGGGGGAAGAAGGAGCACCTGGGTGACCCAGTGGTTAAGTGTCTGCGTTTGACTCGGGTAATGATCCCAGGGTCCTGGGATTGAGCCCCACATTAGGCTCTCTGCTTAGCAGGGAGCCTGCTTCTCCTTCCCCCTCTGCCTGCTATTCCCTCAGTTTGTGCGCTCTCTCTCTCTCTCTCTCTTTCTCTCTCTCTCTCTGTCAAACAAATGAAATATTTTAAAAAATAAGAGGGAAAAATTTTAACATGAGAAGACAGGAAAGGCAGAAAGGCCAGTGAGTAAACTGAGTCATGAGGTGGTAGAAAGAGGGAGGTATTCTGGATATAAAAACTGTCCAGCAAAATATCTACCTGTGCTGTTAATTTAAAAATCCCACTATGTTGGGATGCCCAGGTGGCTCAGTGGTTTAGTGCCTGCCTTCAGCCCAGGGCCTGATCCTGGAGTCCTGGGATCCAGTCCCACGTCGGGGTCCCTTAATGGAGCGTGCTTCTCCCTCTGCCTGTCTCTGCCTCTCTCTCTCTCTCTGTGGTCTCTCAGGAATAAATAAAATCTTTAAAAAAATTTTTAAATAAAAAAATAAAAATGTCAAGAACACCCATGGTTCATTTTTATTAGTAAAAAAAATATTTTGCTTTTATTTATTTTTTTTAATTTTTTATTTATTTATGATAGTCACACACACAGAGAGAGAGAGAGGCAGAGACACAGGCAGAGGGAGAAGCAGGCTCCATGCACCGGGAGCCTGACATGGGATTCGATCCCGGGTCTCCAGGATCGCACCCTGGGCCAAAGGCAGGCGCCAAACCGCTGGGCCACCCAGGGATTCCCAATATTTTGCTTTTAAAACAAAATTCATATCACTACCAATTTTTGATCAATATATATAGTTGAAAATGCCTTAGATTTCTCTGTACCATTAACATATACAGAAATATTGTAATAGGTTTGTGTAATAATCAGAACAGAACAGAATTTCTAATAATATTAGAAACTATTTTAATATTTGTAATAGTACCTATTCTTCCTCTTACAGTTGATACAGTGGTTTAGATTGGGTAGTTAGCTTAAAAAATTCTATTTTTGCTGCTGTTGTTTTTTAGGGATATATTACTTACAGTTTTAGAAGCTGGTACAAAATTCTCTCCTTGCATCTTGATTACAGTAGTAAGAAAAACTTTTCTAAGAACTATTTCATTATATCAAGGGCTCTTTGAATATTTCATGCAGTACCAGACAGTGAAAAATGTATAAAAGTTTAACATATTAAGCAGAATTTTTTTCAATGGATAATACAATTTGGAATGAGGCACAGCATGATTAATTGCTGAGCTACTCTGTGTCATATTCTGTTTCCTTATCTAAGCTTTTATAAGAGCTTGAGAAACCTGAATCTCAAAAACTTTACAGACAAAAGGATATTTATGTCTAAGTTACAACTGGCTCATAAAGAAAAAATTAAATCTAATGACTATGCGAATTAAAATATATGAAATATTTTATTCTATGATCTGTCCTATTAACATTTTATAAGCAACATGTTTGAGACCCTGCTTATTTAAAAAATCAGATCCTTTTGATCATTTTAATGACCTGCTTCCTGCAAAAGTAGAGTATAATGTATTTAAATCTGAAATGGAAATCAGATCGCTACTGATTCACATTTGGAATCTGTGAATATGCTTCAATATATACATTATGTATAAGGCATTAATTATCTCTAATTAGGTTTTACAGACTATGGAAGTTATGTCCATAAGTAGAAAAGAAACTCTTCTGAAATGGCTCATTGTAGAAAGGATCTTATCAGAAATGTAGAACTTAACATTAATAATATTTACTTCACAAAATAAGTGGTTTCAGAATAAAGAAATGACTTACTGGGGGCAGCCTGGGTGGCTTAGCAGTTTAGTGCCACCTTTGGCCCAGGGCCTGATCCTGGGGACCCAGGATCGAGTCCCATGTCGGGCTCCCTGCATGGAGCCTGCCTCTCCCTCTGCCTGCCCCCCTCTCTCTCTCTCTCTCTCTCTCTCTCTCTCTCTCTGTCTCTCGTGAATAAATAAAATCTTTAACAACAAGAAAAAAGAAAAAAAAATGACTTACTGGATGTCACCTGTGGGTGAAAACACCAAGAGATAGCCTCAGCTTACATGGGGAAGTAACATTAAAATCCACTTGGCCATCTTCAATTTAATACTGCTTGGAAAGCACAGTCAGAGATGGTTTCTCATTTTAGCTGACAAGCCTTTCAGAGGTAGCCAGAGATCTGGAATCCCATCTAAAAGATTTATGCAACTGTTTTATCCCAGAGACAGTGGAATTCAACTAGCTAGTGCTGCCTTCCAAGAGGAGATGTTAGCATGTTTTAGTAGTGCAGGGGAAAAAATGAGAATGTATGACACTTGGCTCTTCAGATGTTATAGTTGGTCTGATAACATTCAAAGCTGGATGAGGCTCTTCAGCCCAGCTGTACACAAATAACTTTAATAGGAATGGTGATGTGATATGGTTCTGAGTATGCTGAATCCTTTCCCAAAGTAGAAATGGCAAATGTCAGGTAAGGTCACTATAATGCTGAGCAATATTATGTAGCCAGTAAGTTGTCTACCACTATATAGTTATTTCCAAGAATTCTCTGAAGCCAGTAACATTTAAGAAATAGGGTCACAAGTAAGGACACATGGGTGGCTCAGTGGTTGAGCATCTGCCTTCAGCTCAGGGTGTGATCCTGGGGTCCTGGGATCTAGTCCCACATTAGGCTCCCTATGGGGAGACTGCTTCTCCCTCTGCCTATGTCTCTGCCTCTCTCTGTGTCTCTCATGAATAAATAAATAAAATCTTCAAAAGAAAAAGAAATGGAGTCACAAGTAGATTAAAAAACTTGAAGTCCTGTAGATAAGAGGCAGAAATGATGCGCTTCCCACTATCTCATACTTAATCAGAAAAGAAATCAGAATATATATTACTTTCTAGAGTCCATGCTTTCTTCTCTCTAGTTTTAAATAACTGAGTTTACTTCAGGCTTCTTCCTTTTAATTTAAGTATGACTAAATCTCCCTTCTCTACAGGAAATAATATTTTTTTCATATCCACAACCAACTGTTGCCAAACTTCTAACTTCTTCCTTTGCTTGCCAGTTTGTCCTCATTCTGGTTGCAATTACCGGGCATGCTCAATGTCCAGAACCCCTTTTATTTTTTTTATTTTATTTTTTTAAAATATTTTATTTATTTATTCATAGAGACATAGCGAGAGCGAGAGAGAGGCAGAGACACAGGCAGAGGGAGAAGCAGGCCCCATGCAGGGAACCCCATGCTGGACTCGATCCCGGGTCTTCAGGATCATACCCCGGGCTGCAGGCGGCGCTAAACCACAGTGCCACCAGGGCTGCCCCAGAACCCCTTTTAAATATTAATTGGAAGTAATTACATTGGAAAAATTCAAGTTGAATATAAGAAAATGCATACAGCTTTCAGAAATCCCTTTCCAATATAGCCTGATTTCATTCCTCTAGAATTTACTGTGTCTGGGTGTAGGATATTGTGGCTTTGAATTAACTTCCCTATTCTAATCTTCAATGCCCTTGTTCCCCATCCATAAGAAATATCATTTTTAACACTCCCTAGCACACTGAGTCATATCATGATTGCTAGTTTATATTTCTATCCCAGTGTAAGCTGTAGGAGGACAGAGACCTTGCTTACTCATCCTTAAAAATCTATGTGCTTAAACAATGCTAGATACAAAATAGATGCTCAGTGAATTTCAGAACATTGAATGGTAGAAAATTAAATGCAGGAAATTAAAAAATATGTAATATGATATAGTCCTCATATACAAACCTTTCAACAAACTTTTACTAAAAGAATGTTCACAGCCCTGTGCTAGACATTGCAGAGTACCCAAAGTTTGTGTGCAGGTATGTGTGTCCCCACTTAGGAAAAAAGCTTACAGTTTTATGGCTGATACTGTTCAATAGTTTTCATACAAAGTAAAAGGTACTAAGTGTCCCTAGAGATATACAAAGTGAGGTGTAAAGTTAGATGGAGAGAATAGAATTACTAATTTTCATTAAAGTATTGAAATCATGTTTTATTTAATCCATTTCATAAAACTCAAAAGCAACCAGGAAAAAAATATCAAAATATGACTGCTTTTAGTTTAGGCCAGTAACAGATTCACATATGCTTTCATATATTGATTCATTTTTAGGAGGATTTACATCTCACCCTTTGTGCTAGATGCTCAATGAACTGCAATGAGAGGCTGAGCTAAATGTTTTCCATTTGCCCCTCCAAATATACCCTATTCTTCCCAGAAGGCTGGGTTCTACAGGTTACAGCTATGAACTTTCTTACTCCTTGTTTCCCATTGGGTCAGCCAATAGGGAGCTCCTCTAAAGCTCCATAGGAGAAAGAGTTAAGCCAAATATTCATTCTCCAGGCTCCCTTTGGGCATGGTCTGTTCAGGCTGTGTTCTTTCAAAGTAACTTTCCTTAGAGAATTCTGTTCTAGATCCCAGTAGCTACTTCTCTCCCTCATATTTTATGGACTATTGGTGTTAAAAGCTCCACTACTCTTGTCTTCTCTAAATTCCCACCTAAACCTTCATAAACACTTTCTTAAACTATCCAAAATTACTGTTTGCTATTGATGCTTTGGCTGATACAAAGGCAAAATTTCATGGCTTTGCTAGGTTTTTCTTTTATGGTGACTCTCCTTTGGGTCATCAAAGATTAATACATTAAAATAATTCTCTTTAGAGACAAAATATCACATTTCGATGACTGAGCTGTCTAGAATGAAAAAAAAAAGCATATTAGTTTTTCATCCCCAGGAATATTTCCATTACACTCTGGCCAGGGCATCAGAGTCCCAGATCTCTATTTCTCAAAATGCAATTTATCTTGCCCAGCATCTCAACTTTTCTGGAAACCTGATGTCAAATTGAGACAAGTGGGAGTCATTGGTAAAATAATTTGCAAAATTAGAGAGCTCTCACAGTTCAGAATAAGCAGGTATTTGTTGTAAGTCTTGCAATGGGGAAATTGTTATTCTTAGTGCACTAATAATTTATGTATTTGTACATCAGAACAGATGAACTTTCATTGTTTCTTCATTTGTTTTTTTTTAACATGAATAGTTGAAAGATATTGTCCTCATAATACTCATATAAAATCAACAACTGTGTTTGTGTGGTCCATCTTTTCATTTCTGTTAGGTGAGAACCAGATCTCATTCCAAGGCCATGAAGAATATCAGTAGTATTAGAACCTTGTTTTCTAACATTAAGTGTTCTCTGTTACTTGCCTTTCAAAGGCCTATATTTTTTAAAATGAATCTGGTAGTAATGTATATTTTTCTAAAATTAAACAAAATTAACCTTTTTTTTGTTTTGCTATGTGAAGCAAAACACTTGACATTTGGCATTACATTCAAAAATTTAAATAATAAGTACTCACACTTGGAGTTTACTACAGATTTTAGGCATCTTCAAATACCTTTTTCTCACTTGTGTCTCAGAACAATGCTGCAAAGCCAAACAGAGATCTTCAAATTATTGGTCTGATATTCCACAGTGCCTCTGGGTATTCTTTTGAGACATTCATTTTGCCCAAGAGCAATAGATGATGCCACTGAGATGATTTGAGCAAGGGGGCAATGTGAAAAGTACAATGTTTTTCTGACATCTCAGAAAAAAGACTAAAGGGAGATAAGAAGGAAGCAGACAGACAATTTGGAAGCTGGGCTGAACAGTGATGGAGAGACACAAGTAGATTCACAATGTAGTTCAGCAGTACAATGGGCATGGGCTAGTGAAAGAAACCTTGTTAAATTAGTAAAGATTTAGGATAATAAATTTCTTTTTCAAGATTCCAAAATAAAGCAGCATTTACTTCTGTGTGGTAAAATTATGGTGGACTTTTTTCCTACCTGCTTATAATTTTCTGCACTTTTAAATTGTCCAAAAATGTCCCAGTATTTCTTTTTGAATCATATGAAGAACTACTAAAACTCAACACCAAAAACTAATAATCCTATTAAAAAATAGAAGACATGAATAGACATTTTCCTAAAGAAGACATACAGATGGCTAACAGACACATGAAAAGATGCTCAACATCACTCATCATCAGGGAAATGCAAATCAAACTGCAATAAGATACCACCTCACACCTGTCAGAATGGCTAAAATCAACAACGTAAGAACCAACAGGTGTTGTCAAGGATGTGGATAAAGGGGAACCCTCTTGCACCCATTGGTGGGAATGCAAATGATGTAGCCACTCTGAAAAACAGTATGGAGTTTCCTCAAAAAAATTAAAAATAGAACTACCCTTTGATCTAGCACTCACACTACTAGGTATTTACCCAAAGAAAGCAAAAAGTACTAATTCAGAGGGATACATGCACTCCAGTGTTTATAGCTGTGTTATCTACAGTAGCCAAATTATGGCAACAGTCAAGTGCCCATCAACTGATGAACATATAGAAGATGTGGTATATACTATATATATATATATATATATATATACACACACAATATATATATATACATACATACACACACACACACACACACAATGGAATGTTAGGCACCAAAAAGAATTAGATCTTTCCATTTGCAATCACATGGATGGAGCTAGAGAGGATTATGCTATAGGAAATGTCAGTCAGAGACAATTATCATATGATTTCATTCATAAGTGGAATTTAAGAGACCAAACAAAGGGAAGAAATAGGCAAACCACAAAACAGACATTTAACTCTAGAGAATAAGCTGATGTTTACCCTAGGGGTGGTGGGTGCAGGGATGAGTAAAATAGGTGATGAGGATTAAGGAGTGCACTTGTGATGAGGTCCAGGTGTTGTATGGAAGTGTTAAATCACCATATTGTACACCTGAAACTAATATTACACTGTGTTAACTGGAATTTAAATAAAAACTTAAAAGAAATATGAAGAACTATGTAAAGTAAATTAGTTTAATTGAATTCCAAAGCATAATTAACCCAAGGTGGTAGATTTTGAAGTCTATCAGGGCCTTGGATTGAAATCTGTGTGCTAAAATAAACAGCCCATTTAAACTTCCTCCTCAGGTTTCAAAAGATCTCAAAATAGCTCTGGGGATAGGATAATTAGAGTGGGAACTATACACACACACACACACACATACACACACAAGCACCTTACATTTACATACATATAAATGTTATATGTGTATATGCAATTGAATAATTTATAAAACTTATTTAATGAAGAAATTTATCAGAGTAATTGTGTAATGCATTGATTAAAATCAAGCAAATGCTAAGCCAATGATAAAACAGGTATTTTTTTCCTTTTTTTAATAAAACGGGTATTTTCAAAATAATCTAACACTTTATTATAGGTAACTATGATATTTTTCAATGTATTTTGTTATTGCTATTATTTTTGTTTAAGGTCTGATTGGAAAGTAAAACAGAAGTTAGAATTAGTTGGGAAGTTTATGGAAATGCTGACAAACTAAGATGTCAGAAAAACATTTTACAAATCACCGAGTCAAAAAAACAAAATGCAATACAATATCTCTGTACCAAGCCATAACGTCTGTTTTTTATTTACTGAGAACAGGTTTTGTGACCAATGGGATCAGTGGCATTAATAGAAAAACCACAGACTATTGCCTCACAAGCTCCATATGCCTTTTATAACTAACTTCTGAGAAAAGATGTGGGATATTATCTTCTTCAGTTACCCCTTGGTACTAGAAATTAAGCCTGTTATTAAGTATTTGGTTTAGCTTAGAAAAAGAAATATGAACTGTGTTATATGGCATGGAAATAGTGACTAAATTCTAAAGGTTGGAGGTCAAGCTTGTATGAACCTCTGGCATATAGTGCTCTCATTCATGGAGAAAAGGGGACAAAGAACTGAGAGGTTGATTAAGACAGGAGTAACCATGCAGTCACAGCCCAAGCATCTCCTTTGCCTCTGCTTGGCTACATGACCTTAGGATCAATCACTTAATCTAAGTCTGTTTTCCCATCTGGAAAATGGCTAGCATAGTAATTCCTAAGTCCATTGGGTTGCTGGGAGGATCACAGATGGAAATACATATGAAACAGTGCACAGCAAACTCTCAACGAATGTCAATTCTTACTGCATCATCATCATTATTAGATGTTCTGTCTAGAAAGTACTGCTTTCTTCTCCAGACATGAACAAGAACTCTTTAAATGCAGCAATGTAAAGAAACCAATAAACACATTTCCCTGTGAACTGCAGCTTTGCATTACCAAGAGGCTCACAGAGGGTTAGAAAAACCTATGACACAGACACCTGAAGGAAACACACCTGCAGTTCCTATGAACTTCTCCATATATGCCATGATTGCCGAATAATAATACATCTCACTCTTGCCATGGCAAAGCACTATGCTGCGTGTGAGACATGGGAAAAAGTATCTATCCTGAGGAAAGCTTACAGTGAAGCTATAACAACTACATAAAGGGAAAAATAATCATACAAGTTAGTTTATGCTAAATATCCGGTAGATCTAAAGGCAAAGTACTAGGGGCTTTTAGAGGAGGGAGAAATTACTGTGGGCAAGAGAGCTGAGAGGCATCAGAGAAGAAGCATGGCCCAAAATATAAGTATTTTTTTCTATAAGTATGGGCTTTTAAGGATGTCTAAATTTTGAGTATAGGAAGGAGAGGAAAGCATGTCAGCAAGGCACGCAAGCCAGGTTGGCAAGGAGACCCATCAGGAGGACTGCAGAAATGCTTCTCAAAGTATAGTTCCTGAAGCAGCAGCATCAGGATCTCCTGCTGTGTCCGTAAGCTCAGACCAGTGTAACAGAATACCATGGACTAGGTGGCATAAACAACAGCAATTTATTTTCATACAGTTCTGGAGGCTGAAGGCATTGACTGATTCAGTTTCTGGTGACAGCCTTCTTACCTGCCTTACAAATGGCTGCCATCTCATGGTGTCCTCCCCTGGTAGAGAGGAAGTCTCTGGTGCCTGTTCTTAAAAGGACATGTCCAAAAAAACAAACAAACAAAAAAGGACATGTCGTATCAGGTCAGGACCCCACTCATTTGACTTTAATTACTTCCTCAGAGGCCCTGTCTCCAAACAGAGTCACACTGGAAATTAGGGCTTCAATAAATGAAAATTGAGAGGGAGAGGCATAAGCAGTTTATCCATTAATACTTGAGAATTTATTCATAATGCAAAATTTTAGGCCTCATCCCAAGACCTACTAAGTTAGAAACTCCAGGAGTAGGATCCAAAAATCTGTGTTTTAACCAGCCCTCTAGGTGACATTAAGAACTACCAGAGTAGGGATCCCTGGGTGGCGCAGCGGTTTAGCTCCTGCCTTTGGCCCAGGGCGCGATCCTGGAGACCCGGGATCGAATCCCACATCGGGCTCCCGGTGCATGGAGCCTGCTTCTCCCTCTGCCTGTGTCTCTGCCTCTCTTTCTCTCTCTCTCTCTGTATGACTATCATAAATAAATAAAAAATTAAAAAAAAAAAAAAGAACTACCAGAGTAAAGAGTCTGTAGGGAGGAGTAAATGAAGGAGAGATGAAAGAAGTTGGCTGTGATCAGAACTTGGAGAGCTTTGAATGTCAGGCCCAGGAGTGTGGAGATTGATCTGCAGGCAATGGGAGGTACAAAAGGAGTGGAAGTCAAACAGGTTAATTTAAAATGCTCCTGCTATGCTAATTTTGCATAGGAAGGAAGGAAGGAAGGAAGGAAGGAAGGAAGGAAGGAAGGAAGGAAGGAAGGAAGGAAGGAAGGAAGTCTTTAGAAAAACAGTTTTGCATTTTAAATACTTACAATCTAAATATAGCAATAGCAGAAATAGATGAAGGATGAATATGAGAAGTATCGTGAAGGAAGAATCTGTAGGTTATTATAAGATAAAGCAAGCAAAGGACAAAGAGTGGTAAACTTAGGTAATGCAGATCTGAGCCACCTACCAGTGACCAAAATGTGGAAGTGTAGATGGATAGCTATTTTGAGACATATGATAAATGCATTTGTATTTATTTCTATAAGTATTTTTTTCTATAAGTATTAATAATAGAACATAAGGTGGCTATATTCACTGGGAATATGGAAAATATCTTCCATGGGAAGATGGAAAATATGAAGAGATCAGTCAGTTCTGAAACTACATTCAGGAGGTAATTATTGAATCTAGGAAAGTGGGTGCAAGCTCTGAGAAAAGACATGCAGTAAAGGAGAATGAGCAAAGTCACAATATAAGCCACCATTCAAAAGAAAGGAATGTCCTGGAAATACAGGGTGAATACCAGAGCAGGGTAAATATCAATACCATTTAAACACGGTCTACTAAATCCCCAAAAGGTCTCTGAGTCTGAGCACTTCCAAAGGGATATATTTGTACCTTATTGTGAGTCCTCTGGGTAAACATTATGTTCGTGAATGGGGCCAACTAGAAAAATGTGAATTATGTCTGTCACCACTTTTAGCCTGACCCATTGTTAAATAGATAATGGCCATCAGCACCATCTGAAGTACCTAAGATGGTAGCTATTTATATGTAATTAAGAAACATGTCCCTTCATGAAAGATCTTCATGCTAAAAACTGTAAGACACTAATAAAAGAAATTGAAGATGACACACATAAATGGAAGGATATCTCATGTTCATGGATTGGAAGAATCGATATTGTTAAAATGCCAATACTACCAAAAGCCATCTTAAAATTCAATGCAATCTCTATCAAGATACCAGTAGCATTTTTATAAAGTAGAAAAAACAGTCCTAAAATTTATATGGAACCCCAAGAGACTCTGAATAGTCAAAGAAATCCTGGGCAAGAACAAAACAGAAGGCTTTGCACTCCCTGATTTCAAGCTTATACTATAAAACTATACTAACTGAAACAGTGCTGGCATAGAAACAGACATATAGACCAATGCAACAGAATCAAGAGCCCAGAAATGAATCCAAGTGTACAATGCCAATTAATGTTTGACAAGAAAGCCAAAAAAAATCAATGGAGAAAAGACAGTCTCTTCAATAAACGAGGCTAGGATAATTGGATATTCACCTGTAAAAAAATGAAAGTGGAGCCCCTTCTTACACAACTCAAAAATTAATTCAAAATCTATTTAAGACTTAACTGTAAAACCTGAAACCATGAAACACTTAGAAGAAAACATAGGAATAAAACTTGATGTGGACATTGAAAATAATTATGATACCTAAAGCACAAGCAACAAAATAAAAATAAGTGGGACTACATCAAATTAGCTTCTGTACAGCAAAAGAAACCATCAATGAAATTAAATGACAACTTATGGAATGGGCAAAAAGTATTTGCAAACCATGTATCTGATAAGAGGTTAATATCCAAAATATATAAAGAACTCACACAAACAGCAAAATAAAACAAAAATAAATAAAAACTAGACAAAGGACTTGAACAAACATATTTCCAAAGACAATAAGGCCAACAGATACATGAAAAAGATGCTCGACATCGTTAGGGAAAGGCAAATTCAAGTACAATGAATACTAGAATGGCCATCATCAAGAAGACAAAAGGTAACAAATGTTGGTGTAGATGTGGAGAAAAGAGAACCTTTGTGTACTCTTTGTGGGAATGTAAAGTGCTACAGCCACTATGGAAAACAGGAGGATACTCAAAAAATTAAAAATAGAAAAACCATGTGATCCAGCGATCTCACTTCTGGGAATATATCCAAAGAAAACAAAAGTTGAAGTTGAAAAGATATATATACACCCCCAGGTTCATAGCAGCATTATTAACAATAGGCAAGCCATGGAAACAACCTAAGTGTCTATCCATGGATGAATGGGTAAAGAATTTATGAACGCAATGGAATGTTATTCAGCCATAAAAAAGATGAGGAAATACTCAGATTTGCAACAACATGGATAGATCTTGAAGGCATTATGCTGTGTCAAAGAAGTCAGGGAAAGACAAATACTGTATGATCTACTTATATGGGGAATTTAGGACAACCAAAACTCATGGAAAAAGAGATCAGACTTGTGGTTATCAGAGGCTGGTAGGGTCAAAGGCACAAATTTCCAGTTATAAGTACTAGGGATGTAAAGCACATGATGACTATAGCTAACACTGCTGTAGAATATTTAAGAAAGGTGTTAAGAGAGTAGATCCTAAGAGTTCTCATCACAAAAAAAATGTGTTGTTTTTTTTTTTTTTTTTCATTTTTTTCTACTTCACATTGTATCTATCTGAGGTTATGGCTGTTAGCTAAACCTATTGCAGTATCTTTTCACAATATATATAAATCAAGCCATCATGCTGTACACCTTAAACTTACAGTGTTCTATGTTAAGTATCTCTCAATAAAAGGAAGGGGAGAAATGTGTCACCTCATTTAGGGTTTCTATAACCACAAACTTGCAGTTCCTAAACTTTAATGCATATCAGAATCACCTGTGGAGGGAAGCCCAACTAGATCAGCATTTTAGCTCTGCCTTCAGCCCAGGGCGTGACCCTGGAGACGCAGGATTGAGTCCCACGTCGGGCTCCCTGCGTGGAGCCTGCTTCTTCCTCTGCCTAGGTCTCTGCCTCTCTCTTTGTCTCTCTCTCTCTTTCTCTTTGTGTTTTCATGAATAAATAAATTTTTAAAAATCTAAAAAAAAAAAAAAAAAATCACCTGTGGACTCCATTGAGCATAGCTGATTCATTAGGGCTGGGGTGTATGGAGTCAGAATTTACATTTATGGCAAATTCCTGGGAGTTACCAGTGCTGCTGGTCCAGGAACCCCACTTGGTGAACCACAATTAAGCCATACACAGGGATACTCCCTATAATGAGAGCTACCTATAGCTAATTCATGGTGTTGACTATAAACTATAATTGCAGGCATTGTGTGTGTGTGTGGGGGGGGGGGTAATGTATTTCTAGGCTGAAACCTCTAGATAAAATGAATACTTGAGAAGCATTCGATCAGAGTACAAAGTCAATAAAAATGTTCTCTTCCAAATGAGAGTATGTTTTTACAGCCTTCTAGGAAGATCTTCATGTAGGCTGCACCAAAACCAAACAAAACTGAAAGCTAAAATGAAGGAAGCCCTTTATGAAACAAAAACAAATCCACTTTCACACTTGCCAAAGTTAATGTTTGGGTCTATGTATTTTCCTCAGGTTTTTCCCTGGATTTTAGCTTCCGGTTAAAAGGACATTTGCCTTTTTAACATACAAAAGACCTAAATATTCGATTCCTGCCTGCTATTCCAAACAAAGGGAGTATCTTTTATTACTTTTGGTTTAGTTTTTGTTCACAAATAATGTTATGTAAGTGATTTAAAGACAGTTTCTGTGGGAAGGCTTAGCTGTTTACATGTATGTTTACAATGTAAAATTTTATGATTTTGAACACATTAGATTCATTTTAGCTCTAAACTGCATTGCTGTTTTGTAGTTTGCAGTTATGCCTCGTTTCATTTTATTTTCCACTTGAAGTCATTTCATTCCCTTGGTTTACAAACACCTTAAAATCTCTTTAACTGAAAAGGCAAGGTAACTTAATAGAGCATCCCCCTCAGTAATAACAACCCCCAAGGTAGAACCAAATTAAACAGAGCAAAACTATAAGTAACATGTCCTACATCATTAAAAAAAGGAAAGAAAGTGCTGTTGTGGAAAGGCAGCAAAGACACTGTCAAGAAATTCAAGAGAAGGGAAGAATAGTGAAATGCCCAGGGAATGGAAAAGGAAGTCATTTTTTCTTTTCTTTTGGAGTAAGACAATTTGGAAATTAGCAGGTGAGTGTTACAGCTATTTAAATGGTAAGGTTAGTGAATTCTAGGCAAACATGGTCTAAATGTCTGTCCATTATATAAAGCACACCCATGTATTCCACTTGATCTTGATCTATAGGAGGAACATGAGATTATGCCCATTTTCAGATGGAAAGAGGCTTCAGGATAACATTGGTGACTTACAAGAGTTACATCAATAAGGTTGCAACTGGGCTCAAATCTAAATTCTTCCAAATACAAACACAGGACATTTTCCACTAACCAATACTCAGAGAAGGCTAATTTTCCAAACACTTTGAGTGATTCTATGGACATGTGAATTGGAATAAAACCAATTTTGGTCTACAGTCATTATTCTTTGTCATCAGCCTGCCACTGGTTATCTGGTATGAGTAGCAGAATTAAGATATAATAAAGTCTAATAGAACCTCTTATTCTTTGTGTGGATATGATAGTAACAGAGATAGGAAACTAAGGATGTTAATTCAACAGATGTTTATATCTTTCTTCGTATTTGCCCTGGCATTGGGGAATGTTTGAGAAATATAGCTGAAAACAGCATTTTCTCCCGATCTTTGGAAAGAGAGGAACTGCAAAAGTGGATGTGTAAAAGTAGAAATATATATATATATATATAAGTTAGAGATAAAACTAGGTTGTACAGACTATTCAAGACATCAATCAGTACTAATTTACCAGCACCCAGTCATTCATTCCTTAATTCACTTATTTGTTCACTCAAAACTTTGTCATTCATAGATTCATTTTACACACTAGCATGGCTAGAAGTTACCCAGATAATGTGTTTCCTTCCAGAAATCATTTACTACCATTATAGGTTTTATAAGACTACTGATTGGGACTCAAACTTATATTTCAATTTCAGACTGTTGTGTCATGTGGATTTGACATAAATATCTATGAAGTGACGTGGCAGGTTGTCAGATGGCAGATGTCTCCTACCCGATACAATTCAAAATCCCATGAAACATTTATAGAGCCTGATGCTTCCTTCAGGCTCAGAGTCTGCTATGGGAAACAGAATTCTACATCCCTTCCTAATTCTTAAAAAAATAAATAAATAAATAAAACCACCACACAAGTAATACAACTTACTCAAAATGGTATAAAAGGCAATCTAGACAGAGTATGGATTTACAATATTTTTAAAGATTATGTAGTTTTACAACTTACACATTTAAGTAGTAATTGACAACTAAAGAGTTTGGCATTATTCCTCAAGGCCTCTATACCACCCCTTTTCTCAATCTATAGGCACTGATATTAGGGTAAGGTTCACCCTTAGAAGTAATAATACCTGGACCCTGCCCTCAGACAACCAAGCTTGGAAGGAGGGTATGTAAACGCAAGATGATACTAAGCCTCCTCCATAAAGTTTCCCATTCCCTACTTCTCTACCTGCACAACACGTGTATATGCAATTGAAGACATCTTTTTACTTTAGTCAGGTAAAAGAATAGACAACTTCATGTAAAATATTAATATATTTAATAATAAAATCTTAAAAGGAGAGTCCAATTGGACATATTTTCATGACGGAGTTACCATTTTTCTTTAAGGAAATAAAAAGAGATGATTCATTGTTAATTTGTTATACTAAGTTTCAGAAGACAATAAAATTGGTCCTGGTACTGACTGTGGGTGACACACTTTAGTCTCAGGAAAATAGATTGTGTACCAATTCCTGGATCAGGCAGGATCAAAGGGTAGAAAGTGGAGATCCCTAAGTATGATGGTTTATCCAATAGCCCTGGAATCCAAAGAATTATCTGCTCTTTAAATACAAAGGAAATCCTAATCCATTTTAAATTTATTTTTTTCAAATAAATTGAATTTTCATTTTTAAATATGGTCATATTATTGATTTCTTCAGGTCTTGACTGCTACTTATTAAATATGTAACATTAGGTAAGCTATTTGCTTCTCTATACCTCAATTCTTTCATCTGTAAAATGAAGATAAATAGTACTCCCAAATGTGCATGGGGAGAAGATTAAATAAATATATGTAAAACTCTTAAAACAATGCCTAGTAACCTAGTAAGTACTTTGTAACCAGATTCTTAAATATGAAATTAGTGATATTTTATTGTTTTTGTTTAAAAAAAGGTAATATAACCACTCTTCACCTCTTATTCTGCTATGAAAACTATGTGGAAATGCATTTCCAATCATTCAAGCTAAGAGTGGTTTTAGTGATGTAGGCATATAACATTTTTCTCCAGCAATAATTTAAAATTCTTGACAGTTTCTATTTGATTCATTCTTTGGCTCATTTGAACAGACTCACTTTTTGAATGACTTGATATTGTACAGGAATGTAGCCAAATAATTGAAAAATTATCTCTTACTCATTTTATTAATCACTCGATCTCTTGAAAAATAAAGCTAAATGAAGTAGCTGATTTCCTCACAGTATAATAAATGTTAAGTGTGAAAATGACTAAAAACTTTCAATGAAAATAATTCCTTCACTAGCAGTTATAACTGTCTGTTTAGGTTTTGGGTTGAATGTTTTGACTGAATTAACAAGTAATTTTGGTCAAACATCCAACATGACTTAAGTCTAGCTGAATTGGACTGGAGTTGAGCTGCTTAGTCTAAAAGTTAAAATATGTATAAGTTCTATTTTTACATATTATATTTACCAAAAAGTTATGTTTTTAATGGCATATGAGATATGAGATACTGGCTGGAGGAGAAAACCTCCTCCACCTTCAGGACCCAGGTTCCTCTGTTAGAAAGATACACAGTGCCTCCAGGCCACAGTTGCTGCTGGGTAAGGCTTTCCACACTAACAGGGTTTGTTTTAGCCCAGGGCTTGGAGTCCTCTGACCCCAAGATGAATCTGGGGGAAGATGTATGGAAGGAGAGGGAGAATTATTAAGCCTAGAGAATCATCTCGTCACTGGGGCATTGTAGAAGGAGGCCAGCGAGTACCAGTTGTATGAAATGTAATAATTACAACGAAAAATTGGACTTTGATCTTCTCAGAACTGATAACTTATTGCCTAACACATAACTCAAAATATTATTTGATTAAATAAATTAGTGTATCAGTATTAAGACATTATATCAGAGATATCACAGGGGGTATGAACATTAAAGATATCAAGGAATGGTTTAGTAAAGTTTTCTTAAAAGACTTCAATTTATGCTGATTTAGCCCAAAAACTGTAAAAATTGAGTCCATTTCTGTTGATTTGATATAAATTTTACTATATTTCCTCATTTTTCCTCTCTACTTTTAGAAAGATTTGGCTGCTCCCATGTCAGACACTATTTTTTATTTTTTTAAAGATTTTATTTATTTATTCATGAGAGACACACAGAGAGAGAGAGAGGCAGAGACACAGGCAGAGGGAGAAGCAGGCTCCATGCAGGGAGCCTGATGTGGGACTCGATCCTGAGACTCCAAGATCACACCCCAGGCGAAAGGCAGGTGCTAAACTGCTGAGCCACCCAGGGATCCCCGGACACTACTTTAAACATCAAAATTCAGCTCCTAAAGTTTATGTCAAAACATTCATACAGCATTTGTCATGAAACAAGCACCCAGTAAATGTTTTTAGTGAGGCCAGCCTTTGAGAGGATGCCCATATGTATGTCCACATATATGCATAAGTTATTAGGCTGTTATGCTAAATAGAATGGCAGAGTCATTCTACTTAAGAGCTACCAGGGGGATGCCTGGGTGGCTCAGTGGTTGAGCGCCTGCCTTCAGGTCAGGGCGTGATCCTGGAGTCCCTGGATCAAGTCCCACATCAGCCTTCCTGCATGGAGCCTGCTTCTCCCTCTGCCTATGTCTCTGCCTCTCTCTCTGTCTCTCTCATGAATAAATAAATAAAATCTTTAAAAAAAAAAAAAAGAGCTACCAGGTAAAGAAGAGCTCATTGTTTCCCAGTTGTTCTTGTGGGTGATATAGAGAATATAAGGGGGAAAGTACAGAACTACAATATAGGCTCTGTGGTCAAACTCATTTAGGGGCAGCTTAAAATTGGAAGTTACAGTTTCTCCTAATTTTTAATTTTCTAATGTGCCCTGTTAGGAGGACATGGTATAAGATATTTCCACATATATTTATGGAAATCTCATATTTGAAAGACCCTTTTGGTGTAGGTGATTCCATAATGCCATGTATAAGTATTGATTAGTCTAAAACATATGCATGTACTCATGAGCTTGAAGTAGGAGTTGGTTTCCTTCAAAAGTGACAGTAGGGGCATTTGCCTATTTGTTCACTTCTGTACCCCTGGTGCCTGGTGCTCAATAAATATTTAATGCATTAAAATAATCAGCAATTGTGATATTGCCAAAACAAAAACCAAAAAACCCCAAATAGTCTGTTCTACTGTTCTTCTCACCTTCCCACTTCTTCCTAATTAATCCCCTCATAATAATGATCAGACCTTACATAAAAGCAGATTTTATTTATTTTTTAAAGCAGATTTTAGAGTTTATCAAATATATCTGTATTCTTGATCCTATTTATCATGACAGAAACACAGGTAGAGAAATATTATCATTTTCATCTTATTAGAAAGGTTAGACTCACTCAAAGTCCCATCATTACTAACTATGACACAAATCCCTCTTTCAAGATTCCACGTCCAGGACTTTCTCTCCTAAACATGATCATTTATGCCAGCCTCAGAGATACGATCAAGAAAAGATAAAGCCCAAGAAGTTTCCTGTGCATTTGATTTCTTTTGCTCTGACTTGATATCTTTTATAAATCTGTGATGTAATTTATATTTCCTCAGTATCTCCTTGCAAACATTGTTACTATTCTTATTTATAATAGTATAAAACATGAGAATCTTTCCTCTAATTCTGCTAATGGTCCAAATTTTGAAAAATAAGATTCTCCAATGATATTTGACCTCTGTGGATCCAGGATCCTGGAAGAACCTCAAGAGAGCAATTGTTCCTACAGTAGTCAAATGTTTAAACCATCTAAAAACATGGTTGTCTACACTGCTTTTTTAAAATCTCCTTTAGGTAGTCAGTGTTTAATCACTTATACAGTAAGGACTTCCTCCCCACATCTAGTCAAGTTCTCTAGGCATGTGTTAACTCTATTTCATTTATGTTTCTACCTTCTGTGGAAATGAAGCACGTCTTATATTTTCTTCCTGTTACCTAAGTACTAAAGAAAAATACTGTTTTCCTCTCACTCTTCTTTCTTTCCTGCCTCTCCCCAACCATTGCAAGTAAACCTGGAGAGAAGAATAATTATCTACACTATTTAAAAATTAGAGACCTTGAAAAGATTAACTTTCTCTCCTGCTTTTAATATGATTATTTTTGTTTTTAAAAAGAGATTGCAAAAAAAAAAAAAAAAGAGAGATTGCATAGGTGTAACTCAGCAAGCACATGATCATTTATTAACTCCTTCTTCTACTAAGTGCTTTAGCCACAAAGAACAATCGGTACCATTCCTACTCCAAAGTAGTCCAGATCTAAGTCGCCAGAGCATAACAGGTAAGTATGGGACTATAAAAGTGTCATTTCAAAGCAGCACATATTAGTGTGGGAACATAGCAAGTTTTGGACTGTTCCTTGATCTGGTTAGAGTGAAATCTTTATGAATCCCCAAAGAATATAGTTGTTATCCATGCAATACTATGCAATAAAGCAAAGTCTAGGGAGGGATTTCATAGAAGACTATAATATAGAGAAGAAAAAGGGATCTTCTGTGGACCTAAAATGGTATCACCAAAGGCAAAGGGGGTAGAAACAAGCAGGCTATGTTCAGGACAAGAGGCAGTAGGCCAGATAGGCTGAGATAGAAGCTCTACTTTGAGAATAAGATGAGCTGAGGTAGATGAGGCTAGATCATAGGAGGCCTTTTAGATTTCTTTGCCCATATAGTACTTTCACATTGCTGAATGAATAGTAATTGTAACCTCTGAATACTCACTACAATTCACTTTTTTGGTGCCTAATTTTTTTTCACATGTTTATTGATAAATAACATTTCTGAGTTATGGAACATCCTTCTCACCTAATTGGGTTTTTATTTTCTTATTATACAAAAGAAGTATTTGTTTTTCTAAAAAAATATTATTTTAAACTTTAAGATATTCCATAGTTAGATCATTATTCATTCTTGGGACTAATGCAAGCTAAGTGTTTAATGAACCAAGTACTGCACTAGATGTTGGTGACACAGCATGAATTCTTCAGCCCCTACTCTCAGGTAATCTACAGTCTAATGGGTTAGGTTAGATTAGAATGAACTACTGCTTTCTTCCCAGCAATTGATTCTTCAGTTCCAAAAAACACTTGGCATGTCATGCAAGGGATAGGAGTAAAATCAGTCAAATAAGTAACAAACATATTTTGATTATTTCAATGTGAAGAACCCTGCTAGATGCTACAGGGAAGCTAAAGAGCAGTGTAACAGGGTTTATAACATCAAGGAGAAGAAAAACTCCTGGGGGAATTGACCACAAACAAAATTGCTGGACAGTCCACAAGAGGCCTATCAGAGCATTACAGGACAGAAAGAAAAGACAAATAGTAGGCAGAGTGGTGTTGCAACTGTCTGATTGATACCAGTGTCTTCTACAGGCAGCTCATAAAAACTAACTTTGACTTTCACTGACTTGGTCAACAGGAAAATGTATTTAAGTTTTAATAATCACAGAGAGAATGAGACTTCCCATTTCATTCTGGGAGCATGGTTGGACAACCAAAACATTTATCTCACTTCCCTCCTACCTCCACACCCTAAAGGAGTTTTGTCAGTGCTGCTGAATTTAACAATAGGCAGAAGGAAATAAAATCATCCAGGTATCAGCCTTAGGCCTCCACCATTCATCAAAGACCCTGATCTCCTTCTAAATAGAGAAGTGGGAGTAGAAAAAGGCAAGGAAAGACTAAGGCTGAGAATGACCTGGTCTTTAAAAATTATTGCATTGATTTCTAGTCCTCCCTCCCACTGCCCCTTCTGAGAAAAACAAGAGGACTGACTTGCACCCTTTCCCCATCTCTGTCCTCCTATGACCAAATAGCCGCCATCTCCACCCCCTTGTATTTCTGCCCTCTTCACTAGCATCTTTTTTTTTTTTTTTTTTTTTTTTTTTTTTTTTTTTTTTATCATCTTCCTTCACTGGTTCACTCTGGCTTACCCTCAATAGGAAACCCTTTTTCCATCAATTAACAGCTATTGAGAAGAGATCAGCTTCTTACTCCCTCAGAGGAACAAGAAAGCATACAAAGGAAGCAATTCTATAAATGGTTTCCATGGAGTTTTGCAACCTGAAGGTATAGGCGATAATTTTATTTTTGAAACACCTTATTATTTAATTATCATAATAGCTCTTTAACACACTACTCAGAGTAATAAACACAATTGTTTCTAGTTTCCATGCAAATAGATTAATTTCACTGGACTGAAAGGGAGAAGGTTAAAATGCAGGTTAAGAGTAGGAAGGGAATGCTACTACCCCTAGCCAACCTCATAGAAATGAGACAGCATCATTCTAACGTCAAGTAGGTAGAGTATTTTAATATTTTTATTTTTAGAATTATTATCAATGGATTTTACAGTTTTTAAGTATTTTTTTGTTTACCTTTTTACTATAAAAGAGATACAGAGAACTGCATTAAATAATGGAAGGACAGTATCAAGGTCAACAAAGAGAATTTGCCAGCCACTGCAGAGGCTTCTCCATGTGCCCTATCCCAACTATACCCCCATCCTCCTTCCAAAGGTAACCACTGTCCTTATTTTTATAATCGCTCCTTTGCATGTCTTTATAGTTTTATACCCAAGACTACCTTTAGACAGAGTTTCATCTTGTCGTTCTTTTTAAGATGATGGCTTTTAAGTCCCTTTAATTTATAAGTTCCTCTTCGATCTCTTTCGTGTCTTTACAATTCATCATTTGAAGAACATGGGTTGCCTGATTGTAGAATCTTCCAGTCTGAATTTTCCTGATTGAGGATGCAGACTGTGATTCAGCATATCCTTCTATGTTCCTGCAAATTGGCCACTGGGTCCAGAGGCTTGTCTGGACTTGAGTTCCATTTCTTAGGTCAAAGGACCAGTGAATTAGGGTGGAGAGTGCATAGGGGTAGGTTGCTCCTGACCTTTGGTCCTTACTCTGTTCCTCATGCACTCACCTGTTCTTGGATTGAGAAATCCCCTTCAAATTCAAGCTGCTATCTCAAGTTGGCCCTGAGGACTTCCCATAAGGACCTGTTGGCTGTGTTGGGGTTCTCTGGTTCTTAAGTCTGTCAGATGTTCCCACACTTCTTCAGTTACACAGAGGCTTCATGGCTGTTTGTGATGCCTCCTGCATCCATCCTTACATTTCAGGGTTCATAGGGCTACCTTGGCATCTGTTTCATGGCAACTGTTTTTCTTAGGTTTTTGGTTTCAGCTCTTAGGTCTTTTGTGGATTTAGGAAGTCCCCAAAACTAGGCTGCCACTTTCTCAACCACCTTCTCTGAATTCTCTTTTTGTTTTATCATAGTGACTATATTTTTGAAGGAATAGATTCTTGAATTTTTAATGAGAAAAATAGTTCATATTCAGAGAGTCACTTTGCTGGCAACTTTGAAAGAACATGCCTATTCTATATATTGAGAGATGCTTTTCTGGTTGTTTATCATTCCACAGTTAAATTGTTGCCAATAGCATTGTTCTCTTTCTTAGCTATATACAGAAAGTCACATATTCCAGTCCAGATCTATGGTCAATGCCACTCCAAACTCCTTCATACATGGATGGTAAAGATACAAAGAAATTTTCTGTTTAAACAGACCTTGTTGAAACTTCACTCCTGAATATGACTTTTTTCTACCTGACTTCCTGAACATAGCATTTCCATTGTCTTTATTACCAAATTTAAGTGCTTATCCCCCACTTATTCTAAACTTTGATCTCCTCTTGCCACAGAGCTTCATACCCAGGTTTCTAGACCTTTGATCTACTTCTGATGACTTAATCCTCAGCTTATTGATCTGAGACCTGGAGCCTTGCCCATCTCTTTATGAAGTTGGCTTTTTCTTAATCCTGTACTGGACTGGCTGGCCCCCATTGTCTTTAATGTCCTGGCATTGTATATGCCATATTGTATATTATAGTGTTGTCTGATTTTTTTCTAAAAACATTATATAACACCCTCATGCATCACCAGACATCTCTAAAGGTATAAATCTTAAAGAAATGCATAGTTTCCCATCATATAGATGGGCTACACTGTATTTAACCATGTGTCTAAAACTTGTAGTAGGATATTTTCAAATTTTTTCCAATAAATTGAATTAAAAGTTTGAAATTGCATTAATTCTTAAACCAGAAAAAAAGTCATGGTGGTAGCACCTCCAAGTTTTTTAGGTGCAGATTTGCTGGCAGACACTTTATTTTGAAGGGGCTAGTAGAAAAAAAAAAATGAAGGGGCTAGTAGAAGTCTTTGGAATCACTACTATCTCTATCCTTTAGGGATTCCCCTGACTCTCCAATTCCCTGGAAGAAGCTCTAATTCTAAATCTTGATTCCAGAAAATAAAAAGCCACTCCTGTGAGAGCAGACTTCTTTCTGATCTTTCATCTCAAAAATCCCTCCTTATTTCTGGACATTCAACATGTCCTAACAGTGCCAGCACAGGCAGTCTCATGGCAGCAGTGTCTTGGAGGACATTGAGTTGCTGCATACAGACATTATTGTTTTTGAGAGGTCATTGAAAAAGAATGCCATTATAATAAAATAATAAATATCAAACAAAATAGAGACTTTACCATGCCTTAAGAAAAAGTAAAGGCTAAAGCCTAATAAATGATCCAAACCTAAGACCTACTTAAATCTGAAACAGCTTTCTTCTCTATGTTGATGACTAATGTCTTCATCTCCAAAAGATGCTGCATCAGTAGGGAAACTTGTCAGGGTTTTTCTTCCCAGCCGGGGTGAGGACTCACTGCCTGAGACACAGACCACAGCACCTGCTGGGTAGTGAAGCTGGAAGGAGAGGCCATCAGTGGGAAACTCACAGAGACCCAAGGAAGGGTCAAACGATCCATATCCAGTGCTTGTCAGCAAGGCATCATCTTCCATGCTTAGTCTGGATCAGATCGCTGAGATCTAATAGGGCTGTTATTAGGAAAAGGGCAGCTAAATGGTGCAGAATAAGATCACTGAAATTGGACTTTGATGTTCACCTTCTGAACCAGGTACTACATGAAGCTTTCCCTTTTGAGACAGTTCACCCCTACTCTAAGTGTCCCCTTGTGTGCTTCCCCAAGTTCCCTATCTTTCTTAATGTGCACAAATCTCACTAGCTTGTGATTAACTACTTTTCCTCTCCTTGAGCCTGTGAGCTCCTACAAAGGTTTGTGTTTCTCACTTGGGAGCAACTATATCTATAGTTCCCAAACTTGGCAGAACCAAAACCACCTACAGAACTTTTACAAAAAACATAAATGCTGGAGCTGCACCCCAGAGATTCTATTGTCTTGGAATAGAGTCTATATATTTTTAAAAGTTCTCAGATGTTTCTAACGTACAGCACAATGGGTGGGAATCATGAACTAACTACTTTTAGTGCCTGACATATATGTTTCATGAATGCCTGAATGAGTAAATGAATGACTCAACGCTAGTTTCAATCAAATAAAATGCAGCTAGAACAGGGTAGGAATTGGCCAGACCCATGTAACTCCAAGACTTAAATACTGTGCAAATAAAATACTTTACATGCTCCTCTTTCTCCTGATTAAGGGGCAAAATTCAAGAGTATTTCTGCTGTGTGTAAACATTATTCATGGACACTGGCTCATTATTGCCTGAAACTGCTAGTAACAAGTTTTTGACAATAAGGGGCATAAACCAGACCTGGTTGCCATACCTTAAGCTAAGAGTGGACTCTCTTCTTTGGGAAGCAAAGTGTATCTGCCTGTAAGACCACTGCATGTTTGTTGCAGGGCTACCTGTTTCTCCTGTTGTGAAAACATTTTATTTTACTATAAAATATGAGCACATTTATTAAGCAAATATATTCCATTGTTATTTGGCATTATAACAGAAAGTGTGGTCTTCCCAGACCACAGATTTCATTTCTCTGATTCTCTCTCTTTCACACCATGTGGTTGAATAATCTTCCTTTCAGCACAAATCCAAGCAAGGACCTAAGGCTTACAATTTTATTCAGAATGAGAATATGATATGACAAACCTTATAAAGTTTTGCAAGTGTTCACGAGATATTATAATTTGAAAGAGTTTGTTTACAAATTTAAGAATGCATGTATTCCATGTTCTGTCAATAGAGCATGTCAAAGGTTGTATGTCACTCAAATATTACAATAGGAATTACCATGGGATATACTGTAGGAATCTTATGAACCATTTGTAGTTTCCTCATGGGAACCTAGGGAGTCAAACTTTGTCATTTTGTCAGCTTTAATTTTTTTTTTTTTTAGCAAGGCAAACTTTAAGTACTCAAATGCCTCTAGACCTAGAGTTCTGAATGTGTATACTTTTGAAGAGACTGTACTTTAGAGAAAATGTTAGCCACTAGCATTTACTGAGAATTTATTATGTGCTAGGCACTCCACAAAATGTTTTACATTTTTCAATCTTTACAATAACACTATGAAATAAATGCTAATATTATCCCATTTTTTTTCAGATGAGGAACCAAGAATAGAGAGGTTAAAGATCTGCTCAAAATCACACCCTAAGTTAGGAGCTGGCTTGTTCTGGCATCTAATTCCAGAGCTTGTACTTTCTCTGTGTTCCATTACTGAGCCCCTACCAAGTTCATGGCATTGGGAGTGGCACAGGAGTTATACAGAGGAATGAATTTAAGTATCTTTTCCTTAGGAAGTTTATAGTTTACTGAATTGGAAATACAAGCAGTTTGTAGTTTGTATTCAAGTAGCTATAAACAAAGTAAAAAAATATTAAGAGCTTTAAAAGAATTGCAAATGAAGTTGTATCAGAAAAGAAACTTTCTTGGTAGAGGGATCAGGGAGGGCTTCATGTGGAAGATGGCATTTGACGTCAGCTTCAGATCCTAGATGGATGGATGCATGGATGGATTGATTTTTAGGGCAGTGGTGTCCAGTTTTACATTATGAAGGCAACTAGTAATTGGCTCTGAAAGAAGTCTAATCCTAAATATTTTTTTTAATTTTTATTTATTTATGATAGTCACAGAGAGAGAGAGAGAGAGAGAGAGAGAGAGGCAGAGACATAGGCAGAGGGAGAAGCAGGCTCCATGCACCGAGAGCCCGATGTGGGATTCGATCCCGGGTCTCCAGGATCGTGCCCTGGGCCAAAGGCAGGTGCTAAACCGCTGCGCCACCCAGGGATCCCTAATCCTAAATATTTTAAACAAAAGTGGGAATGAATTATAAGAATGCTAGCAAGTCTCAAGTTAGAACCAAGCCACAGGGCACAGGGAGGTACTGGGCCATGGAAATGACTAGAAGCCAGTACTTAAACTCCTTCAGAACAGTTTCTTCTCTGTGTTTCTCCATACATGCTTGCCCTTTATCAGAGTCAGATTTAATATTTTATTTAGAAATAAAAATAAGCTTTAATGTTGTACCCAACCTGGGAGTTCCTCAGCATTGTTGGAACTTACAGTTTTCAGAGTGATATAGTTGTACGAATACAGTTTAGGGTATCTCTAAAGCTCTTTGTTCCTGATACCTTCAGACAAAAAGTTGATTTTGTATTTTTATGTATGTTTCCTTCAAAACTTAAAATCCCCTTAAAAATATGCATTCTTTCTTCATTCTTTAGAGAAAAAAAAATCTCTTCACTTGTCAGATGAAATTCAAGGTTTTGGAAGAAAATAACATTACCAAAGAGTAGATGTTCAAATAATTCTGCTTAAATCTAAGGCTTAATAGGGATGCCTGGGTGGCTCAATGGTTCAGAGTCTGCCTTTGGTTTAGGTCATGATCCCCCGGGGTCCTGGGATCGAGTCCCACATTGGGCTAACCACGGGAAGCCTGCCTCTTCCTCAGCCTATGTCTCTGCCTCTCTCGGATTCTTTATAAAAAAAAAAAGTTCTGGGGTGCCTGGGTGGCTCAGCCAGTTAAGTGTCTGCCTTCAGCTCAGGTCATGATCCCAGGATCCTGTGATTGAACTCCATACGTATTGGGCTCCTTGCTCAGCAGAGAGTCTGCTTCTCCCTCTCCTCTGCCTCCTAATACCCTGCTTGTGCAAAATGAGGTAACACTGACTAAACTCACTGTCTAACATATTAGGTGCTTATAAATGTTAATTTTTTATGTTCTTTCATTTTAATTTGGGTTAAATGATCTGTTTACTTTTTGTTTTAAAAACTCATTTAGAGCAAAAATTGAGTCGCAAATATCTGGAATACATTGATTTGATTTTAGCTTTAGATTTAAGCAGAATTATTAAGTCTTAGATTTAAAAAAAAATCGGATCATGACCTGAGCCAAAGGCAGATGCTCAACCATTAAGCCACCCAGGGATTCCCAGGACTTTGCTTTTTAAAAAGATTTTATGTATTAGAGAACATGAGTGGGCGGTGGCGGGGGTGGGGTGCGGTGGAGGGTAGAGGGAGAGGGAGAAGCAGGCTCCCTGCTGAGCAGGGAGCCCAACATGGGACTCCATCCCAGGACCCTAGGATCAGAACCTGAGCCAAAGGCAGATGCTTAACCACCTGAACCACCCAGGTGCCCTTCAAATATAGTTATTTAAGTATATATTTTATTCCAGTTATCTGAAGGTGGAGAATGCAATGGATTCATTCCATGGACTATTCCCCCCCATGACACCTAGTAGGGTAGGAGGTTTTAATAAATTAATTACCAAATGAAGAAATTATTTTTAAAATCTGTATTGTAACTCAGCTTTTACACATTCCAGATTTCCAAGTTCAAAGTCATATTCAGTACTGTGTAATGATGAATAAGCAAAAAAAAAAAAAAAAAAAGAGAGAAAAAAAAAGAAAAGCCTAGAAGAAAAGGAATCACAGTGAGTGGGGGGATTCTTCAATTAAATTCCTTAGGTTCACTGTATCTGTTGAGAAGTGGAACCCTAAGTATTCTCTTACTTCTATTTTGACAAATGCTATTTATTCTGTCCTTTAAAGTTCCTTCTATCTTGTTTGTTATGTTATCCTTGCTGCATTACATTAGATTAGACCAGTTCCTGATGGAAAGGTCAGAGTCATGCATTACCAAGTCCTGTTGCCTTTTCTGCAAAGGAGTTAATTTGTGTACACCCGCCTCCTGCAGAGTAGCTGCTCCAATGTGGTAGTGAAGTCTAATTCTGCTCTTTCAACACTAAACTCTAGTTCTTCAGTTTTTTGGCCTGCAGTATAGTCTTCTTTATTAAATGAACCCTCAGCCTGTGACCTATTATTGGTAACCTATGGTCATTTGTTGGATATTTCTATTATCCCTTACAAAACTGATTTTTAATGGCTTTTACTGCTGCTTGAGAATATTCTGCTGGGTGAGCATTCTTGACTGATTACCCAAAGGAAGTGAGCTCTGTGTTCTGCTGTCATCCAGGTATCTATTACTGGATCACTGCAAACACGGGTCCATCTACTCATCAATGCATATTACTAATTTTCCTCTCAACGCCATTCAATTACTTGCTCACAGCTGCATTCAGCAATTTGTTCAAGATATCTGCTTGGCAGGAGTGGATAACATCCTGGTCAATATGACAGCCACATCAGTAAAGCGTGTACTCTCATTGTTAAGGACAGCACAGGACTCTAAGTCAGTGAACCAAACTCATCATCTACATTTTCCTACTCTACATTTCTGGTTCTTTTTATATATGGAAACATTTTAATTAACAAGTGATAGATGCTTACTAAAATAAAATCAGATAATTTGAAAGTGCATGATTGAAGAGCTAATACACTTCACTAATTCCATCCCTGTTATGGACACTTTTATGTTCATTCACCCAGATATTTGATCATGCACATATAAAACTTATATTCTTCTTTCTTCCTCCCATGTAATTGGATAGCATGCATACTTTTAGGCTATTTGATTTTTCATACATATATTTTCATAATTTATACAGATTTCTTTCACTCTTTTAGTGTGGATTCCTATTTCATAATATAAAATATATGATGATTATACTCCTCATTTTACTACTTATGCATCTAATTTTTTGACCATTGTAAAAATGTTGCCATTAACATCTTTAGTCATACATGTCTTTGAATATTTATGCAAGTATTTATGTTTGACAGATTCATAGATGAATAGAAATTGAAGATTTCTTCAATAGAAAAAAAAAGAAATTGCTAGGTCAAAGGAGATGACCGGCATAATATTTTAAGAAACAACCACAGTAATTGGAAAGACTTTCTATATGCAGGTGATAATGCATTTAATCTTTGTAGCATTTGAATGAGGCAAGTACAGATATTATTTCTGTTTTATGAATGAAGTAATTGAAGCACAGAGAGACTAAGTAACTTGCCCAAGGTCACCCAGCTTATATGTGGTGGAGTCTGCCTTCAAGTCCATGCAGCATGGCCCAGAGACTGAGCTCCTATCTTCTATGCACACTGCCTCGTAACAGAATCACATCATCAGAACTTACCAATTAACATTTTTTGGCTTCAAAAATCCTACCTGCTTTGTCAATAGCAGATATTTAATCAAACATTTTAGACAATTATTTTTTAAATTTAATATTGAAGCTACTTTAATATTGGTGCAAGACACAATAAATTTTGATTGGCAGGAGAAAATATAGGAATACATCATTATCAGTTGCCAAAATGGGTGATATGAATAAGAGTGCAGAAGTGGCCCAAATGACAATAAATAACATAGACTGGAGTGACTGGGCAAGCCATGGAGGGATGGCAGAGCTTAGAGGGGACAGGATGTGAATATATGGAATAAAGGCTTGTGAAAAGGGATATTGCTAATTGTACTAAGAGATAAATTTGATTATAATTAATGGAGATAGGACTTCTAAAGCCAAAGGTTACTTAAGGAATTTGGAATTTCCTGTAAAAGCAAAAGGAGCCTTGGTTTTCAGAGGAGAAGTGTAACAGGATGGAATTTGTATCCTGGGAAGCTTAGTCCTGCTAAGTTATACAAAATGCAATAGAATTACATGAAAGCAAGGTGACTTAGAAGGTAACATAGCTATCTAGATGTGGTGAGAAGGTCCTAAACTAACAGAGTAGCATGTTGAAGCAGAGATTGAATCGAATAAACTATGTAAAGAATAACAGACAAGATTTAAGGATGCCTGGGTGGCTTAGCAGTTGAGAGTGTGCCTTTGGCTCAAGTCGTAATCCTGGGGTCCTTGGATTGAGTCCTGAATCAGGCTTCCTGCAGGGAGCCTGTGTTTCCCTCTGCCTGTGTCTCTGCCTCTCTCTGTATCTCTCATAAATAAATAAATAAAATCTTAAAAAAATAAAAAAAAGACATGATTTAGTTATTAGGATCAGCAAATAAAGCGTGTGGGTAAGTCCTATGGAGTTTTCAATGATTTGAGCTTAGATGGCAGGAAGAATGGTGTTATTAAGGTTGGAAATGGAGGGATGCCTGGGTGGCTCAGTTAAGCATCAGCCTTCAGCTCAGGTTGTAATTTCAGGGTCCTGGGATCGAGACCTATGTTGGGCTCCCGGCTCAGCAGGAAGTCTGCTTCTCCCTCTCCCTCTGCACTTCATCCCTGCTTGTAATCTCTCTCATTCTGCAATCTCTCTCTCAAATAAATAAATAAAATCTTAAAAAAAAACAAAGTTAGAAATGAAGAGTTGTCAACTGGAGGAGGTGTGGGAACACCATAAGTTAATTTTGGGACTTGATGAGGTTAAGTGAAGGAGAAAATATCAAGCAGGAGATCCATTAGACAATTGGGAAAAGGAGTTCAGCTGAAAGATCAGACTTGGAAATTAATGTGATGAAAATTAGAGTAGAAACTAGATAGCCAAGTATTAGGATGAGAGGAGAGAGCCAAGGGATGATATGGAGAGCGACACACAACAAAGAGCTGAAAGAAAAAGGAGGCTACAAAGATGACTGAGACAGAGTAAGCCAGAGAAGTAAGTAGTGAACCAAGAAAGTAGACAGCAAAGAAGGCCAAGGGGGAAAGGACTGTAAGAGGGCAGCCAACCATATCAAGGCCAAAGACAGCAAAGAGCAAAGGACTGGGAAAAATACATGTCTGGTTAATAAAGACATCATTGAAACTCTCAAAATTTCTGTGGAATTATGCTGCAAGCTGAGATGATAGCAAACTAAGAGAAATAAGTGAGCAAATATAGATAAGACAGCCAAGAAATTTGAGAATCAAATATGAGAAATAAGATAGCATCTAAAGAACTCAGAAGGCCAGTATAAAGGCTGGTTGAGTTTTTAAAATATACTTATAGGAATCCTGAAAGATTCAGTTATTTATAATCTCTGTCAAACTCTTCTGTAAATATATGGATGTATTATTTCAAACCTCTATAATAGGGAATTTAAGATTCCTATTTATTGGCAAGCTTTGTGTTTTAACCAATATTAAGTCAAAATCCCTTGATAGGAGTTTTAAAGCCTTGTTTTAACTAGTTTTATTTTATTTGGATTATAAAGGTAACATATGCATATTAGAAAACAATAGAAAATATAGATCAGCATAAAAAAAGGAAAGGTTACTTAGAAACTATTAAACTTTTGATATTCATCTTATATTTCTTAGAAATACTTCAGAAGCTTTATATACATTTCTGTATCCTTTCCATATAATATTTCAAACTAAATATTTTACATTGTATTATCGGCTTTTTATCAATGTCATACTCCTAGCCAATAACATAGAGATTTCATAATTTGCTTTTTCCCCAATTACAAAATAATTAAATTTATTTCTCAATTTTCAATTAATATTTTAAACATTTAACATACTCATGTAAAGTTTTTTGCATATTTAGACTTACATTTTGGATAGAATTCCATTATGAAAATACTAAGCCCAAAGCTGTGAATATCTAGAAAGCATGTAATACCCAAGTATTTTTCCAATGATAGTTTGTTCTAACTTCCATTTCCATCAAAAGCAATTAGAATTTTAGATTTTTCACTAAATCTCTAGCACTAGGTTGTTGTATTTAACATATTTGCTAATTCAATAGCTAATACTAGATATTTCAGTGCTCATTAACTTGATTATTAAAAAGTTAAATATTTTCAAGGTGCTTGGGTGGCACCATATCCGTTGATATCTGATTTTGGCTCAGGTCATGATTTCAGGGTCCTGGGACTGCATCTCCTACTGGGCTCCACACTCAGCAGGGAATCTGCTTCTCCTTCTCCCTCTGCCCCTCTCCCGACTCCTGCTATTTCTCTAATAAATAAAATATATATTTTTTAAAAAGTCAAACATTTTCATTATTAACTAGTTGAATTTCTCTTTGTGAATTGTCTGGTTATGACCTATATTCAGTTATTTCTTGGCATCTTAGAGTTATTTATTTATTTACTGGCATCTCATAGTTTATGAATTTGTATGATTGCTTTATAAATTAAGGAGAATAACTCTCTGTAACATTGTTGCAACCTTTTCTCAGTTGATTACTTGCCTATGATGTCTTTTGACCTACAAATTATTTTTCATGTGTTTTCACTTGTGATTTTAAGTCCAAGGAGTCTTTCCCCAAGCAAATATCAACTAAAAACTTGTCTATGTTATATTCTTCTTTTAGTTTGATTTTTCAATTTTGACTTTTTTAATATATTAGAACTTGTCTTTGGTGTATGATATATCAGTATGATATCATACTGATGTATGTTTAATATATCATAAATTGTCTTTGGTGTATGACATATCAGTATGATATCATACTGAGGTATGATATACAGTGATGATGTAAATTAAAATTCTTCCCCCAGTAGTAGCCAATTTTTCACCAATTATTGAGTCTCTTCCCCTTTCCCACTAATGGTCCCTTTGCCATCAATATCTTAATTATACTGGAATTTTGTTTCTGGACCTCTTATCCTATTCTGTTTGACCATTTACAGTCCAGAATTAGACCAATTTAATTACTGTTGCTTAATAAGATGTTTTAATATTTTATAAGAAAAAATTTTCATCTTTCTTTTTTAATATGTTATTTCACTTAATAAGTTGTGGTAAGATCTTAATTCCCTTTAATAAGTTCTGCTTTTAATAAGTCCCTAGTTTCTGTTAGAAACGCATTTTTTAATGGGCTTTGGATCCTGTAAAAAATGTATTTTAAAAGCCTTTGGGATTCTGATTAGAATTGAAGTAAATCTATAAGTAAATATTCAAATAAGTGATGTTCTGAATGTATTTTATCTTAACGTTAGAAATATATTTTTCTTTTATTTATAATTATCCTTTTATGCTTGAATCAAATTTCATGGTTTTATCGCATTTTAATTAGGTTTATTTCAGGGAATATATGTTACACACACACAACGTATACATACATCTATTTTGCTGCTTTGATATATTGTCATCCAAAATCATGTAACTATTTTTTTTATGATTTTTATCTCTCATCAAGGTAATTCAAGAAACTCTCTTAAAGCAAATACTTTTTTAATTATGTTAGTTTTTTTTACAAGCATAGTGCTGCAAAAAATAAAATTGTTGCCATTTCTAAGAGCCAAACTCTACTTTAAATTTTTAAATCATCACCTTCATATAAATTTTCAGACCACTGATTTTATACTGTCCCTATTTATTTATTTATTTATTTAAAGATTTTATTTATTTATTCATGAGAGACAGAGAGAGGCAGAGAGAGAAGCAGGCTCCATGCAGAGAGCCCAATGTGGGACTCGATTCCAGGTCTCCAGGACCACACCCCGGGCCAAAGGCGGTGCTAAACAACTGAGCCGCTTGGGCTGCCCAACCCAATTTTTAAAAAAGGCTTCTAATAATTAACATGTGGGTACAGTATTGGTTATTGTTTTAAAAGAAATATACTTTAACACATTCAGAAACCAATGCCTAAAACCTGAATTATTTAAGTTTCTATCATGAATGGGCACTAAAATTTATCAAAGGTTTTTATTTAGAATTTATGAGTTAATTTTTTAGTTATGATTAAAATGAACTGTATTTGGTGAAAGGGTTGCATTTTATCAATATCAATATCGCATTTAGCTTTTATCATTATATGTACAAACTAGTTTGGTGGGGTTCTCTTTACATACCTTCCTCTATATTTTAAGATTTTATTTATTTATTTGTTAGAGAACAGAGAGGCAGAGACATAGGCAGAGGGAGAAGCAGGCTCCTCACAGAGAGCCCTATGTGGGACTCAATCCTGGGACCGTGGGATCACCACCTGAGATGAAGGCAGATGTGCAACCACTGAGCTACCCAGGTGTCCCTCTTTATATACTTTCCATGTTAAGTTTTTGTCTCAAGGTTATAGACACATAAAATTAATTAGGGAGATTATGTTCTTCTCTACTCAAAAACAGAATTGAAAAAGAAAAGAAAAACCTTACAAGCAGACATTATTTACATAGAAGGCATAAGCAAATCTGTAAACTATTAGAATAAGTAGTTTTAACAAGATAGCTCCTTACAAAATAAACATACAACTGCAATAGTATTTCTTTGCACAATGAATAGCCAATTAGACAATGAAAAAGAAAAAATCATTTAAAATGACAAAAACAAAATACCTACAAGTAAATTTAGCAAAATATGTATTAAACCTCGAAGGAAAAGTTGAAATTTTGTTCAAAGTAAAACATAAATGAATAAGTGAATAAACGGAGAAGTACCATGCTCATGGACTGCTCAACATCATCATCAAGGTCCCAATAAATCTATAAGTTCAATGCAATGCTGATCAAAATCTCAACAGGAGACAAAAAAATGGCTATTGAAGCTATTGATATTTTGTTGCTTCATTTGCTACAGTAAAATATTGGCAACAACCTAAATAATCATTAATGGGGAGTACATGAATGAATAATGATCTATTCATAAAATGATACAGAGATTATAAATGAATGAACTATAGCAACATTTATTAAACCTCTAAATTGAGTGAAGTAAAGCAAGGTATAAAATTATACTCAGAGTACTTTATAAGTATCTTTAAATGTATTAAATAATACATATAAGATTTATAAATGCATATTTATGGATTGATCAATACAAGTATAAAACATTTAAGGAATAAGCTCTAAGTCCATGATAATGGAGAATGAGGACAGGGAGAAGTATTCTTGGGATCTCAACTGTTTTTATAATACTTTATCTCTTATTTAAAAGCTGCAAAGTCAAAATAGAGATGTAAATCATGATAAAACTCCAAGGTTTTATATATATATATATATATATATATATATATATATATATATATATATATATAAAATCATTTATAATTATTCCTTAGAACCTCCAACTTGCACTTTAAGCATTATTCTTAACCTTTTTAAAATTTTTGTAAATATGTATATTTGGCAAAAATTTATTGAGTACCTCCCATGTATTGGGCATTATGTTAGGCACTAAATATCTGTGACCAGGACAAAAATCATTTCCTCACAGAGTTTATATTTTGGTGGGCAAGACAAACTAGAAGCACATAAATAATGTAATGCAACATTAAAGGAGTGCTGTAACAAAGTGAGGGGAGGTAAAAAGTCTATCACAATTTCCTAGTGTTCTAGCTGTTTTACCAATGAAAGCAGTTCCCCAGAGAGACTTGATGGGGAGTGGTTGTTAACTAATTAGCATGTTGCTCTGTTTATTTCTTATATTTAATAATTTTCATGTTTTTCCTTTTATGAATCCTCACCCAGGTGAACTTCAGACCTAGTTTTGTAGACTTTCTCTATAATTTTAAGTGTTTCTTCCCAGGACTTGTCTCTTTTTAAAAATTTTTTAAGATTTTATTTATTTGTTCATGAGAAACACAGAGAGGCAGAGACAGACAGAGGGAGAAGCAGTCTTTCCACGGGGAGCCTGATGCAGGACTCCATTCCAGGACCCAGGGATCATAACCTGAACCAAAGGCAGACTCTCAACCACTGAGCCACCCAGGTGCCCCCACCCCAGGATTTTTCTTTTTATTCTTCTTTCATTATTGCTTGTGTCTTGTCATTTTAACACAATATTAAATAGAACTTGCCAATTCGACAAACCCAAACTCGCAAAATCTTTATAATTAAGAAACTTCCATGAGCATCTTTAAGCTCCAAACTACAAAGCATATTTTGCACTCCATCTATTCACAGAATTGTTTTTAACTATTCAAAATCATGATTTTCCTGCAAAGATGGCAACTGGTCTCTGTAGCTATTATATTACAAGAAAGTACTTCTCTATATTAGAAGCCAGGCATAGATCAATACCCATTTAGTTTGAAAAGGAAAATCTCCAGTGAGTGTGTCCATAATTTCATTTCACCACTGATTCACTTACCCAATATTCCAACATTAGAACCAAGAGAACAAAGCTTTCAAAGTTACATTCCCATTACATAGTTCATCCCTTCTTAATACCTGCCTTCCTGTTCAATCCATACAGCATCCAAATTCCTACTCTTCTACCTCTTTATGGAGCTTCTTCATTGTGTCAGGCACAGAGGCAGGCACTGTGAATATAAAACTAAGAAGACTATGCCTGCCCTCATAAACTCAAATCTAATTAATAAGGGATATGTATCCATTTGATACTCACCTGGCAGTTACAATAAAATACATTGTCATATTTAAATGGCACCAGTGCTCATTGCCATGCTTTATACAACACAACTTCTTTAGTCTCCTCTGGGGGTAAAAAAAAAAATATATATATATATATATATAATATAAACATATATATATAATATAAACATTAAAAATTTTTTTTAGCTCTTGAATTTTTGGAAATTACTTTGTTTCTTTCATGGATGAGAAATAACTTGGCTGCATTTAAAATTCTAAGATCATAGAATCTCTCCCTCATAACTTTGTAGGCATTGTTCCATTTCCTTCTGAATTTTATTTTGTGAGGAAAATTATAGACCAGCTGAAATTGTATTTTGCTTTTCTTTTTGGATATATTCCTTCTTCCTTTACTTCCTCCTTTCTTACCCTCTTTACTCCCCTCTTCCTTTCTTCTCTTCTTCACCTAAATATATGTATATATTTTATTATTTATATAAAATATTTATATATGTTATTATATATAAGGATAATTTTGTGCCTTATTAATTTTTCCAAAACAAACTAAATTATTTAAAAATTCAGAATTCATAGCTCAAAATATTTGCTTATAGTGTACATTTATTATGGCTCCATTTTTTATTCTGATTTCTTCAGGAACATCGTTTCTAGGAATAGGCTTTCTCCCTTGAATCCTTGAGATATTGTTATTCTTTTCTTGTGCTGTAGATTTTGTTTTTCAGAAACCCTGTATTTACTCATCCTCAAGGAAGATGATCTATTCAGACAATACTTTGAGGTAAATTGGTAAGATAAACAGTTACTTCTCAACAGTCTTTGGTGACTGATAGATCCAATCATTTGAAGTGAGGGGTGCATAGCCCCAAGCCTGACTTTGCTCATCTGAACTAGCTAGGCTCCTACTACTATGTTTACTGACTTCAGTGACAAGAAGAAAAAACGTGTTCTGAAACTCTCCTCCCTCAAAATGCATCATTCCCTAGTCTCTTCCTATCAATAATGAGTTAACTGGTGTGAATACATGCTGCCATGTGGAAATTATCCATCTCCTCCTTTTCCCTCATAGGCACTCTTGTTTGTTAGTAATTGTAGTGCATGAATAGACTTTGGAAGAGAGATTTTTGACAGGTCACGTGAAACAGCTAATGACTGACTTCATTAGAAATAGGTCTCAGATACTAGTAAGTGTTTAAAGTCAGCGTTGAAGTTGAAAATTTTCTGATTTTTTTAAGTACTGAATTTCCAGGTAAGAAAAAACAGCAGTGACTGACCATATTCACATCCTACCAACCTCAGTTTTTTTTTTTTTTTTTTTTTTTGATGGTCTGTCCCATCAGGTGGATTTTAAAAGCCTTTTCAGAGGCAAGATAGCTTGTCAGTTGAAAGAGACCATAACTGAAAATAAGGAAACCTACCAATGATATTAATTTGTTTAAGACATTTAGCTTCCAATAAGAGATTGGTCAAATAGTTTCCAAGGCCCTGTTTAGTTCTAAAATACTTTCATTCTGAAAACTATATTTTTCAATCCTAAACTACTTCAAATTAAGATAACTAAACTTTCCAGTACAATTCTAAAAGGGTATCCAATTAGCACAGTGACTTAATTCAAAGATTTGACACATCTTAAATCTTATTAATCACTAATTTCGCAGCAACACTATGAAGGATGTTTCATGGCATGCTATAGCCATGAAAACTCAGTGATGTAAAATAGCAATCTATTTCAGTCCATAAAGTGGTGTGTGTGTTTGTGTGTGTTTAATAGGATACTACTCAGCCATCAAAAAGAATGAAATCTTGCCATTTGCAATAACATGGACAGAACCAATGCTAAGCAAAATAAGTCAGAAAAAGACAAATATCATATGATTTCATTCATATGCGGAATTAAAGAAACAAAAATGATGAACATAGGGGAAGAGAAGGAAACATAAAATAAAAACAGAGAGGGAGGCAAACCATAAGAGACTCTTAACTATAGAGAACAAACTGAGGATTGCTGGAGGGGAGGGGAGGTGAGGAATCCAGTAAATGTGTGATGGGCATTAAGGAAGGCACTTGTTGGGATGAGCACTGAGTATTACATGTAAGTGATGAATCACTGTATTCTACTCCTGAAACTAATGCTATCCTATATGTTAACTAACATGAATTATGAAAAATTTGCAAGAAATAAAAGATATTTCAATCAGTAGTAAGTTTAGGACTAAAGCACAGAGATCTAAGAAACCATATTTTTCCAGGAGGCAAAATTAATTTAAACATATATTTGAGTGTAACTGTGGTGTTTATGTTTAATATAAAAAGTTGCAAATGCGGGGATCCCTGGGTGGCTCAATGGTTTGGCGCCTGCCTTTGGCCCAGGGCGCCGTCCTGGAGTCCCAGGATCAAGTCCTGCATGGGGATCCCAGCGTGGAGCCTGCTTCTCCCTCTGCCTGTGTCTCTGCCTCGCTCTCTTTCTCTCTCTCTCTTTCTATCATGAATAAATATGTCTTTTTAAAAAAGTTGCAAATGCAAGCTAAGTGTTATCACATAAAAACATAATCTTAAGGTATCCAGATGCTCTCTATGTAGTACGATGTTTATCTTTGATTTCAGATCTTTTTTCCATTTTAGTTCAGCAAGATTTTAAATGCCAAAAAAGAAAATAAAACACCAAGATGGAGTTTGCTTTTTCCTCTTTGATGTGAAAGTGGGAGCTGGGAGAAAAGCTATTTAATTAGCATCACTGCATGGTATATACTGTATCTTCTATACCAGAGATCCAAGATCAGGCCCCAGCTTTTCCCTTTAGTGACTTGGACAGGTAACATTTAGGCCCCAGTCTCACCATCTGCAAAATGTACACATTCCTTTTTCTAATATCAAAGCAAGATCTCATAATTAAAGCACTTAGCACAATGCCTGCCACACATAAGTGGTCAAAAATTGTAACCATTCATGACTACCGTGAGTTCCTTCAAATATGTATTAAATAGTTGGAGATAATGAGCAAAGAACAGGTGAGAATCAGGAGGAAAGCACAAGAAGGTCTATAAGAGGAGGAAAAGAGTTCAAGTCAATAAGACACTTCCTGGTTTATTCTACCTACAATCTTTGATGATGTCTAACAACTTAGAGAACTTAATGGAGGTAGGTTACTCCCACTTGGAGTTGTAGATCTTCCAGCTATGATTTTCAACTGTGACATTGCCAGAATGGTTGTCTCGCATGAAGCCATGCCTACTTTTAGAGGGTCCCAGCAAAGATCCATGGAACCAGATTCAAATCCCCTTGTCAGAGGCTTAAGCAGTCTGGCTAAAATGTAGGAGTTACTGGAGAAGTTGTAATAGTTTTCATCTGATATTTTACAGAATGCTTATTGAGGTCTTAAGGGTAATTACCAACTTGAAACATTACATGAATAATCATTACTAAATGTTTATAATATTATTCCCTCACAGAGTGTGCTAAAATTATGGAGGATGAGAAACTAACTCTATTAGTGTGCTTATATAATGGTATATCATAATCTGATAGTAATCAGGATCTATTATCCTCAAAAGCTGCTCTTCTAAAAAGGACTTAAAATAAAGCAATCAGTTCTTTCATCCTGCACCATTTGCCAATGTTTATTCACATAAGCAGTTCTCATTCCTGAAGGAGAAAGTTTGGTAAGCCTCGGCTACTAACGTTGGTGACAAAAGACACATTTCAGAGGCCCAGGTGTTGATTTGAGACACAACTATCTAATTCCAATGGATTTTGAATAAAAAAGATTATATAACAGGCATAGCCTCTGATTAAATTTTCATTCCGTTTTACAAAAATTGATAAATGCATTAAAAAGCACCATATTAGGTGATTTTCATATTCTGTTCCATGGGAAGTGGAATCTCTTATATGTTGCCTTTCTCTTTTGGGAAATAACTGCCTGATCGATATATATTTTCTTCAAATGCTTTTGTTCAATTCCTTTTTTTTTTTTTTTTTTTTTTTTTTTTTTACCCTGGGATAGGCAATGAACAGATTCCACCATGTACAAAGGCTGGTAATCCGATTCAAAGCTATAGCCAACCAAACCTGCTAGATGGGAGGAAAAATATCTAACACAGTATAACACACATGTATCTAACTCACATCTGACTTAAGTAAGCAGCTTCCATAGTTTCAGCACCTGCAAAAGTAGTAAATGAATCAGCTCAGATATATGTACCCAGTGCTCACTTTGCACAGTAATGCAGAGTAAAAATAACCAAGCAAACCACAATTGTACAAAGGCAATTTTGCTAAGTAATAGGAAAAAAAGTAGGATTTTTTTCTCTTGGAAACATTGTCAAAAGAAACAAGGCCTTTTATTGTCAGTTATAAATCTATAGGCAAATAAATAGAACATTTAATACATTGTAATTGGAAATACTAAAAACATTGAAAATTAAAGTGTTTAATTTCTTTTTAAAATCGTATCAAGAGTAGTTTGAATAGTACTTGCCTTTTTCTTATCATGTAACTATAAAGGGCAAACATCTTTTGTATGCCTTGATGGAATGTCATCTTCCTTCCAAAGTTTGGGTCAATTACTGGCATTTTCTCCTTTCTCCTTTCAATATTATAACATATCTCAAGGTTTCTTAAATGTGAAGATTTTCCTCCAATGTCACCTCTGCTAGGACATCTTCATCTTCTTCTTCATCTATTGCCAATCAGTTCACTTCTATGGAGGTCCCCAGCTATTCTTTAGTCTCTCCATTTGTAGGAGTGTCAAATTCCCAAGCTCAGTAATCATGTCAATTAACTCATTTACATTCCATGCAAATTCCACTCTAATCTTATCACTTGTTTCTTTGCTGCACTTGCATTTTTGCTGGTCAGTTCCTTCTTTTGATCATCCATGTTTGAAAATGTTACATCGGTTTATCAATGGGAAACAAGGCATCAACACAACTACACACTTCACTGTGTGTAAACCGAACAGATGGATACCAACAGACTTTGAAAGAAGCAATGTAGTTGATCACTAATGATATATCTGTTACTACAAGTAGTGATTTGTGGACTAAAAATCTAGTAGCAAAGTTTGTACTTTGTGGAACCATACACATAGTACACCATTGTAACTGAAATCTAAACCTGTCTGTTGGGACACAGGCGTTACTTAACTAAACTGTGGAAGCTGAAATCTGGGCATATCACACCATGTAAAGTAAGGACTGCTTGCACATTGAACCAATGAATTGGTCATTTAGTATCTATCAAAGAATATGTGTATTATATAATTGGATATAAAATTATGAATTATTAATGTTTCTCATCATTATAAAATGTAGTTAGGAAGAAAAAAAATCTCCGTAATTAACTATGATACCAGCCATAATGTGGCTACCACGGAGTGGTGTAAACACTTACCATGCTAGCAGGACCTGGAGTTGGCAATTGCAAATAGCATGACTATTAAAGCAATAATGACTATGATAAATGCTTTTAAACTACTCCCTAATTCTACTTGTTTAGGGTTGTAACACATTAAGAAGTCAGTTCTCAAGGCTATGCTTGAGTTGATTGAGCAGTAAATTTCACATTTTGTGTTAGGGAAATGTGTATCTTTAGAGTCTAGTAAATGTATCCACTCAGGCAATTTCACAAAAGTGTTCAAGCACTGCTGAGTACATAAGTATAATTTTTAATGTTTTTCTTTTCCCATTGCAACTGTCTGTATCTCTTTAGGAAACACACATACTCCTACATACACAGACAGCAGGTACATGTAGAAGACTGCAAAAAAGCAATTTGTAAAAGGGGAAAACATGTATCTGTGCATTTAAACAATAGCTTTTAAATGGTTTTAGGCAAGTCTCTTAGGCTGTTATTTGTTTTAAAAGAGTGTAAAATTTTTCCTCCAATGTAAGGGCAGCAAACAAATCCACAGTTTCCTAACTAGAGTTTTATATTTTCTACCATAAAAATCTCTCAAATTCTGTAACAACACAATTAAAAACTTTAACCTGGTGATTAGAAACGCAAATGAAGAAGTGACATCTCCAAGTGAGTGTCCTGATGGAAGGCTCTTCTCAGTTATAAACACATCAAATCAATTACTTGCCTGGCCATCATTTCATGATGTTTACTCTGGGCAGAACCCAGCCACTGCTATATCACTGCTCCTAGAATACATATAGGACAATCCAGACAAGTTTTAACCACAAACCCAAGCACTGAACAAGCTCTGATCCTTAGTAAAATAACAATGACAAATATGCAACCTGGATGCATTTTCACTGTCACTTAGAGGCCTTTTCCCATCAACTGTGATTTCAACAAAAACAAAACAATACTGTTAATCAAGAAGACTCATTTTACCAGATACTTGATTAATAAAAGATTTTACATTATAAAGGAGGAGTTTTCTCTATTAGACATTTGAGGGCTCTAAAAATCTGCTATCTCTATTCTACACAACCCAGAAAGTCTTAGTGAAGAAAGTAGAATTCCAAGGTTTTGAGCAGAACATCCATCATTCTGAAGTTATCTTCTTACAGTCTTTGATCTAGATAACCATAATGTCCATAGTATTTTTCATAATTTTTATATGTGGGCATTCTGCATGAATCTTCAAGGAATTTAATAACTTTTAAATATTCCCTTATTAAGAATTGAATTATTATCATAATAAACTTGGAACCATTTCCTAGCAGTCATTAAATGCAAGACTCAAAATACTCTGCGTATTTTTAAATTATCTCTTTTTACCCTCACCACAGTGCTGCCAAGTAGGTGGTTTTATCCCTACTTTAAAAATAAGAAGGGATGCCTGGGTGGCTCAGCGGTTAAGCATCTGATTTAGGCTCAGGGCGTGATCCTGGAGTTCCGAGATCGAGTCCCACATCAGGCTCCCTGCATGGAGCCTTCTCCTCTCTCTGCCTGTGTCTCTGCCTCTCTCTCTCTCTCTCTCTCTGTGTGTGTGTGTCTCTCATGAATAAATAAATAAAATCTTTAAAGAAATAAAACAAATAAAAATAAGAATATGAATATTCATAGAGTTTTAATTATGTTAGTGAGTAACTGAGAACATCTTCATAATCAAAGCAGAATGAGTCCATTGTCCAGGATTTTCAGTATTTGACAAAATCAAGAATATAGTTGCAGATTATTTATAGGATAAAAAAATGTAAGTATTTTTATAGTAGAGGTATCTGGACAGGGCTTCATAGGTTAACCAAGAAAAGATGTTCCCAAAACGTGGTTTGTCTTGGAAAACATGAAGAAAGTTTTTAAGAATTAGGCTAATGAAAACATCATGGACCAACAACACACATGAAGTAAAAGGTCTTCGGAAGCATTCTAGGAAAGTGCTGGATTTTAGGACTTCATTCATGGTACAGTGAGAGGCAAGTGTTCCCAGAAGAGAATGGAGTGATGAGAATGATCCATCTTTTACACAAATGAGAGGAATTATTTAGAAATAAATCTGACTCTGCCATTCATAGCCAAAAACTTAAGAAACTACTAAGAAACTCTGGGATAATGTCTAAACACTTCTAAATAGCATTTAAGATGCCAAGATTTTCTTAATGGTTTCCTCTTGCTACTCTCTCATCTGTGCTCCATCCATAGGGAACTACTTCCAGTTTCCAGGATGTACCATTCTGTCTGATGAATGTACACTCACACTATTTCCTTGACCTCCTTTGTCTCAAAGATGAACTCCAACTCAGCCTTGAAGAGTCCCCTTAAGGATTTTCTTTTCTATAAAATCCATAACAATTGCTAAGAATTCATATCTATATTTTAAGCCCTGCTCCTCCCCCGAGACTGTCTCATTGTTCCACAAAACAGTGTATTGGGAAAATACTAGAAGCATTTTCATTAAACTTTTGAGCAAATCAGAAACATGAATTCTGTTAACTGAAGTCCTAGCAGGTACATTTCCCAGATGGCACACTTCAAATTAAGATTATTTGGAAAGGATTTAATAAAGAAACTATGTGGAAAGTATGGACAGGGAATATAAGGAAACTAGAAGGAATAGTGAACTATTGACCTGTTGACCATAACAAGGGAGGAAGAAGCAACTAGAACCTGGAAAAATACTGTCACTAGTGAGAGCTGCTTGAAGGAAATTATGATGTTTGGTTGCAAGATTTGGTCAGCACAAGGTGAGCCCATAGGAAGAAGACTAAAGAAAGAAATACCTGACCTGATGCTCTTCCTTCCTTCTAATCTCTTGCCAGGGCTTCCCTTTGGCTAGACCCAAATAGACACTAGTGTATACAAGACAACACTAAAATTATAGATAGCCTCTGGGGACAGAAGGCAGAGTGGAGAAGAAAATGAACTTAGCCAAATGGAGGATAACAAGCACATCTACTTTAAATACTGTCATGTAATGTAGAAGTACAAGTCAATAAAATTAGCCAAGGCAAACGAGAAGTATAAAAACTGTAAAGGAAAAGTGAAATGTTTAATTAATTAAAGATGATTATGTATGTCAACACTCAGAAGAATTAGGTGCAAATCTTTCATTAAAAAATTCAGTTGGTGGGGGCGCCTGGGTGGCTCAGACAGTTAAGCATCAGATTCTTAATTTCAGCTCAGGTCATGATCTCAGGGTCGTGGGAAAAGCCTCATGTTGGCGGGGCTTGGGCATGGAGCCTGCTTAAGATCCTCTCTCTCCTTCTCCAGTTACTCCTCCACCCTCCTTTCTTTCTCTTGCTCTCTCTCAAAAAATCCAACTGGATGGATAAAAATATTCATACACAATCATCACTCCCCTTCCTATTATCAATATAATGGAAGAAGTGGTCCCATTTAAAATAAGATAAAATACCTGGGATAAGCTTTTAAAAATATGCCACATTCTGGAACACCTGCGTGATGCAGTCAATTAAGCAATTGACTCATCATCATGAGATCAAGCCCCACATTGGGCTCTGTGCCCAGGAAGGACTCCACTTGAGACACTCTCTCTCTCTCTCTCTCTCTCTCTGTCTCTCTCTCTTTTACTCTCTCTCTTTCTCCCACTCATGTTCTCTTTCTCTCTAAAATAAATAAATAGGGACGCTTGAGTAGCTCAGAGGTTGAGAGTCTGCCTTTGGCTCAGGGCGTGATCCTGGAGGCCCAGGATCCAGTCCTACATTGGGCTCCCTGCATGGAGCCTACTTCCCCCTCTGCCTGTGTCTCTGCCTCTCTCTCTCTCTCTCTGTCTCTCTCTCTGTGTGTCTCATGAATAAATAAATAAAATCTTAATAAAATAAATAAAATTTAAAATAAATATTTTTAAAGGTCTTTAAAAATATGTCATTCACATAAAGAAAATATAAAACATAATTGAAGTATATAAAAGACAACTTGTATAATAGGAAGACATATTATATTCTTGAATAGGAAGACTTTGTACCAATTTAGTGATGACATAAAACTATCCTATTTTCCAAAAAAAAAGTTCTCGCCTTTGCTTGTGACCACACTTTGTGTTGCACAGATGCCTCCGTTACTGATTTCACAGTCCACATCTGTACTGTATTAGTTACTTGCACCATTAGAAAGTTATTCAGATTTTTAAGACCTGTTGTTGCTCACATTAATCATTTATTAGATTCAAAGCTCTCCTTATTTCCCCAGAAGGTGAAAATGGTGATGCTAGCAGTAGGAAGGATAGGAGAAGGAAGGTGTGGGCTTTTCTTGCCTTATCTTTCTTCTCCTGGTGGTAGTTTTTATGTTATGGAGGAGAAAGCAAAGAGAAGGAAAAGACTATTTCAGCTTCAGTGGTGATCATTTGTAGTCATTGTTTATTTAAGGGATCATTGTTAATGGTTAATGCTATAGGCTGTTCCAGTTCTTTCTCTTTGGGGAAGCAGATGCTTGCTAGACATGACTGGCTGGTGTGAGACTTATTTCCAAATAGTCACTCAAGGCATTAATGGATTCTTCCAAAGCTTCAGACTTGCCCTCTTATTCCTGATGTACCTCACCTGTTTCATCACTCCACATTCCTCTGAGGTGCCTGCACCTTTGCCCCATCTATGACAATTCCTGACAAGGCCAAAGCCCACAACCACATCTTCCCTTTCTTGTCCCCAACTCTGGCACTTCAAAACCATTCAGAAACCATTTCTCATCTTCAAGCAGCCATGGATTTAAGGAGGTAGTCCTGGCATACTCTGTGGCTGGTTGTCCCCTAATTGGCTCAGGTCTTATTGTCTGCTAAGTAAACAACTAATTCAAACCTGAAATTACCATCTTGCTGGTATTTCTAAGGATTAGGAGTATATCTCTTGGATTTTTCTTCCCTTTACCTCAGGTTTAAGAAAAAAGAAAAGAAAAGAGAAAAAGCATTTCCTATCCTCCCTTCACTTTCTATCTTTCAAACCTTTTCTCATCAAATGACTGGGATTGGGCAGGGGGGTCCTTGTGGTGAACTGGCTCTTAGCAGGTCTTGCTGAGAGGTTCTGACCCAAATCAGTGATTTCCTGAAGGTAGAAATTGGGAACCTTTTATTTTCAGCTTTGTCCATTAGTCATTTAGTCATTCAAAAAAAATAAGATTTTTGTTAGTCTCATATATTGCATATAAATTGTTAAGATCTCTGTGGGAAAGCTCACAGAAGAACAAATAGTGTTAAAATATGCATACTACACAAAGTAATCTATACATTTAATGCAATGTCTATCAAAATACTAATAGCATTTATCACAGAACTAGAACAAATAAACCTAAAATTTGTATGGAACCACAAAAGACCCTGAATAGCCAAAGCAATCTTGAAAAGGAAGAACAAAACTGGAAGTATCACAATCCCAGATTTCAAGATATGACTACAAAGCCAGCATAATCAAAACAGGATGGTACTGGCATAATAATAGACAAACAGATCAGTGGAACAGAATAGAAAACCCAGACATAGGGAAGAATATTCCATTGGGAAAAGTCTCTTTAACAAATAATGTTGGGAAAACTGGACAGCTACATAGAAAAGAATGAAACTGGACCACTTTATTACACCATATACAGAAATGAACTCAAAATGTATTAAAGACCTAAATATGAGGCCTGAAATCATAAAAATCCTAGAAAATATTACAGGCAGTAATTTTTCTGACATGACCGTAGCATTTTTTTCCAAATATGTCTCCTGATGCTAGGGAAACAAGAAAAAATAAACTATTGGGACTACATCATAATAAAAAAATTCTTCACAGTGAATGAAACAATCAACAAAATGCAAAGGCACCCTACTTAATGGGAGAAGATATTTATAAATGACATATCTGATAAAGGGTTAGTATCCAAAATATGTAAAGAATTTACACAAGTCAACACTAAAAACAAAACCAAAAAAAAATAAAAACAAATAATCCAATTTAAAAATGGCCAGAAGATATGAGCAGACATTTCTCAAAAAAATACATACAGATGGGCAATAGACACATGGAAAGATGCTCAACATCACTCATCATCAGGGAAATATACATCAAAACCACAATGAGATATTACTTCACACCTGTCAGAGTGGCTAAAATTAAAAACACAAGAAGCAACAAGTGTTAGCAAATATGTGAAGAAAAAGGAGCCTGTGCACTGTTGGTAGGGATTCAAACTGATTCAGCCAACCTGGAAAGCAATATTGAGGTTTCTAAAAAAAGTTAAAAATAGAACTACTCTTAAAAAAAAAAAAAATAGAACTACCCTATGTTACAGTAATTGCATTACTGGGTATTTACCAAAAAAATGCGAGCACAGTAATTCAAAGAGATCATTCACCCTGATGTTCATAGCAGCATTATTTACAATAGCCAAGTTATGGAAGAAGCCCAAGCGTCTATCAACTGATGAATGGATAAAGAAGATATAGTATGTATATACAAGGAATATTGCTTAGCCACAAAAAAGAATGAGATCTTGCCATTTGCAACAACTTGGATGGATCTAGAGGGTATAATGGTAAATGGGATAAGTCAATCAGAGAAAGACAAACACTATATGGTTTTACTCATATGTAGAATTTATGAAATAGAACAAATGAACAAAGAAAAAAAGAAACAAACTGAAAAATGAACTTTTAACTACAGAGAACAGAGTGATGGCTACCAGAGGGGATGAGGGGGGTTGGGTGAAATAGGTGAAGGGGATTAAAAGTACACTTATGATGTAGTGTAGTGTAGTGAGCAGTGTAGTAGTATTGATGAAGCACTATATTGTATACTTGAAACTAATATAATCCTATATGTTAATTAAACTGGAATTTTAAAAACTTTTAAATAAAAGAAGTAAGAATCATCTTTTAAAAATCTCTATGGGACAAAATTAAAATTCCACCTACATTTCATAAGTAAATTTTACTTCCTGAAATTATACTATAAACTTGTAAATATGAGTAATAAGCACTCATTATAGTTTGTTCATAATAGCAAAAGTTTGAAAACCAAAATATGGTTAAATAAATTATGGTATATTCATATAATGGAATAAATGCCAAACATTATTTTAACTCGTTTTAAATATTTTAATGTTTTAACTATTTATAAACATCTCGGGCAGCCCCAGTGGCGCAGCGGTTTAGTGCTGCCTGCAGCCTGGGGTGTGATCCTGGAGGCCTGGGATCGAGTCCCACGTCGGGCTTCCTGTATGGAGCCTGCTTCTCCTCTGCCTGTGTCTCTGCCTCTCTCTCTCTCTCTGTCTCTATGAATAAATAAAATATTTTTTTAAAACCTCAGTGATTCATTTCATGCAAGTATTTATTGAACATTTGTTTGTAGTTAGTGCTGTGATAGACCAGACTATCTTAAAGAAAAAGGGATAGCTTTATACAGAGTGAAATGGAATGATTATTATAATATAGTTTTGGGTGAAAAGATAAAAGGTAAAGGATAGTTAGAACATATGCTCCTATTTGTAGAAAAAAATATGAATGTTGATAGATGTTAATACATGTGTATATATTAAGAGATTGGTGTTATTATTCCTATGTTTCAAATAAGAAAATAAACTTGAAAATATGACAAGATCTAATCAGAGAATGGTATAACTATGATTTGAATTTAAATGTATTTAACCCCAAACCACAGGCACTTTCCAAAACAGTATGTTAACCCTTGACTAAACTTTACCAGGGGAGAGTTGACTATGCCTTTTTATGACATCAGTAGACCTTGTAAATATACATTATAGAACTTATCACACTGTATTTCAGCAATTCATAGGCTGGTCTCTCTTGGCCTACTGTGGGCTTCATGAAAGGAGATATTCTACAGAACCATCTCTGTGGCCCCAGTGCTTTGATATAGTGCATTTAGAAAAACTCTTTTATGAATGAAAGGCAATAGCACACCTTTGCACATAAGCAATTAATAGAACTTAATTAAGCACCTAGTAAGGCAATTGCAAGTTCTTTTCACCATACTACTACTAACAGGGTGTCTTATGAGCCCTGGGACCATACGAAATTTTCGTTCAGTGGACTAAATGATTATACCAAGGCCTAAAACCTGCGTAGCAAATTTAAGTTAGTGAACATTTATCAATACCTATTATATGCTATTGATGAAAAGAACCATTCACTTCCATGAACTCACCTTAAAGTCCCTTATGCAGAAAATGTACATGTCTATTATTAAAGCAGCCTGAAAGTTTGAGCCAGTAAATGTCTGCTTATTTGCAGGTCGCCCCTCCAAAGATTCAGTGGGTCAGATCTCCGTTCATGTGGACATCACTGCTATCCCAGGAACTGGAGAGCATAAAGTCACTGTAAAAGGTATATATCAAGTCCAGATAGATCAAACGGCCTCCTAGACTTTAAGCCTGAGCAATAATATAAAAAAGTAATTGTTTCTTAGATCTGTTTTGTTAAATGTTTAATTATTTTAGAATATGCTCATATTTTTTTCATGAAACCAGAACTTTTTATCTAAAACTGAAAAAAAAAAATCAATGGCACAGATATTTAACCTATATTATCTGAAATATCCAATTGGTTTAAATACATTGGTGATTACATTTCAAAACAATATAGTTTGAACATTTTCTCTCATTGATGCTAGGATATACATTGAACGTTAGTGCTATGGTTGGCTCCATTACTTCTCAAATTTTGTATGTTAAGTCAGTATGTTCTTACTATTCACATTATCTACCTACCTACATATTTACTTCCTTTCTATGTGATTTTCAACAACTGGCTTGATTTTTTTGTTTGTTTGTTTTTTTTTTGTTTTGTTTTGTTTTTTTTTATTTTTATTTTTTATTGGTGTTCAATTTACTAACATACAGAATAACACCCAGTGCCCGTCACCCATTCGCTCCCACCCCCCCGCCCTCCTCCCCTTCTACCACCCCTAGTTCGTTTCCCAGAGTTAGCAGTCTTTACGTTCTGTCTCCCTTTCTGATATTTCCCACACATTAATGACTAGTTCAATCTATTGGTTTTAGATTACAAAAAAACCCTCTCAATGCTGCGGGCATTTTGAAGGTGAAATTTAATGGTTAAGTTCTATATTAACTATTTTAATTATATTTTTAACATTATCAAAGGATGAGAAAAAGTGTACATATGAGCATGTGCATTTATGGGGATCCCTGGGTGGCTCAGTGGTTTAGTGCCTGCCTTCGGCCCAGGGCATGATCCTGGAGGCCAGGGATCAAGTCCTGTGTTGGGCTCCCTGCATGGGGTCTGCTTCTCCCTCTGCCTCTCTCTCTCTCTCTCTCAGTCTCTCTCTCTCTCATCAATGAGAGAAATGAAATAAAATGAATGAAATAAAATCTTTTAAAAAAAGAATGTACATTTAAAAATTCTTTATGATGCCTGAAATTAGGAAACAGCCATAATATTTAACATGAAGTGACTAGTTAAATATAGGATAGAATATCTGTAAAGTAGAATATTTGCAATTGGAAAATATATAATGAAGTAGAAAGATAACCATGATGGACTTCAAAAACATAACTGTTTATCATAACTATGATATATTGATCCCATTCTATATATAAAGTAATTAAATATTGAAAGCATACATACCAGAATATTGTCATTTCCCCTGATAAAATTATAGATTTTATCTTAATCTATTTTCTGTATATTTTCTAGGTATTTCATGATGAATATATCTTCATTTTTTTATATGAAAATATCACATTTTTACTTAAACAAGGATAACTTTTTATCAGTAACAAATGTCATTTCAGTTACAGCTAACTCACCACATCAATGTCACACAGCTTAGAACTGAAAGCCTATTCAAGTATGCATTCCAAGGCGTAAACTGTTTTTTTCTTCAAGGATATTCTTTTTTTAATCAATGGAGTTAGGATGCTATCTGGGGCAAATTATGGCTTCATAAATCATTTTTTAAAAAATTAACTCTAAAAAAATAATTAACTCTAAGGACCAAAGGGAAGGCTATGATTTCACATATTTGTTTGCTAACTCTCTGTATTCCTTTCCGTCTCTGGTTTTTAGTGATTGCTATCAATGACCTACACTGGCAGACCACTGCAATGTTCCGGCCGTTTGTGGAAGTTTGTATACTGGGACCCAACCTTGGAGACAAGAAGAGAAAACAAGGCACAAAGACAAAAAGCAACACATGGTCACCAAAGTACAATGAAACATTCCAGTTGTAAGTCATGACCCGATTCACCTACTCAACCAGGTCATAGCTACTGTACAGCTTAAATTTACTGAGGGGTTCACGGTAGGAATGGCACTGGGCTTTGCTAAGGAAAGCAAAACCTATAGATTGAAGTATTCCTGTTCATCCCTGATCCCAGGCAAATTAAGACAGCTATGTTTTTAGTTCCTTTCCATTGTTCAAGAGCTGTTCAGTGCCTACCATACATCAGACATCATTATTTGGTACATATAACAGAAGGTCTCTGCTCTCACAGAAGTTACTTTCTAGAAATGAGGAACATCAAAATCGCAAACAAAAATTTATCATAGGATAGTACTATACAGAGAATTAAAATAGGCTGATGGAATAGATTATTTGATTGGCTGCTTAGACTGGGTGCTCAGAAAAGCCTCTCTGAGCATGTGACTTTTAAATTGAAATCTAAAGAGGAAAGAAAAAAAGAACCAGTAATGCATGGAAAACAGTTGAGAGCATCTCAGACCAAGAAAAATGGCTAATGCAGAGACTAAGGCAGGAGCATACTTGGCATATTTAAGAAATATTATGTAGTGGACAAGAGAGTGAGATGAAATGAAATTGAAGAAGTAGCCAGAGTATGGGTACAAAGTAGAGGTGCACAGAATTTTGCAGTCAGGGTCAAGGAGACAAGGTTACATTCGAAGTTCAATAGAAGGCCTTGAAGAATTTTCAGATAAGAACATGAATGATCTAATGTATATCCTTAAATGATTATTCTATTTGCTGTATAAAAAATTATAGGAAAACAAGAGCCAACATGTAAAGATAAGTTAGAAGTCTATTGCAGAGGCCAGGCAAGAGATAATACTGACTCACAGAGGGTTGTAGGGAAATAGAAATAAATACTAGAGATGGAAAGAAGTGGAAAGGATTCCAGATATGTACTGGAAGTAGATTCTATAGAACTTGCAATCAATGACTGTAGCACATGAAAGAAAGAATATTTAAGTTAGGCATCTGAAAACACTTAATTTAGGATATTTCAGGACAGATTTACTTACAAAGGAATTTACTAGGATGTGAGACTTGAAGGACTATATGCAATAGTGATGTAAACTGGAGCTGGTAGTGGTTAGGCTATTACCCCTACTGTGCATGTAGGAGAAGAAAATGAGTTACTAAAATTGGGGGGAAAAAACTTCATGTGTCATCAGTCACCTCAAAAAGAGCAGTGGCCTTCCATGGAGGGAAACATTATTATAAGGGCAGCATCACACACAAGAAGCCAGAGAAATAGACTCTGACCTCATTCTCATCATTACTTCTGACTTTCTGAAAGTGCTCCCTGTTGACCAAAACCAACTGGAAGACACGGTATGAAGAATTTAATTGATTACAGTCCTTCCAGGTCCATATTCTATTGCAAAGTATGAGGAGAATGATGAAAAGTATATCCATTTGAGGCAAATGGAAGTTGTCTGGCACTGAAATCAAAGATGACCTCTAGGTTTCTGGCATAAGCAATTGGGTATATAGTGATTTCCTGAGGTTGGGGGAATTGGGACAAAAGAGGAGATCAAAGATTGTTCTAAATCTATTGATTTGGAAATGTCTAAGTTACATTCCAGAAGGGATATCAAATATAGAGTTAGATCTAACTTGAGAATTATCTGCATATAGATGTAATTGCATAAATCTAGATGAGCTGAACTGGGGGTAGAGAAGAAAAGATGATCCAGGATCAAGCCTTTGGGGTTTAGACATGTACACACACCTTAGCTTACCAAAACAGTTTTCTCACTGGTTTGGTTCTTTGCTTGTTGGTTTTGCATTCTTATTTTCCCAGAGACTTTTCAGCACACTAAGTTCTGAATACTAAACTCTGTTACCACTCATTAAAACTTAACCATCCTACCAAATCTCTTAAAATGGCTGTAATAGATTAACATATTCATAATCCATGCTAATAAACCAGCTCACAAGATTCCATGTATCTGTCCTCTAAATTACACACAAAAAAATTTGATCCAGTTAAAATGTCTTCTAAAAGTTTCTAGGAATTACTTGAATCATGCAAAATTCAGATATAATACTGTGAGGTACAAAGACCAAGCATGATTCTGGGAAAAGGAAGCATTTTGATGCATTTTATTTTTTTAAGATTTTTTAATTTATTTATTCATGAGAGACAGACTGAGAGAGAGAGAGAGAGGCAGGCACAGGCAGAGGAAGAAGCAGGCTCCATGCAGGGAGCCCGATGTGGGACTCGATCCCAGGACTCCAGGATCATGCCCTGGGCTGAAGGCAGGCGCTAAACCACCGAGCCACCCAGGGATCCCCTTGATGCATTTTAATTCACAAGATCTGGCTCCTATTATATTTCGCTGTTCTGTTCTTACCCATCATGCTTCCATCTTCTTTCACATTATCTCAGGTTGTCTCTAAAATAAGTAAGTACACACTTCAGTTATCAGTGTTGCCCAGAAACAAAATGTGACTGCAAAATGTTTGATCTAAAAATGTCACTTAGAAAAGGAAGGGATTTTGAAGCTTGTACTGCTGAGGAACAGATGTGCATTCATTAGAAAGTCAAGGATATCTGAGGATGAAGTAAAATAAGGGACAGGAGAGGATTATTCTCAGTGTTGACCTCTCAGCCTTCTTCATTATACTCAGTTCTGCACTGCCAGGTTGTTGTTAGTAGAGGCCATCCTCAGCCCCACACTTGACAGGTGTCTAACTGTTGCCATCAGAAAGAATCGGCATTGAAGCACCACACTCTACTGGAACTGATTCACTCTGGGGATTTGTATCTAATTTGGCATTTTTGAATAGTCTTGTTGTCTGTGTTAGCTTGATAGTCTGTAGTGTGTATTCCCTCGAGAAAAAGGCTCCTAGATTTAATAGCATATCCAAGAGTCTGAGATAAAGAAAAGAGTATGTAATAATTGATGTTGAAATGGCATAGAAATTCTTGCAAGAACTACCCCTTGCCTTGGCCTAGCCCCCACAATTCCTGCCAAACCCATCTCACCCCTATATCAGTGGGAAGACCACACCTCCAAGAAGTGTAACATATTTTAATTAAAGTTTCTATTAGTATGCTTAATATCAAGACAGTAAAGCATATTCAGATTGATTTCCTATTTCTTTCTAGGCAAAGACATTTTTAAATTAGATTGCTAAGTAATATCTATATAAAAACAACTTAAATAAAATGTGAATGATATTTGCATCAGAGCTAAAATACATCATACTCCATTTTGCCAAATAACATTCTGAGTAATGTAGAAACATTTTAACAGTATTTTAGAACCATATTGATCCCTAGGTGAAGTAAAAGTTTTGCTCAAAATTCTTATTTTTAATCCACACAGCATTCTGGGTAATGAAAACCGGCCAGGGGCCTATGAACTTCATCTCTCAGTTAAAGATTACTGCTTTGCCAGAGAAGATAGAATTATCGGAATGACAGTAATTCAACTACAGAACATAGCAGACAAGGGAAGCTATGGAGCATGGTATCCCCTTCTGAAAAATGTCTCTATGGATGAAACTGGCTTGACGATCCTTAGAATACTCTCTCAGAGGACCGGCGATGACGTGGCTAAAGAATTTGTAAGACTGAAATCTGAGACGAGATCTGCCGAAGAGAGCGCTTGAAACAAATACTGCAAGATATCATCTTTGACAATTCATAAATTCCGACTACTGCATGCGTGTGCAAATACATGGGAATGTTTAGTTCACCACGTGTCAGTGTTTGCCAGTAATCCAGTACAATGTCGACAAAGTATGTGGAAAACCTCCTGAACTTTTATACCAGTTCTGGTCTTTGGGAAATAAATGTTCCATGAAGTGCCAAAATTATGATGTAAAGTGAAATATCCAGAGTATCTTTTAAAATGTTTCATTTCATTACCAACTTCTCATCCTTTAAACATACTAAAATATACAATTCTTTTGGTTTATCCATTGTCTTTGTTAAATTAGCTTATATTGCTCATAGATCAGAAAGCATTTGTTACCAATTCTGTTTTATTTAGACTTACCTCATTGTAGATGTCATACAAATAACCTTTTCTATCATAACTAGAAATACAGTCACTTCTAGAAAGTGTTTGTAATTTTATAGTTGCAGATCTATTGTGATGATTTTTGCATACAAATTAAAATAGAAAAGGTGGGAAATATTTTATGCTGACCAGTTTCCAACCTTTCTGAAATATCACTGTGAAGAAATGCTATTAAAGCAAACTTATACAAAGCAATGCTAAATAGAGTTTGTTAACAATGTTTGATATATTGACAAAACTTTGTTCTTTAAAACTGCCAAGGTCACATCACATTTGTAAAAAAAAAAGATAAGTTGATACATTTACCATCTAGCATTATGTCTTGCCTTTACCAAATTTCATTCTTTAGAAAGTCATAGGATTAAGGGTTTAGAGACGCAGTGGAAGGTTTGTTTCTTCAAATTACCTATAATAAGTAACTCTACTGTTAGGGTTTTCCCTCTGACAGTTATGACTATCTCCTTATTTACTTAGCACTTTAATCAGTTAAATGTTTTTTTTTCTTTTTAAAAATATTCAATGATTTACACTGAATGCAGCATTACTATATATTGCACTGGAGCAAAAAGACATGTCTTCATCTATTTAGTGAAAAATGTAAAATAAGATCTGAAGAAACTGCTTATTATTTTGTAATTTATATTATTTATAAGCCCCAAATGCATCAGATACAATAGAAAAACAAGTTAATACAGCTTGGTACATTAAAATATAACTAGATTGGATTTTGAATATGAAGTAGTTTATGAATATTTGCATTTTCTGTATTTTTATGGTTTGATTTTTTAGAGTCTGTAATCTAAATACTTGGCTGTAGAGCAGTACCTTGTAATTGTAACTTATGGTCATAACTGTTAGTGGACAACGTACACATGCAGAAACAAGAACCTGTCGCAATGATTATGTTTTGTGAACAAGCTGGTCTGCTATGTTAAGGACAGATATGACTAGTATCATGACTCTCAGAATCATTTTGCTACTGGGTGTGAAAACAGACCAGTGAGATCCACAAATTCATGTTAAATTGTTAGGCAATTGCTTTGTTAATGACTTCTCCAAACGCATAGTACAATGCTATCCTCTGGCATATGCATTAATAAATGGATGTATATTGAACCCATGCAACACTGTTGTATTTTCTGCCTTTTTAATTTATACAGCCGAATTCATTACTTAGGAATAAAAACCCCAGACTCTTTTTTACTGGACAGAACACTTTTTACATTATTTGGTTCTAATGTCTCATTAAAACTGGAGAAGATTTTTTCAGGCATTGTGTTCATGGAAACAGCTACCCATTACAAGATAATGACATTGAACATAAGGAAGAACTTCCATATCTACCTCTATGTCCCTGAATACTGTTCAGCCCCAAGAGGGAAATACAACATTTAACAGATAAACAGGCAATAGTCTTTAATTCTAGATTCATCTTATAATTGAATCAGAACACTGACTTAGGCTCTATAGGAGCACATTGTCATCAAGCATGCTACAGTTGAAGAACTGGCAGTTTGGGTTCACATTGATCACTTCAAAAAATTATGAGCTAAGCGTTTTTTTTCCAGCATTTACTTAGATCTATTCTCCCTTTTTTTTTTTAATACCATAGTATACAACATATATCAAATGCTAATAGTGGCATTGTGAATCGAGTCTATTAATATTGAAAAATACAGGTAATAACTTAGAAATAGTTCTAAATTCTGCAGGCTTTGTTGTTTCTCCCAAAACACAAGTCTTTCTGTTATCTCCAAAACAGAGCCTATTATGTTTATATACCCAAATTAGTAATCACGCAGTTCACAGCTACCACTGTCAACTGTAGGATCCATTAAAATGTATGGTAACTTAGCTTATTCTAGATAAGATGCACAAAGACAAAGCTCTGTTATTCATCTACAGATAAACCTCACATAAGAAGTTCTTAAAAAAAAACACACACACACATGAAAATCAAATTTGGCTAAAATGAAGTACTTAAAACCATAGCAGAGCACTTACTATTTAAAGGAGCTCTGATGAATGATCATTTATGTAATCAGATGTCCCCATCACAACCTGTTCCAATTCATCTATTTCTAGGATAATTTATATATTGAATTTCCCTTAAATGAGGCACATTTATAAATGACAATTCTGGCTTAATGTTTTTCATTTGGCTTTTTTAAAAAAATGCTTGAAGTAAGCTTTACTTTCTCCTTTTAATTTCTCTAACTTATATAAAGATGACTGCACTACCTTTTTCATGAAATAATAGAATAACTTCAATCTTTACATTTGAATAATAAAAAATAATCATTTATAAGGAGTCAGAAACTATCTGTGTAGGGATAGCCGATTCCCACATACCCCTGCAGAATTCTTGGACACAGGGAGGAGACTGCCTTCCCTGGCATTACCTGTGCTTACATTCAATCCAGCCCTTTGAAACAGCTGGCCCTTGCTCCCTGACTTCCAGCCCTCCAAGGATTGGTGATCTCTCTGGTTGAGGCTTCTGTATTTTTTTTTATCAAAAACTAAGATATATGGCTACAGGAGAATAAATTTCAATTTGTGAATATCACATTAGATATATTTTAAATTGTCCTTTTTTCCCACATCATTATAACTTTGAAATCAGGATATATTTTATAAACTTTGGCACATTATAGTTTGATGTTTCTCTCCTTAATAGTATATTAAAAATAGTTCATATTGCAATGAATCACTTCTTAGTATATTTACAAAGACTTATAAATGTAGAAAACATAATGGTTAGCTATCTATTTAACACATTATATATCTTAAATTACATATACTCTGTGGGTATACATTTGTGTTTTGACAGATTCATAGAATCGTGTTTGTTGAATATTTTTACATGTATATTCAGGAGCTATATTGATCCCTGGTTCTCTTTTCCTGTATTTCTTATGTCTTATTTTGGTATCAGGATATTTATGGCCTCCTAAAATGTACTGGGACTTGTTCCCTACATTTCTACTTTCTGGGAGAGATTATTTAGAAGTTATTTAAATGCCCCCTTAAAATTTGGTACAATTCAACTCTGAAAACATGTGGACCTAGATTTCTTCTTCGTTGAGAGGTTTGAAACACCAAATTCAACTACCTTAATAAACATAAAACTATTAAAGGTATCTATTTCTCCTTCAGTGAGTTTAAATTTGTGTCTTTTAAGGAATGGCTCCCTTTCATTGCCTTGATCAAATTTATGAACATTAAGTTTCTGTAGTATTCCTTAATTATCCTTTAATGCCTGTAGGATCTGTGCTGATTTTCCCTCTTTTAATTTTATATTGATATTTTATATTTTGCCTCTATTTATTGGTCAATCTAGCTAAGGACTTAATCTAGTTCATTCATCTTTTAAAACAACTAGCTTTGATTTCATTGATTTTTTAAAATTTTTCTGCTTTGAATTTCAATGTCTTCTGTATTATTTTCTTATCTCTGCTGATGAGGTCTTTTCTACTTCTAATTTACTAAATTGGGAGCTTAGATTGATTTGATACCCTTTGTCTTTTAAAATTTAGGCATTAATGCCACAAATTTTCTTTTAAGCAAGGCTTTAGCTTTATTTCCCAAATTTGGTATGTTGTATTTTATTTTTATTAAGTTAAAAATATTTTCTAATCTCCCCATAGCATCTTCTTTGATGCATGAGTTACATATTAAATGTCTTATTATATGTCCAAATACTTGGGAAATTTTTCAAGTATTCTTCTGTTACTCATTCTAGTTTGATTCCATTATAGTAAAAAATATATGCTTTTATGATTTAACTTTTTACAGTTTAGTATGATTTATTTTTATGACCCAAGATATGCATGGTGAGTGTTCTATATGCACAGGGAAAGAGTGTATTTTGCTGCTGTTGGTAAGAAGTTCTACAAACAAGTGAAATTTGTTGGTAGTGTTCTTCAAATCTTCAATATTTTACTGATTCTTCGCCTCTTTGTTCTATCAATTACTGTGAGAAAGATGAAATCTTCAAATATAATTGAGTCTATTTATCTTTTCATTTCTGTTTTGCTCTGTATATTTTGAAATTCTGTTGTTAGGTATATACACATTGAGGAATGTGAGGTTATCTTGGTGAATTAACTGTTACCACTATATGATGGTGTCACTCTTTTTTCCTGGTTATTTCCCATAATCTAAATCTATAATAACTTATATTAGCATAGCTTTCTTTTAATTAGTGTTTAAGTGGTATGCTTTTTTCCCTTTGTTTTTCTTTTAAACAATTTCACAATCTTTAAAGTATGACACTTGTAGATAGCACATATCTGCATCATTTTTTAATCCAGTTTGACAATCTCTACTTAATTATTGTACTTACCATTTTACAAAGGTAATTAATTGGATTTTTTTTATGGCCAAAAACCTGAACTGAGAAAGCTAAAAGGAAAAGACTCATGATGCATTGGTCTTTTGCTTCCTTTACAGAAAGGCAGTTAGGCTACAAAAGTTTGAAAGATTATATATATTCAAGCTGTAAACGCATCTTACTGTTACATCTGGAAAAAAGATATGATAGATCATAAACTTTAAGAACTGAGAGGAATAGTGTAGATCATTTTATCAAAATTCTTCATTTAGAGTAAGCAACTGAGAATATGAGAGATGTAATGACTAGCCTAATATCAGCCTAATATCCTAGTCTAAGAGAAACCTGAAACACAGAAGAGCTAATTTTCCTAAAGCTATTTTCCCTATCCCACTCCAGTACACTGTCTGAGGCACTTCTTATGACTGAGATTAGTCCTCAAGTGGTGGCCTTCATAAAGCAAAAGAATTAACTTGGTCCAAATTATGTTTATAGATCAAGGTGGTATCTAAATTAATTACATATTCTTTTACCTATGATATTAGATTTTTGAGTAGTCTATCTTTAAAATGGAGCATTATAGAATCATACGGTATTTCTAGATTTAATTTTTTGAGGAACCTCCTGGATTTTTTTTTTGAAGATTTATTTATTTTATTAGAGAGAGTGAGCAAGTGTGTGAGCATGCACAGGGGGAGGGGCAGAAGGAAAGGGAAGAGAGAAGCAGACTCCCCCCTGAGCTTGGAGCACTACATGGGGCTCATCTCATGACCATAAGATCATGACCTGAGCCAAAATTAAGATTTAGGTCCTTAAACAACTGAGCCACCCAGGTGCCTCCTGTTATTCACAGTGGCTGCACCAACTTACATTCCCTTCAACAGTGCACAGGGCTACTTTTTCTTCACATTATCATGAGCACTTGTCCTTTCTTGTTTTTTTATGTTAGCCATTCTGACAGGTGTCAGGTGATACCTATTGTTATTTTGATTTGTATTTTCCTAATGATTAGTGATGTTGAGCACTTTTTCATGTGTCTATTTGCCGTCTATATGCCTTCTTTGGAAAAATATCTCTTAAGATCTCATCCCTATTTTTAATTGGATTGTTTCTTTGATGAGTTGTATAAGATCTTTATGTATATTAATTCCTTATTATATATATATCATTTGCAAATATCTTCTTCCATTCAGAAGATTGTTTTTTCATTTTGTTGATGATTTCCTTTACTGTATAAAAGCTATTTATTTTGGTGTAGTCACAACAGTTTAGTTTTATTTTTGTTTCCCTTGCCTCTTGAGCCATGTCTAGAAAAAATGTTGCTACGGCCAATGTCAGAGAAATTGTTACATATGTTCTAATAGTTTTATGGTTTAAGGTCTCACATTTAGCTCTTTAATCCATTTTGGGTTTATTTTTATGTATGGTACAAGAAAGTGGTCCTGTTTCATTCTTTTTCCATGTAGCTATACAGTTTTCCCAGCACCATTTGAAGAGACTGTCTTTTCCCTATTGTATATTATTGTCTGCTTTGTCACAGATTAACTGTCCATATAAGCATGGGTTTATTTCTGCGCCCTCTATTTTTTTCCAATGATCTATTTGTCTATTTTTGTGCCAGTACCATATTGTTTACTACAGCTTTGTAGTATATCTTGAAATCTGGAATTGTGATACCTCTGTCTTTGTTCTTCTATTGAGTATTTAGCCAAAGAAAATGAAAACACTAATTTGAAAAGATACATGCACCCCTATGTTTATTGCAGCATTATATACAATAGCCAAGATATTGAAGCAGCCCAAGTATCCATCGATAGATGAGTGGATAAAGATGTGGTATACATGCGCACACATACAGACACACACACACACAAATATTACTTATCCATAAAAAAATTATTTCTTGCTATTTGCAACAACATGGATAGACCTAGAGTGTAGTATGCTAATTAAAATACATCAGATAGATGAAATCATATGTCTTTTCCTTCTCAGTGTGTGGAATCCAAAAAACATCCCAAAACAAACAAAAAGTAGAATCAGAGAACAAACATGGTTGTCAGAGGGAAGTGGGGGTGAGGAAACGGGGAAAATGAGTGAAGGGGAGTTGGAGACACAGACTTCCAGTTATGAAATGAATAAGTCATGGGAATAAAAGGTACAGCACAGAGAATATAGGCAGTGGTATTAGAATCGCTTTGTGTGGTGACAGATGGCAGCTACACTTGTGATGGGTATAGCATAACATATAGAATCATTATGTTGTATACTTGAAACTAATATAACACTGTGTATTAACTATACTCTAAAAAAATTGGCATTGTAGGAAGAAAATAAAATATGCATAAGATGCAATAAACAGCATACATTGTAATGATGATGGCAACAAAGAGAGGTAAATAATGAGAGAAAATACTGCATTTGGAGTAGGATAATCCTCTGTTTGTAGAGAGCTGTCTTGTGCATTGTAGGATGTTTAGCAGCATCCATAGCCTCTACCCTAGGTCAATATAATTATGATCTTCACCTTAGAAACTGGCAAGAACCACCCAGCACTCTGAAGGCTAGTTTAATACTGTTAAACCAGGTATAAACAGGTTAGCTTCATGACAAATCTCTCTTCTGTCCCCCACCCTTCTAAACTCCCAGGGCTTAAAAATTGCAACCTAAACAAACTGGTTCCCGCCAGTGTTACTTCTGAGAGTTCAGAGATAAACCTCTCACAACCAAAAGTTTCCTATTGGGGCACTGCCCTGTAGAACTTGGTAACAGTGACTCTTTAGTGCCAAAGATTGTCCTGGGGCTCATCTCTCCCTTCTTTAACACACAGGGAGGCACTATGTTTTGTTAGAGTTTATCTTCTACAATAATTTGCAGGAAAAAATATTCCATTTAAAGTTCTAGTGATTATAGTTTTTTCCCCAAATAGTCAAGAAATTTGACACATTTATTTCTTGGGGATTTTGTTTTGTCTGTTGATTGGTTTGGTTTGATTTATTTTTCAGTCTCCTGATCTTTCTTAGACTGCCATTTTTTGTTTTGTTTTGTTTGTTTTCCTGGAGCGATGAGCCCTGTTATTTAAAATATGAAAATTTTCAAGGTCAAAATAATTTTATGCTATCATTATAATCCTGTTCAATCAAATACTTGAATTTTCTATGTCAACATTTCTCCCACAAGTGGTTCATTATGTTATTCAATTCTTCTTTGTGGTTTATTGGCCTCAATACCTGATAACTAATCACTGCCATTAGTTGAGTGATAGAATATGCCAGCCACTATTCTAAACGCTTTGAATGCATCAACTTATTTAACCTTCACAATATCATTATGAGATTGGTATTATAATGACCATTGTAAAATTAAGAAAATTGTGGCTTAGAAAGACTAAGTAAATTGTCCTATGTCATGAAAGAATGTTTTCAGGAAATCAAGATTTAAACTCAATCCAATCCCAATTTAAATTAAAGGCAAAAGAAAATCTCTAAGAACAAAGAGGAACAATGATATAAGTACCATGAACATTCACCTAACAGTACAGATATATATCAAAATATATTTAAGCAACAACCTACAAACCAAGAAAAAAAACAGAAAATACAGTTTGAAAATTTAATGATACCATCCCAGAAATTCATAAATCCTCCAAAATAGTCTTAGATATCAATGATATCAACAACGTGATTAGTGAGTCCATGCTATTAAATACATATAGAGAATTCTATATCATACAAGTGGGAAATATAAATTGCTCTTCAGCAGAAGCAGAACATTTGGGAAAATAGCTAATAGGCTACAAAGGCAAACTCAATATATTCTAAAGGATCAATAATACATGGACTGTGTTCATTAACCATAAAATAAAGGTATAAATTAATAACAAAAGGAGAGCTACAAATTATATATTTGAAAACTAGTGTATTATCAAATAACCTGACTTATGGAAGAAAGAAGAACAAGGAATATTTGAAGCTGAATTATCATAAAAACATATGTCAGAATGTGTGTGAAAGCAATATGTAAGAGTAATTCTATAGCCCTAAATGCATTTATTTTAAAAACAAGAAATGATATTACTTGTTGGATTTAAGTATCCAACCCAAGAAGTTGAAATATAAGTAGGAGAGTAGTCCAAAGATGCAACAAAGAACAAAGTACTAAAATTAAGGTTTAAAAAATTAGAGACCTCAGAGGTTTCCTGCAAAAGAAAATCCCTATAGTTTAACAAAATCAAAACCTAGGATGCCTGAGTGGCTCAGTGGTTGAGCATCTGCCTTTAGCTCAGGGCATGATCCAGAAGTCCTGGGATTGAGTCCCTCATCTGGATCCTTGTGGGAGCCTGCTTCTCCCTCTGCCTACGTCTCTGCCTCTCTCTGTGTGTCTCTCATGAATAAATAAATAAAATCTTAAAAAAATCAAAACCTAGTTCCCTGAGACGATTTATAAGATAGATAAATCTTTGACCAGACTAACCAAGAAAAACAAGAGAGGAGATATTGCTGTGTGAAATATAGAATGAAAAGAGGAACTATGGACACAATAGAAATATGGTAATAATAAAGGGAATAATAAAAATAATCTAATGGATAAATGAAATGGATAAATTCCTAGAAAAAATATAAAATGCTAAAACTGGCTGAAACATCTATAAAACCTCAAACTCTTAAGCATTTAAAAATTTTGAAAAATTTATCAAATTTACCTCCTAAAAATTCCAGTGAGTGGTAAACTGGTATAGGCACTTGAAAAAGTAAGTGGTCCACTCCATGGGCTTTATATCCCAAAGAAGCTCTCACACAGGTCTAAATATATAAGACTAATTATATGAACATGCCACACAGGGATAGAGTGTAAAACACATGTTTTTTTTTTAAGTATGAAACAAAATCTAGAACTTGTTATTTATATTAATAAAGAAACCTCATGCGGTTAATTAAAAATACATATTTTAAAATGGCACATGTGAAAAAAACAAAAAAAATATCTTGAGATGGTTGCAATTCAGAGGATTAGGGTCCATTATGGCAATGGAGACTAGAGATTAAGTAAACTTTAAAAATCTTTTAGAAAGTATTTGGGAAAAACTTTAAAGATTCTTCTTTCTAACCATATATTTCTATTTGAATCACCATACATACTCTAGATATCAGATTTCCACTAAAAGGAAAATCGCATTATACTAGTGTTTCAATTTTAGGATTAATGTTCCTGAAAAAAATTTTAATTTTGGTATAATGCTATTACTCTTATATCTGAAAATAGTTTTGTTCTCAAATATTAATCAATTCTAAGCAACATAAATGCTAATGACTTCCTTTACTACATTGTCATTATTTTGGAAAATTTTCAAATGTCACAAAAGTCTATTACCGGAGTTCATAACTTATTCACCTATTCCCACTGTTTCTTTCTCATGGACCCCTCCTTACAATGTGGAAAAGTCTAGGCACACAATTAAATCATTGCTATTGTTGCAGTTTATTGTCACCACAGCTAGCATGTCAGAGATCAGTATTATTACTTATATATTACTTTTAAATTTATTTTTAATTAAATGTCACTAAAGAAATTGGGTATTTTTTATTGTTGTTTATGAAATGGTAATACATTTAGTTTGGGAGGCTAAACTATTGTTGTTCTGATCTCTATTTCATTTATTTCCACTCTACTCTTTAGTTCTTTCCTTGTGCTAATTTTGGGTTTAGCCAAAGCAGCTATGAAAAGGAACAAAACTAAAATCACCACATTTCATAATTTCAAACCCCACTACCAGAGGATAGCAATTAAAACAGTATGATAGTGTATAAAAATCATCATATAAATCAATGGAACAGAATAGAGAGTTAAAGCCCTGCATATGTGGTCAATTAATAATTGATGACAAAAAAGTCAAGAACAGTCAATATAGAAAAAAGAGTCTCTTCAACAAATGGTTGCTGAAAAAAACCTGAAGAAACACATACAGAAAAATGACATTGGACCTTTATCTTACACTGATTGCAAAAATTAACTTAAAATGGATCAAAGACCAGACATAAACCTGGGATCATAAAATTCCCAGAAGAAAATGTAGGAAGAAGCTCCTTGAAATTGATCTTAACATTGATTTTTTTGGATAGGACACCATAACACAAATCAACAAAATTAAAAATCAACAAAAAGGACTGTATCTAATGTAAAACCTTCTGCACTGCAAAAGAAATACTCAAAAAAAAAAAAAAAAAAAAAAAAGAAAAGCCAACATACTGAATGGGAGAAAGTATTTGCAAAAAATACATAAGATAAGGGGTTAACAACCAAAATATATAAAGTACTCATACAACTCAATAAAAAAATTCCAATTTAAAAATATGCAGAGAAATTAAATAGATATTTTTCTAAATGAGATATCCAAATGGCCAACAGATACATAAAAGTGTTCAGTATTACCATCATCAGTGAAATGTAAATCAAAACCACAATGACATAACCACCTCACACTACTTAGAATAGCTATCCTCAAAAAGACAAGAGATAACAAGTGTTGGCAAGGATGTGGAGAAAAGGGAATCTTTGTGAATTATTGTTGTGAATGTAATTAGTACATCCACTATGGAAAACAATGTGCAAGTACTTCAAAAGTTAAAAAGAGAACTACCATATGACCCAGCAATTCCACTTTTGGGTATATACTCAAGGGATGTGAAAATAAGATGTTGAAGAAAGATACGCACTCCCATGTTTACTATAGCATTATTCACAATAACCCAGATAAGTAAACAGCTTAAATTCCCAATGACAGTTGAACAGATACAGCAGATATGTGTGCACGTGTGCGTATGCATGTGTGTGTGTATATAACACACATACATACACACATACACACACACACACAATGGAGTATTATTCAGCCATGAGCAAGACGGAATCCCTGCCATTTGCAATAACATGGATGGACCTTGTGGAAATTATGCTAGGTGAGATAAGTCAGAGAAAAACAAATACTATATGATATTGCTTATATTTGATGTAGAATCTAAAAAATGCTAAAGTCATAAAAATAGAGTAAAATGGTGGTTAATAGGAGCTGGTGAATGGGGAAATAAGAGAAATATTGTTTAAGGGTACAAACTTACTAGTAGGTAAGTATATTCTGGAGATTTAATGCACAGTATATTGATTATAGACAACAATATTGTATTATAAACACCAAACTTATTGAGAGACTAGATCTAATTCTCACCACAAAAAAGAAATGATAATTATGTGATAGAAGTACTGATGCTATAATGACAATCATAATGCAATATATGGATGTCTCAAATCAACATGTTATACACCTTAAACTTACGCAATGTTATCTGTCAAATATATCTCAATTAAAAATATTATATGAGTAAATCCAAGACACAAGAATAAAGACTGAAACCAAACACGGTTGAAATTTAAAAAGATATTGACACACCAAATAGAATGGAAAATAATAACCAGCTGAATAATGTCCTTAACTAGAAATAATTGATAAGTCACTCTTAAAATCTGTAAATATTATAAATAGTGCACATATTTTCTTAAGCCTATAGAGAACATTTAAAAATATTAATCAAATAATCTGCCACGAGGAGAATATTATTAACTAGGTAGGAAGGGAGGAGAAAGAAAGGAAGGAAGGAAGGAAGGAAGGAAGGAAGGAAGGAAGGAAGGAAGGAAGGAAGGAAGGAAGGAAGAAAGAAAGAAAGAAAGAAAGAAAGAAAGAAAGAAAGAAAGAAAGAAAGAAAGAAAGAAAGAAAGAAAGACAGGCTCACACTAAAAGGTAGTAAAATATTTAATAAAGTTAACTCATCTTCAGCAAAGTTAAAGATGAAAATCTAGGCAAAATTGAGAATTAAAAAGGTACTTTTTTTAAAAAAGGAAAACATTACAAAGACAAAATTTTAAGAAATGTATAACCCCATGCTAATAAAATTAGTGTGAATAAAATGTCCACTTCTGTGGCAAACTTTCATTTACTAAATATATTAGTCGGTAAATAATGCTTCAGTAGCAAATAATTTGTTTCAGTAGCAAATCATCTCAGTGGTTCAAAAGGATAAAGATTGGGCAGCCCCAGGGGGCTCAGTGGTTTAGTGCCACCATTAGCCCAGGGCATGATCCTGGAGATCCTGGATCGAGTCCCACGTCAGCCTCCCTGCGTGGAGCCTGCTTCTCTCTCTCTCTCTCTCTCTCTCTCTCGAATAAATTTTTAAAAATCTTAAAAAAAAAAAAAAAAAGATAAAGATTTCTTACTCACGGCAAACCCAATGTGGGTAGGTTGGTTGACTCCAGTGTAGGTTTTCTTCGACTGTGACTTTGACATTCTTCCTCTACTTCAGTCATCTAGACAAAAGAGAAGATAACCATGAAAATCAGTTGATAGCCATGAAATCAGAAGATAACCATGAAAATCATATGGACCATTTTAAAGCAGTCATGGACGTTACATACATCGTTTCCACATACACATTCCACTGGCCTCCCTGCAAGGGAGAATGAACAAGGGAGGCTCAGGCATGCTGTGTTGCCT